>NC_056751.1:717964969-718072469 GCF_019279795.1 Protopterus annectens | reverse complement strand
ATGCTCTCTCACTCATCAGTCAGTACATATGACAATAAGCAGATTGCCACCATGCACACCTCACCTGCCACTTCACCCAAACCTATAACATACATACCTACATATGCGGAGGTCCTCACCAGAAACATACATAAACATCAAAGACTTCCCAAACACAAGCATACTACACATAATACATCCACTGCAAAACACAACACATACAATAGCTCTTGCACCAGTGTCTCACCTGTCAAGCCTTTAAGGCAAAACACAAAACAAAACATATTAGTCATAGGTGAGTCCATTGTGAGACACACAGACATCCCTCTTACCAGACTGGATAAGGAAAAGGTCACAATCAGCTGTCTTTTAGGTGCCAGGATACACCATATCACACATGCACTCAAGTATCCCAAAACAGGTACTGTTGTGACTCTGTCATAGTCCATGTTGGTGTGAATGACTTGAGATATACCTCTCTGGACTACATGAAGACAAACATGAATGAACTCTTGGACTATGTGTCTCAGGCAGGTATATCCCTAGCCTTAAGCAGCATTTTACCTTCACCTAGGATAATGCCTCAGTCATTTTCTGTTTGTAATGAGGCATCATCCTAGGTGAAGGTAAACTGCTGCTTAAGGCATCATCCTAGGTATGTCCCTAGCCTTAAGCAGCATTTTACCTTCACCTAGGATGATGCTGCAATACAAACAGAAAAGGATTGACCTCAATAATTAGTTTAATTTCTTGTATCATTCTAAGGGGATTTAGTATCTGTCAGCCTGAGATGACATGATTGACAGTCCTCGATGCTTTGCCAAAGATGGTCTTCATCTGTCACCCCTGGGACTTCAGCTACTGGACAAGGCTCTTGCCACCCCCATAGTGCCCTTTTTAGGCAGTGTCGCATGGACAAAATTCCAGATGTGAAAACTCCATATAAAAACAACCGCAAGGTTATGCTGCTAAACACTAGGAGTCTTAACATGAAACTGCACTCACTGGAAGCAGTCCTCACCTTGGAATACTTATACATTTGTGCAGTCATGGAGACCTGGTTCACGGCTGTGGAGAGCACCCCAACCTTAGTGGGATACACCTCCTTCCACACGTTCAGACCACAAACTGAAGGTATAAAAACTAAAGGAGGCAGTGTATCAATATTCATTAGAGATAAATATACCTCCAGATTGGTTAACCACTAAGATTTCCTGGAGATACTTCAGGTGCAATTGACTATTGGTAGGACACCTATTCAAGTAATTGCCAGCTATGGGACCTGCTCTGTGAATCAGGACAACCACTCTGTCTATTTGGATCTACTTCAGTCTATCAAGATACATCCAAACAACCTGGCTTTGGGTGACTTTAACTATGCATCCATTGACCCAGATAAATTACTTGTGCTGTGACTCACTTGCACAAAGGTTCCTTAACTTTATTAACTCCAGTGCCCTAGATCTGCTGGTTGACACCTCCACAAGGGGTGCAAACATTGTGGATCTGGTGCTTACCAATATAGGGGAGCACTGTAGCACCCCCTCTGTGAGTTCTACTCTAGTGAAATTTGACCACAAATTAGTCTCGTTCAAAGTAACTATCACATGCCCTCCCCCAGCAGCAAAGAAACTAAAACAATTCCCCAAAACAGATCATTATCTTTTAAAGGATGGTATAAATAGCTGTACTGTACCTCCTCTCTCAGATGGAACTAGCAACTATGTTGAGTTCTACATCTATGCTTTTTACAAACACCTGTTCAACTGCATTGAATCAGCCGTACTTGATAGGACCAAATGAAGCTCCTAAAGGAAGACAACTGCCATAACAGGCTTTACAGTAAGAGGAAGAAATTGCTGTCTAAGAGTGTGAGATAGTGAGACCTAAACTGGAAAACTCCCTTCTCAGCTTAAACAAGCCAATAAGACTTCTTGTGAAGTCCTCAAAAGTAAACTATGAATCCAAATTATATTTCCCAACTAAGGGCAACCATAAGGCATTCTTAGTTATATTCATAACCTAAAAGGACAGGCCCCGATTTGTGCTGAAGTGGTAGTTAATGATACCACATATACTGAGTCTGTGGACATAGTTAGACTGTTAGCTGACAGGTTCTCTGAAAATTTCACTCCCCCTGTCCCCGCCACACGTACACCATGACATCCCTACTACCTGTCCCCTAACTTGTATCGCTAAATAACAAGTCATAAATGCTCTCTCTAAGGCCAAAAACACAGCATCTATGGGACCCGATAACATCCCACGCTGCATCTTAAATGGGCTCCAGCAAGAATTAGCAACGCCATTCGATACTCTTTTCAACTGCAGTGGTGGTGCCGCGGTAGCGTTGTCACCTCACAGTAAGACGTTGTCCTGTTCGATTCTCAGCTAGAGCGTCTTCTGTGTGGAGATATGCGTGAATGGGTTTACCTTCGTTGAAGGTTGTGCGTCAGGGCCGGCAACTCGGCATGTAAAAATCTACTGCCAATCATTAGCGGACCAGAGTTGCGCTGTGGCGACCCCTCACCGGGAAAAGCCGAAAGACACAACAACATTGGATACTCTTTTCAATCATAGTCTAAGCACTGGCTTCATCCCAGATGAATGGAAAACAGCCACCGTTATTCCCTTGCACAAAGGTGATGCTTCCACTGACCCTAGGAACTATAGACATATTAGCCTGACTAGCCTTATCTGCAAGACCATGTAGCAAATCATCATGGTCCTTATCAACAAAAATATAGGCAATCTCCAAACACTTGACCCTAGTCAGTTTGGATTTGTCAAAGAGAGCTCATGCCTGTTAAACCTGGTGGACTTCTTCGTGACAGTCACCAGAGCAATGGACAAGGGGACAACTGTGCATACAGCCTACCTGAACTTGGCCAAGGCTTTTGACACTATTCCCCACTCAAGCATTATTGACAAACTCACCCAGCTAGGTATCAACCCTTATATCATTAGATGGCTTGCTAACTGGCTCACTGATAAAACCTATGTAATCAAAATAGGGGAATCTACCTCCAACAACAAACCTGTAACCAGTGGTGTTCCATAAGGATCTGTCCTGGCACCTCTACTGTTTGGAATCTAGTTCTCCAAAGTGCAAGATAAAACTAAAGGTCTGTGGCTGACAGTTTGCTGATGACTGCAAACCGGGATCAGTCATAGAATCTTCAAGTGATGTCAACATCCTACAAGAGAGTCTTACACAAAGAAATGATTGATAGAAAAGTTATGACCTTAACCTCAATGCAAAAAATGTATTATCATCCCTCTCAGTAACTGCAATAGTCTTGCTAACTACCACATTAATAACAAAACCCTAAGTATGCAGTCACTGGTGACAGACCTGGGCACATAGATTGACAGCAACCTTACCTTTGATCACCATGTCTCCACAGTGGTAAGAACGGCATTCTATATTACTCATCTCATAAGTAAGGCCATTGCATCCAGAAAATAAATAAGTTATAACATTTCTGTACTCTCCCCTCATCAGGCCAATAATGGAGTGCAATGCCCCTTTTGATATGTACCTTTCCAAGCACCTGCAGCAATTGGAGAGACCACAAAGGTTCCTCACAAGGATAATTCAAGGTCTTCAGCATCTGTCCTATGTGGATCATCTGGAATCACTGTCACTGTATTCTGTTTCATACAGACTACTCAGAGGTGAACTATGCCTTGCATATAAGGCAATCTTTGATCATGCATTACTGGAAATTACGCATATCCTCAAATCAAATGGTACACGGGATACTCATTCTAATCTAATCTTAATCTGGTATGTGACATTAATAGAACATTCTGGAGGGTCAGATTTGACTCCCAGAGGTTACCACACCTTTGGAATGGACTCCCACTTCATATCAAACAGATCACCTCATTGACCCTCTTCAAATGTAATGTGGAAGATTGGATGTGTAACCATAAAATCACCCCAGGGTTCCATCTATGTCCCTCTTGGACAGTGGCAATTGGTGCTGATTGCAAAAATAAGGTTAGAATTTGGCTAGGCTTATCCCTAGACTATACTTAGAGAGACATGTTTGAGCTCTTGGAATATGTGTCCCAGGCTTGTGTGAGCCTAGCATTGTGCAGCATTTCACCTTCTCCAAGGATGATGCCACAATATGAACACAAATCATTGACATTAATAATTGGTTTAGTTTCTGATGTCATTCTAAGGGGGTGCAATATTTGTCAGTATGGAAGGAGATGTTCAAAAGACCAGGCTGCTTTGACAGGGATGGTCTGCATCTCTCCCCTCTAGGCTTTTGAATATTAGACAAAACTGTCTTCTCCCATACTGCCTTTTGTAGGCAATGCCAATCTGAAACTACTTATGACATAGCAAGTCAAAAACAAGAAAATCTGAAGGTATTACTGACAATGCTAAGAGTCTAAACAAAAAACTCCACTCCCTAGAAGCTCTCTTCATTCTACAGAATGCTTACGTATGTGCAGTCACTGAGACATGGGTTAAAGCCACAGAAAGCACACCAACAGTGCAAGGTTATAATGCATTTAGACCAGCAACTTCACAGGCAGGGACTTAAGGGATAGGTTTCTCAAGGCTGGTCAAACAGGACAATGCACTTGAGCTGCTCCATGTTCAAATCACCATAGGCAAAATCCAATACTACTTCCATGCAAGGTATAGGCCCCCCTGGATGACCCCGAAAACCCATACCATATATTTAAAGTTATTCGAAACACTAACTATCCAACTCAATACCATATTCATGGGTGACTTTCATTGCCCTACTATTAACTGAGAATCCTATATGACACCAAACATACAGACACAGATATTCCAGGATTTTGTAAACACAAACTTCCTGGACCAGATAGCCAATACACCAACCAGGGTTGCAACCATACTGGATCTGGTCCTCACCAATATGGGAGTCAAGCACACCTCCTACAGTAATGTCTTCCATGGTAAGGTCTGAACACAAAGTGGTCTCCTTTGAAGTAAAAATAAAACATGGACACCCAGCTAAACATGGAATATTCAGGAACTACTCTAAGGCTAACCTCCAGTTATTACATAATAACTTGGAAAAATGTCAAGCCCACATAAACACTGAGAACACTGTGGCTCATAAAGTAGGGCACAGAAACCCTCTATGAGCATGTTAATAGCTGCATAGAGGCAGCCGTACCTATCAGGGAGAAGTACATAACTAACTCAAAATCAGGCCACCCTGGAAAAATCACAGACTCAATAGGCTGTATAACAGAAGGAAGAAACTCATGGCAAAACTTAGGAGGTGCAGCACACAGCAGGATAAAAGCACTCTCATCAAACTAAACATAAAAATCAGAGGATAGATGAAGTCTAGCAAAGCCAAATATGAGGTAAGTTCAGGCTCCCAAGCCAAGGACAACCACAATGCACACCTTAGCTATGTCCGCAACCTCAAAGGCAATACACAATTGTGTGCACATCTCATTGTAAATGGAACCACCTATAATGAGGTAGAAGATATAGCAAACCTCCTGGCTGATAAATTCAGCCCCAACTTTACCCCTCCCCCCCAAGCTTCCCTCAGGAAATACCATCAAATATAACTCACCCTACTATCACTAGGGTACAAGTCCTTAATGCTCTCTCTAAGACCAAGTACACTGCATCAATGGGCACAGACAATATGCCAGAATGCCTTCTAAATAGCATGAAACATGACTTATCAGGGCCTCTAGAATTACTATTTAACTGTATCCTCCAAACAGGCTTTGTGCCTCATGAATGCGGAACAGCAACAGTTATCCATCTGCACTAAGGTGGGCCATCTACAGACCATAAAGACTGCAGACCCAGAAGTCTCACTAGCGATGTTTCTAAAGCCATAGAAAGAATTATCATGGAAATGATCAAAAGAGATGTAGTACACTTCCAGACACTGGACCAAACCCAGTTTTTTTTTTTCGTCACGGCTGGATCATGCCTAGCCAAACTGGTGAACCTCTTTAAGAAAGTAACCAAAGCAATGGATGAGGGAAAAATGGTTCACACTGTCTACTTTGACCTGACAAGGCATTTGACACTATACCCAGATTAGGCATTGGTGACAAACACAAGAGGTTAGGTAAAAACTAGTATGTCAGCCGGTGGATAACCAACTGGCTGATAAGACCCAGGAAGTGAGCACTGGGGAGTCCACCTCTACAAAGAGGCCAGTCACAAGTGCACGTCCTCACGAATCAGTCCTTGCACTGCTCCTTTTTGGTATTTACTTTTCTGAAGTCAAGGCCACTGTCAGTGGCCTCTGGCTGACTGAATTTGCAGATGATTGCAAATTAGGAGATGTCATTGAATCCTACACTGACACAAATGTTCCCTAGGACAGGCTGACACAGACATACAACTGGTGTCAGAGCCATGGACTAACACTAAATACCAAGAAATGCACAATACTGTCCTTTGGGAAGTTATCCTCCCCTGGTAACTATCATATTGACAGCACACTTCTAAGAGTTGACCCAGTAGTTAGGGACTTAGGGACACACATAGTTAGTAATCTAACATTTGACTGTCATGTGTATACAGTATTGAGGAAATCATTTTATGTTGTGCAATTTATAAACAAAGGTATGGCATCTAATTCCAAGGAAGTCATTGTTCCTCTGTATTTGGCATTCATCAGACCTATCATTGAATGAAGTGTCCACTTTGGTATGTACCTAACCAGGCATATCCAACAATTGGAACATCCACAGAGTTTCCTCACTAAACCAATACAGGGTGTAAGTAAAATGTAATGTGCATGCCGCCTCAAGGCCCTATCCCTGTATTCTGTCTCCTACAGACTTTGGAGTGGAGATGTATGCCTGCCCCACAAGGCATTGTCAGACCCTACTCTGGACCTTCTGCATATGCATGAAACAAACACCATCGGAATTACCCATTCTACAGACCTACACCTTGCCTGTGGTAAAAATAGGACATGCTGGAAAGAGAGGTATGTATCCCAGAGACTGCACCCTATATGGAACAGGCTCCCCATCCATGTGAAACAGAGTTCTGCCCTAATGCAATTCAAGTCCAAGTTACACAATTAGATGGGGAGCAGGACATTCATCCCTGGTTTGGGACCTATGTCGCTGTTGGACACAAGGGAAACTGCAAATGGTTCATCCCCCAGGCCCCTGCCTGTAAATGTCTCATGTCCCAAACCCCTGCTTACACTTGTCAAGGGTATCAGACCTTGTCAGAGATTTGGGATGCATGGCTAGGCTTAAAGAAACCCTTGTGTTCACTAGCCTAGTAAACACCTATGAACCTTTGAACCCATTAACCTATATTGTATTACCTTTCTGATGACATTTCTCTTCTGTGCTGACATTCAGTCCTGTGTTCTGATGTTGATGGGTTGACGGTATATGTGCACCCATAGGTGTGTTCTACATAATCCTGAAAGTGAAACATGAACATTTCCATGAAACACATTTCATTGTGTGACTCCACAGCCCTTACAGCAACATCCATCATAATGTAGACAAATTATTATGTTATCCACAGTATAAATGTCAAAGTACAATATCTGTAAATGGCCAGTACAAGTAGCATGTCAACAGCACCAACAGATGAAAGGAATTCATATTAATGTAGATAGTCATTCTGTTCATCAGACACATAGCTTTATTTCCCTGCATCCATGAGAGAGATGACAGGGATGTGGCACAGGTATCATCTCTTGCACAGGGTGTTATGTGGGGGTGCAGGAGGCCTAGGCTGGCCCAATACGTTGGCATGCGTATGTGTGAGTCAGAAAGGGAAGCAGGCAAGATGAACCATGGAAATGTTGTGCATGTGTCTGTAGGTGCCCTCAGTGTGACAGTGGTATGTGAGTGTCTGCATGAACAGATCCAAGCTCAGTGTTAGCCCTACATGTTTGTATGTTAGACAGCTGTGAGCCATGCATGGTAGAGCTGACAGTTCATCATCTCCGCCCATTATTACCTGCACTACTATGCTCTGCAGTACTGTCGTGCAATATATGTTAAGCTGTATACACTGCTGTCACTATTACAGACTTGTATACCTCCCAGCCTCACAGAGTAGGACATGTGCACATTATTTTCCAACCCAATCTGTAATTATTTCAAAATAATTATTCAGTAAACAAAAGTCTTCTGATCAAAAAATAAATTATATACACTGTGAACATTCTGCAAAAATCTGCACAGTTGACAGTTATGGCACTCAGTAATGTCCTGAAAATATTTTCAAGTCAATCACTTTGGTCCTACCTACAAGGTAGAGGTATGAGTCTAATCTATGGACATTCAGAAAATATCTGCACAGGTGACAATCATGCAGACAGCACATCAATCCAGCCAGCAGGCCTGGGGTGACACTTCAGCTAATACATTGAAATATATCCACATCTCTGACAAAACAGTTTTGTGCTTACCAGCAGCAGGAGTATATCCTTTTCCTATTCCTGATGGTCCTGGAAAATTTTGAGGGAGAGGTAATGACAACATCACCATATGTTAAAATATAACAGGGGTAATACATCCAATAATCTGACATCTACAGTAACTACTATGTTAAAAGGTATGTAGGTGACAATCTCTACATGAGCTTAAAACTGCATCTAACTTACTCACCCCCCAAAAAACATCAGAAACCCATGTAAAACTATATACACCTTGACAGGATGAATGCAACAGTATTTTACTGCTGATCAAACTAAGCATACCTAGATGCTCCTCTTGAGTGGAACGGATGGCACCCACATCCACAACGTATTGGCTGATGGAATTCATCTATGGCTGTGAGAGGAGCTTCTGCTGCTGGCCCACCACCTGTGACCTGATGATCCCTGGCCACATCAGCTGCATGTCTCCTTGCTGCATTTAAAATATCCGTGGCATGGCGGTGCACCTGCTTATAGGTATGATTTTGGTGACCCACAGCATTGATGTTGGGCACTGGTTCATCCCACAGGGCTGCACGTTCTGACCTATTTGCCCTCCCTTGGGACAGCATGACCTGGTAATGCTGTCGCAAAGCCTCAATGTTGAGGTCATTTTCCACCTCAGAAAATGGTGGCCTGCGACGTGCATGCATGATGTTTCATGAAATGCGAAGACAGGAAAACACATGTAAGGATTGCATGCATATGAGTAAACTATGTATACATGTAGCAGTAAAGGGAGGCTACCAGTATTCGCTGATTACACATCTCCTATTCAACAGTGTGTCAAACATATAAAGGGTGTGGACACAACTAGGACTGTAGCAATAGCAATATATTCCTGTTTGTGCCATGACAGATACTCATGTATGCTCATTCACCCAATGCAGGAGTCCATTTTAGTGTGCCCCATAGCAGGAAAAATCCCCCCCCAAAATATGTATAAACAATAGTCCCAATAAAATAGCAGTGTACTATTACAACTGCTATCAAAAGAAGCACCCAGAAGACCTGTGTACCTAGTTATCACACAGCATTATACCTTTTGTGTACTCTACATTCTGTGTACGTGTGACAGGGCTGGAGATCACTGGCATGTCATCAGTACAGTTCTAACAAAGGTTTACTGATGTAAGCCACATTCTTCCTAAGTATATTTAAACATATGTGTCATGTTGGAAACAAAATGGATACATACTTGATGGAGTGCAATACTCCTCTTTTGAGAAATACTGCTATACAAGTAATATATCAGTGAGTTAGACATAAGAAATAACTGTCATACACACTAGTTTGCCTAGTTAGAAGTTTACGTTTTCATGATGATTCTCAATAGCAGGTGATTGCCTATGAACCAATCTGTGCCTCAGAAATACTACATGCAGCTTACACAGCTGATTTGCAGTATAATCAGCCAATCACACGCAACTGCTCAACAAGATCTAATGGCTCAGTGTAGATTCCATCCCCTTTATAATATGTTGGAGTGAAATTAGTGGGGTAGAAATACAACATCAGAACAGAGAGAATGTATCAGCTACTTGTTACATACAGATGTGTGTGCTGCAGTCTGAAGCTGCTGCTGCTAGCAATAGGCTTAGACAGAGAGGCCGGAGACTTTGCAGGATGACAAAACAAGTAACTGTGGGACATGTGTCAGGCTTGATGAGCAGCCAGAGCCAGATTGAGGACACTCATCCCACTGGAAGTAAGGTGTATGTTTAAGGTAAGCATGTTAGCCAAATGTATCACTAACAGAATAAAAGGCAATATGCTGGATGTGTCCTAGAACAAGGTAGGGAGGTCATTAACCATTATGTTAACCACTTATATATGTTATGACTTGGTAGTCATCTGAAATGAGTGTGCTGGCAACCCTTGCTTCTAGCACGGCCTCCATATAAGTATATTACTGGTACAGCTGTGATTGTCTTTAATATCACTGGCAAATTATTGTGGACTGCAGTCTGATGTTACTGGACCACATCTGAATTACATACTTCAAATTCCTCTGGGAATTCATGCTAATGCATAACCTGACGTTCTACGTACTTTCTAGGGTTGTAATAGTAATAGTTAAAATGTGTTCCTATCTGTAGGCCTTTGACTTCCATTATTTGGAAGCATACATTCCAGCTATACTGCTTTGGGTGGATAAATAGGCAATGAGACAGCCATACATATCACAATTTATAATGGTGATGTACAAATACATGTATTTTAAATGCTAGACACAGCTGTATTGGAACCCAGGACCATGTGAACCAAAAATAAATGTTAGCACTGCATTTAACAGATTCAGCCACAAAATCAGTGATAGAACAGCTGTGTTTTTACATGTTGTACAGATAATTGCACACTGAACTGCTGATACAAACCTCATGGCTTTATAGTGATTTATTTCTTAACCAGATTCCAAGTTAAATACCTAGTTTTCCATTAATCTTTTAGCAGATTTGCTGCACAATGCACAGCATCATATAAACACATGTAATGACAAGAAAATGACAGTTACTATGTTTTGCTTAAAATGCCTGCACTGATTAACTGGCTGTGTGGCTTAGCAGATTGATGCGTTACTGCTCAAGTCAGAGGGTACTGGGTTTGAAATAGGGCATAGGTCAATATTTCAAATGTGATTATTATGCTTTTACATATATGTAATAATACAACACCATTTAGCTTAGATGAGTGATGAGCTTTGCACAATGATTCTTTAAAGAAAAGCAAATTGGGGAGATAAGAAAGTGGTGAAATGGGGTGCAAGCAGCGGGAAAACATAGTAAAAGACAGGTGGGAATGTGCAGGAAGGTTGTAGGAAAGAACCATAGCTATCCATTTCTTGTACAGCAACAACTTTGGACTTTTGACAGAATTTGTAAATTAAATTGGACTGTTACACCCAAAAGAGGGGTGAGGACAACATAACTGCATTGTCAAGCCAATTGGACCAAATTATGTGTGTCCAGTGGACATGTGCGAAATGGAAAGGTATGTATGGGCTGACACACACATATATATATATATATATATATATATATATATATATATATATATATATATATATATATATATATTTTTTTTTTCCATAGGACAGGTGCCCTTTTTTTTTTTTTTTTAAGGTGAGAGTGGAATGTTGCGTAAGGGACATAGATACATGTGGGGGAGTTAAACTGGGATGGGGAGAAAGCTTTTGTAGACTGACAAGACAGCAGACAGAGGTGGGGTGTGACACAAGAGGAGGGTGAATACCTTGGATGGGGACAGTGTTGTGGAATCACAGTCTCACATGCCTCCACAAGGTAGCAGCATGACTGAAGTCCTTACCCATGGGACTGTTGGCACTGCTCCTTCACTGCCCCTGGGGTGCCAGTGGTGGTGGCTGGGCTCCGGGGTGAGGCTGCCCCACCAGGGTGGCTTGCATGTCCTCCATCTGGCACAGGCGGTGTCCAAAACCATGGAACACTATCCTGTGTACCAATCCTGGTAGTTCATCATGGGTGACAACTCCCCCTCCACCACTGCTCCCAGAGGGAGGGCTAGCTCTGGCCTGTGGGGCAGAACTACCCAATGCCACAGGTAGTGCAGGGGCAGCAGAAGGAGCACAACCAGTTGGGTCCCAGACATGCTCGGCCCCAATTGTGCACTTGACGTGGAGATTGTGGTCATTGACCTGGATGAGGGTGGATGGTGGAGACCTGATTGTCTGCTTGGATGTGTGCTGATCTAGATTGAATGCCTGTTTTGTTGGATCAGCGAAACTGGACTGGGACTTGCCAGTGGGGAGAAGGAGCTTCAGTTGGCTGGGACTCTATGTTATGTGTGTGTTTACTGTATATGTGATCTATGTTGGTTGTGTTTTTGTTGTAATGGTCTGTGTTGTGTATCAATGAGCTTGAAGGAACATATTTTTATTTATTTTATTTTATTTTATTTTACATTTGTTAACCAGGAGAGTCCGACTGGACGTAGGTCCATTTTCAGCGGAGGCCCGGGGAGTAAAGCTCCAAGTTAGTTAATTTACAAGTTGGTTAAATCATTTGGTACAGATGTAATAAGCATCAATAGAGGTTAATGTCAAAGTTACAAGTTGTCAGTATGATTCTATGCAGCAAATAGTCATACACAGTTAAATATCACATGATACATAGGCCACATAAAAATGATTGCTAGATTCTTAGTCTACACAGTAGGTCATACGTAGGCAGTCATACAAAAAGTAATAATTTTTTTTTCTCTAGTAGGGAGAGCATCAAAAGAGCAGGTGTTTGCTAGGAAAGAGTTATAAAGTTGGTTGTTTAATTGTTAGGATACAATATGAGAGATAGATAGTCTTAGATTAGGAGGTTACTGTTTATTAGGATTTAGTTTTGTAAGGAAAAAGTCTTCATTCATATGGACAGTAGAAGTTGATTCTGCAAGGAACTTTACAGTGCTTTGTAGGATTAAATATATATTGGTGGGGGTCTTAGTGATTTGCCATGGTCTGGATTATCCTGGGGAGTAGCATGAGCATAGCCAATTATTAGAGTAGTGTTTTTTTAGAAGGTGCTTAAATTGTTTTGGAGTTGTCGTAGTGGTTATGTGGTTTGGAAGTGTATTCCAGGCCTGGGCTATTGTGCAGGCAAATAGGGATTTACCTGCTTCATTTTTGTGTCTGATTACTTGTATTAGATTTTGGTTGCTAGATCTTAGTTCTCTAGTGGTTCTGTAAGGCTCAATAATGCTCTGAAGTGCTGGAATTTTATCTGGTAGGTGGTAGAGCTTTGTGCTGTTGAGATTTGATTTAGTAGTAATACATTGGGTAGCTCTAGCCAATTGAGCTGTCTTAGGGATATACAATGATGGGACCTATGTGACGTTTCAGTGGAAAATTTGGCAAACTTGTTGTAACAAGATTCCATTTTGTTTAGGTCTTTTTGACTCAGATTGGTTAGTATGGGGGAGGCATATAATAGGATGGATAGCAGGTGGGTTCTAGCAGTAGTAATTTTAGTATGTGTGTTCATGAATTGTTTGTTTCTATAGAATAGGCCTAGTTTCTTGTTCACTTTTTTGATGGTTTGTGCTATATGGGTATCAAATTTTAGTTGGTGATCGATTTCTACACCTAGTAGTTTTGTGTGAGGAGTTGGTGTGATTTGGATATTACTTTTAGAGTTTATAGTTAATGTTTCTTTTGAGGGATGGGATCTTCCGGGATTGAACAGAATCAGTTTAGTTTTGTTGGGATTGGGATAAGTTTGATATTGGCAAACCATGTCTCAGCTAGAGTGAAGTTTGATTGGGTAAGGGTTTGTAGTTCTTTAATGTTTGGGGCGGCACATATAATGGTGGTATCGTCTGCGTATTGCACTACTGAGACAGTGGGTAGGGCTGAATTGATCTAATTATTGAAAAGAGAGAATAGTAGAGGGCCTAGGATAGATCCTTGAGGGACTCCTATGGAAACTGGCAGTAGGGTGGATAATTTGTCTTGCCATATACTGCTTCATGTCAGTCTGATAAGTAACTGTGAAACTAACTTATTGTGGCGGAGCAAAGGTTAAGCTTAGACAAGGTTTGGAGAAGCATATTATGGTTCACCATGTCAAAGACCTTTGATAGGTCTAAGAAGAAGGAAGATACAAATAAGCCTTTGTTCCTATGCTGGTTAACTTTGTTGGTATAGGAGAGGAGAGCAGTAGTGGTGCTGTGGGAGGGTCTAAAGCTATGCTAGGTTTTGGATAGTAGATTTTTTTTTGGAGGTATTCTATTAGTTGGGAATGTACAATTCTTTCCAGTATTTTGGATAGAGGGGATAGGATAGCAATTTGGTGGTAACTGGTCAGTTCTATGGAAGAACCGCCTTTACGAAGTGGAATGATATGTGAAGTTTTCTAAAAGGTGGATACTTTATGTTCAGATAGAGATCTGTTTACGAGGATAGATACAGGATAGGATATGGCCTCTGCAGATATCTGAAGGAAATCTGCAGGTAATTTGTCTGCGACCAGGGTAGTTGGTTTAAGTTGCTGAAGAAGTTTTGAGATTGTCTTGGTTGGGACTGGTTGTAGGGAGAAGGTAGTAGTGGTCTGTGTTTCCTTATTGTGGAGTGGGGTGAATAGTTGTGTTGGAGTGTTTGTGTTTGGTTGGGCGTTTGCTAGTTTTAGTATGGTTTCTCTGAAGAAGTTGTTGAATTGTGTGGGGATATTGGTATCATTATTTGGGAGCACAGGGGTAGGGGTGGAGGCTTTTCCTGGGTATAGTATTTTATTTATGCTGGACCAGAATTTTTGTGGATTATGTGCATATTTGTTTTGAGTGTTTATATAGTAGTTAGTTTTGTTGGCTTTAATCTGTCTTTTAGCTTTATTACAAAGTTCTAGGCAATTTTGCCTTAGTTTAGGCGATTTATCTTTTTGAAACAGGATGTTATCCCTTTCTTTCATTGTGTTTTTAGTTTCCTTTGTGAGCCATGGGGCATGGTTGTTTTTTAACCTTACTGTTCTAGAGGGTGCGTGGTAGTTTAAGATATCTAGAAAGGTAAAGAACTTGCTATATTCAACTGGACGTATAAGAGAATTTAAGCACCTTTATCTGCTCTTTTATTTTCAAAAAAATACAGAATTTAAATTGATTTTAACTGTGTGGAAGGAATATTAGCTGAACTGGAAGTTAGTCAGTGTTTGCTGAATTTTGTTATTTGCTAGTAATTACAGGTGTGGGGGTAGTCACATTCTTTGATTTCCTGTCCTTGCCTATTTAAGTGGTACAGTGTGAAATATTTTCTGCTTAAAAACCTCAGCTTTGGCTGGCTAAGAACTTGCTATATTCAACTGGACGTATAAGAGAATTTAAGTACCTTTATCTGCTCTTTTTTTAAAAAAAATACAGTATTTAAATTGATTTTAACTGTGTGGAAGGAATATTAGCTGAATTGGAAGTTAGTCAGTGTTTGCTGAATTTTGTTATTTGCTAGTAATTACAGGTGTGGGGGTAGTCACATTCTTTGATTTCCTGTCCTTGCCTATTTAAGTGGTACAGTGTGAAATATTTTCTGCTTAAAATCCTCAGCTTTGGCTGGCTAAGAACATGCTATATTCAACTGGACGTATAAGAGAATTTAAGTACCTTTATCTGCTCTTTGTTTTCAAAAAAATACAGTATTTAAATTGATTTTAACTGTGTGGAAGGAATATTAGCTGAACTGGAAGTTAGTCAGTATTTGCTGAATTTTGTTATTTGCTAGTAATTACAGGTGTGGGGGTAGTCACATTCTTTGATTTCCTGTCCTTGACTATTTAAGTGGTACAGTGCGAAATATTTTCTGCTTAAAAACTTCAGCTTTGGCCGGCTAAGAACTTGCTATATTCAACTGGACGTATAAGAGAATTTAAGTACCTTTATCTGCTCTTTTTTTCAAAAAAATACAGTATTTAAATTGATTTTAACTGTGTGGAAGGAATATTAGCTGAACTGGAAGTTAGTCAGTGTTTGCTGAATTTTGTTATTTGCTAGTAATTACAGGTGTGGGGGTAGTCACATTCTTTGATTTCCTGTCCTTGCCTATTTAAGTGGTACAGTGTGAAATATTTTCTGCTTAAAAACCTCAGCTTTGGCCGGCTAAGAACTTGCTATATTCAACTGGACGTATAAGAGAATTTAAGTACCTTTATCTGCTCTTTTTTTTTCAAAAAAATACGGTATTTAAATTGATTTTAACTGTGTGGAAGGAATATTAACTGAACTGGAAGTTTTCATTCTGCTCTTCAGTGGCCTTGCAACTGCCCGCCCCTCTTGTAAATTTGTGTTTGGATATTCCTTCTGGGCCCATCTCATTTGCTCACTCAACTGAGTGCAGCGAGATCATATTCTGATTTCAGGCACTCCTACTGTGTACAAAGAGAGCATCTGGGAAACAGAAAAAAAAAAATTAAGCTAGTTTCCTGCCTTTCCTGTTAAGTGGTATAGACTATTTGTAGGCTTCTGAGCCCCAAGCCCTTCTGTGTTGGAGGGAAGCCTTCTAGCTTAGTTTTTTTTTCCTTATAACTAGCCAGTTTTCTAGTTTCAGCACTCAAATCTGTTTCTTTGATCTCAGCACTTGTTCAGAAAAAAAAAAACAAAAAGAAAAAAAACAAATGTCATCTGCTTTTACTGTACTTGTGTTTCTACCTACTTTTTTTACTTTTGCATCATCTTAAAAGTACTCAATTGTATTTATTACTGCTTGGTGTAACTCATTCTAAGCCTTTTGGTTTAAACACTTGGGCTTCGGACCAGTTGTTTTGCACTGAGAGGGTTTGTGGTCTGCACTGTAATGGCAGAACAGGTAACTTACATCCTTCTAGGTTGGGAACTGCTGACTGAGGGCTCAGTGTCTGTTATTCTAAAAGTGTATTAATTCTGGTTGAAGCACTTGAGCTTTCAGGCCAGTTATTTTACATTAAGAAGGTTCGTGGTCTGCACTCTTGTGGGAGGAGAGGCTGGACTCTGCCCTTCTGAGCTGGGAATTTCTGGTTGAAGGCGTATAGTGCATGCATATCTGAACTGCTTCTTACTGAAGTTGGTGTGCCTTGTTTGCTGTGGCATAGACTGGATTTGGGCCTGCTGGATCTAGCTTTGTTTGTGTAACTTGAGCACTAATCCAGGCATTCTCTAAAGTATTCAATTGTATTTATTACTGCTTGGTAGTAACTTGATTAAAGTGTAACTATCATTCTAAGTCTTTTGGATTAAGCACTTGGGCTTCAGACCAGTTGTTTTACATTAGGAAGGTTTGTGGCATGCACTGTGGTGGCAGGACAGGTAGCTTTCATCCTTCTAAGTTGGGAACTGCTGATTGAGAGCCCAGTGTCTGTTATTCTTAAAGCGTATTAGTTCTGGTTTAAGCACTTGGGATTCAGGCCAGTTATTTTACATTAATAAGGTTTGTGGTCTGCACTCTTGTGGGAGAAGAGGCTGGACTCTGCCCTTCTGAGCTGGGAATTTTTGGTTAAAGTTTTATAGTGCCTGAATATTTGAACTGTATCTTACTGAAATTGGTACACCTTGTTTGCTGTAGCATAGACTAGATCCAGGCCTGCTGAATCTAGCTTTGTTTATATGCTTGTTGTTTGTTTGCTTATTATTTCCCTGGAACGCTAATTCCACCTAATACGTGGCTTCTCAGTGCTTCTGTGGATCACTAGTGATATCTGCATTGCTTACTGTACTTATTTCCTTGTTTCACTTGAAAGAAAGTTACTGTTTGTCGTTTTTGCATTTAAGTTACCTGTAACACATTGCACTTAAGTTACCTGGCACTTGCTCACTAAAGCAATTATATAAGTCAGCACTAAAAATTAAAAGCACTACACCCTCACTCCCCAGTGGCCCTGGTTTTCAATTATTAAGGAATTCCCAATATTATTCTAGCATGTCCAAAAGTCAGTTGTCAATCTCCTCTCTGGTCCAGATGGTGAATCTGGGAATCTTGAGGCAATGTTACAACTGCCTGATGTACACAGACAACCCTCTCCTCTTCCTAACAAATTCCAACACATGTGATAGATGCAACCATATAGCCAAACTGGAGGCTAAGCTCTCTCAACTCAGTACTGGCATAACCAGTCAGGATGAGAAGGAAACCACACTCACTACAATTCCAGTCTCACATAGACCTACCACGACAGCAAACCAAACACATAATCACACAAAAACATACTCGGAGGCTCTAAATAAAGATTTGCCAAAGCAGCAGAGACCTCCAAAGCAGACACCCAAGCAGCCGCTACCCCAAAACAAAACACGTGCAACACATATCTCACAAAGCCAGTGTGCCAAACAGTCATAGCCCTTAAGACTAAACAACACACCTGATACACTTGTAATAGGTGACTCTATCGTCAGCACACTGAACAAGCTGAACAAGGAGAGGGTCAAGGTGAGCAGCCTGTCGGGTGCTAGGATCCGCCACATAACTCAAGCACTCAGGTCACTCCAAGGCAAGTACAAATATGACTCAGTCATTGTCCATGCTGGTGTGAATGACCTGAGACGTACCTCCCTGGACTACATGAAAAGAGACATAAAGGAGCTCTCTGAGCATGTAGCCCAGGCCGGTATGACCCTGACCTTGAGTAGCATCTTACCCTCACCAAAAATGATGCCACAATATGAAGACAAGATGATCAATTTCAACAATTGGCTTAAGTACTGGTGTCATTCAAAGGGGATCCAATGCCTGTCAGCTTGGGATGATATGCTTGACAAGCCACGATGCTTCGCTAGGGACGGCTTGCACCTGTCACCCCTGGGCTTTCAGATATTGGCAAAGGCTCTTGCTACCCACATAGTGCCTTTTTAGGCAAGGCTCAAAGACAAACCCACCTCCATAGGTATCACAAGGGATAAGAAACTAAGAGTAATGCTACTCAATGCCAGAAGTCTAAACCTCAAGATGCACGCACTCGAAACTCTCCTTAGCATGGAGAACATTGATATCTGTGCAGTAACAGAAACCTGGTTCAGGGCTCCCGAGAGCACCCCAGCACTACCAGGTTATACCTCATACCATGCTTTTCGGCCCCAAAACTTGGACCGAACCACAAAAGGAGGGGGAGTATCGATATTCATCAAAGATACCCACACCTCCAGGTTGGTGGCAAAGCACGAAGTATCAGGGACTATCCATGTGCAACTAACAGTGGGTAAAACTGCCTTCCAGTTTATAGCCTGCTACAGACCACCCTCCCAAACCCAGGAACCCCACTCGGCCTTCCTGAGAACACTGGAAAATATGAAGGTCTCTCCAAACACCATTATATTGGGCGACTTCAACTACCCAAACATAGACTGGGAGCATTACTCTAGCTCCAACATCCTAGTCCAAAGGTTCCTAGAATTTATAAACTCAAATGCTATGGAACAACTTGTTACCACTCCCACAAGAGGGGAAAACATACTGGACCTGATCATAACCAACATGGGGACTCTATGCTCCAGACCAGAAGTGTATGCCTCACTGGTAAGATCAGACCATAAACTAATATCACTGGATATTCACATCCCGACCCCACCCCCTGCCCAGAAAACCACAGTGAAAAACTTCTCTAAAGCAAATTTCACACTCCTCAAAACTGAGGTGGAATCCTTCAAAGCCCCGGGCCTGTGGAAAATCTGGCCCAGACCGCAGAATCCTTTATAAACGCATTCTATGAACACCTTCAGGAATGCATGGATCATGCGATCCCAAATAAAACCAAGACCCAATCCTGCAAAGGCAGACGTCCTGTCTGGTGGACCCCAGCCATAAACAAACTATACAATAGAAGGAGGAAGATACTAAATGATAGAGCAAAATCCCAAAAAGGGAAGGCATCACTGATCAGTATTAGCAAAAAACTACGGGCACACATAAAATTGTCTAAAGCCAGCTTTGAGAGAAAAATTGCACAGGACACTAAGGATAATCACAAGGCTTTCTTTAGTTATGTTAGGAACCTGGGTGGTAATTCCCAGATATGCTCAGAATTAGTCCAAAATGACAAAAATACACGAACCCACAGACATTGCCAACATCCTAGCTGACAGGTTCAGCAAACTCCCCACCAAAAGGGCAAATATCTATCCCAGCAGAGTGCTGCCCCCCTGACATCTCAGATGCTCAGGTAAGAGCCGCCCTCTCCAAAGCAAAAAACACAGCATGAATGGGACCAGATGGTGTCCCGGGCTGCGTCCTACATGAACTTCAAGAAGAGCTAAACCCAAACATAAAACTACTGTTCAATCTCAGCCTTACTACAGGATATGTGCCCAAAGAGTGGAGTACAGCAACAGTGGTCCCTCTCCATAAAGGTGGTGCCTCAACGGATCCTGGAAACTATCGCCCCATAAGCCTGAGTAGCTTGGTCTGCAAAGCTATGGAAAGGATCATCATGGACCTCATAAATAAAGATATTGGGGACCTACAAACACTGGATCCTACCCAGTTCGGCTTTGTTAAGGGCAGATCCTGCCTCTTAAACCTGGTTGATTTCTTTGAAACAGTCACCAAGGCCATTGACGAGGGGAAGGTGGTCCACACAGCCTACCTGGACCTCGCAAAAGCCTTTGATACAATATCCCACTCGGGCATTATAGATAAGCTCACCAGCTTAAATATAAACCCCTATGTCACTAGATGGATTGCAAACTGGCTCAAGGACAGAACCCACATGGTTAGAATTGCTGGAGCCATGTCAGACTCCAAACCAGTTACAAGTGGTGTCCCACAAGGCTCAGTCCTGGGACCTCTCCTGTTTGGTATATATTTCTCGGAGGTACAGGCCAACATGGAAGGACTGTGGCTGACCAAGTCCGCAGATGACTGCAAACTGGGCGCCATAATCGACTCTCCAGCCGACACAAGCATCCTCCAAAAGGGCCTCATAGAAACAGACAACTGGTGCCAGAGCTATGGCCTCAAGCTAAATGCCAAAAAGTGTATAGTCATCCCCTTTGGCAAAAACAAAGTGCCCACAAATTACCACATAGGTGGTAATGCATTAAGTACAGAAGAAGTAATTAGGGACCTGGGGACCCAAGTTGATAGCAATCTCTCATTTGACAACCACGTGGCCAAAGTGGTTAGAAAAACATTTTATATAGCCCACCTAATCATGACAGGATTCACATCTAGATCAGGGGAGGTCATCGTGCCTCTTTACTCATCCCTCATCAGGCCCATAATTGAGTACAATGCCCCTTTTGGGATGTACCTTACCAGACACCTGCAGCAACTGGAAAGACCCCAAAAGTACCTCACCAAGAGGATCAAAGGGCTCAAACAGATGCCATATGCTGCCCGGTTAAAGAAACTCCAGCTCTACTCAGTGGCATACCGCCTGTTCAGAGGCAATCTGTGCCTGACGTATAAAGCCATGTCCAACCCGGAATTAATGGACATGCTGCACCTCAGAAAATCCAAATCCCATCGAGCTACGCTCTCAAGAGACTTGAACCTCAGCACTGAAATAAATAGGACATGCTTGTGGGACAGATTCATAACCCAGAGGCTCCCTTCACTCTGGAATAAAATCCCAGTCCAGGTTAGGCAGAGTCCCTCATTGACTCTCTTCAAGAGGAATCTTGATGAGTGGATGGGAGATCGTAGGTTTACCCCGGGTATCACTTCTGTGTCACTGTTAGACAGAGGCACAGTATACTAACCTCGAAAAAGGGCATAGCAAAATAAATTTAAAATGGGTGATGAAAGCCAAACACATTCTGGCTAGGCTTATAATTGCCCTAGGGCAGATAGCCTAGTATGAACCTATGAACCTATGAAATATTGGGCAGCATTGTCGAGGGGTAGTTGTTTAAGGGGGGGTCCAGTTGCAGCATTTTAGTGATCTACTAAAGTCAGTGGCCTTGAAGTTCTTTTGTTGTGTATCATTCTATGGATGGGCTGGTAGATGTGTTGGTTAGATCTATTCCTAATTAGATAGGTTCGCTGGTGATCACTTAGACAGTCCGGGAGACACCCTGACTGCTGTACAAGGGAGGGATGGGATAACAGAATCCAGTCTAAGATGGATTGACATTTAGTTGCTTTGTCAATTCTGGTGGGGTTGGATATTATTTGGGTGAATCTGTGGAGTTGATGTGGGTAGTGGGGTTGTGGTTAGAGCATTTGAGCCAGTCTATGTTAAAGTCCCCTAGTACTATAGTTTCATGGGGAAGGGAGTTTGAGGTCCAATTAAGTAGGTTTTCTGTTGTATTGATGTTATTGCCTGGAGGGACATAGGCTCCTGCAATTACTATTTGTTTGTGAGAGTTTAGTTTGAGTTTTGCCAGGATCAGTTCTATATCCTTAACTTCCTGGGTATCACAGTCAAACTGTTCCAGGGTGAGATGGTTTCGAAATAAGATAGCTACCCCTCCACCTTTCTTCTCTACCCTATCACTTCTTATTATATTATAGTCTGGGGCTATGATTTCATTATTGTTGTGTTCAGGTTTAAGCCAGGTTTCTGTTAATACGACTATGTCTGGTTTATATAAGGCTAGTAGGGCATGAAGGTCCTGGATTTTGTTTAGTATACTTCTTATGTTTATGCTTAGGAAAAGGAGGGATGAGGCAGGTCTGTTGTAGATAGGGTTAACTGAGTTTGGGTTAGTGCTAATAGTATGAGTGGGTCCGGGGTTGGGGTGTATGTCACCACAGCAGGTCAGTGTGAGTAGGAGGTGTAGATAGAGTTTAGTTAATTTGTGCAGTATTTTGTTTTGTTTGTGGGAGGTGAGTGGGTTAGTTTTTGGTGTTAGTTTTTTATGACCGCATGTGAGTGTCTTACAGGTATTAATATCGGTTGGTGTGATTGTAAAATATTTTAAGTGATTGTGGTAAGGTATGGTTGTAGCCTGCCATGGAGATGGATTGTTGACTTGTAGTTGGCAGTGGTAGGAAGAGAGGATGGAGAGAAGAGTAGGGTGAGAATAATGGTTGGATAGAGTAGTAGTGTTATTAGTAGGTTCTTTTGTGATTTGGGCATCTTTATTTTTATGCAGAGAGAGAGTTGTTGAGATATAGCTAGTACGTGGGTATTGGTGGAGGGTGGTGGAGTGAGTAAGTAAGGGTGTGGTGTAAGTGGATATGTAGTAGTTGATTGATTTGGGAGTGTATAGTTTGTTAGTGGGTGTGGTGTTTTCAATTTCAATTAGGTTATGTTAAGTGGGTGCTGAGGTAATTACTGGTGGGTGTGGTGCTTAGGTATAAGGTACAGTGATCTAGGGGTGGGTGGAAAGGGGGTAGGGTAGAGGAGCAGAGTGAGCCCGAGCATTAGCGAGGACGAACGGAGCGGGGCTGTACTGGGTTGGAAGAGGCTCAATATTCACATAAACAATCAGTGTAAGTAGGTGAAGATGGAGGAGACCTATAGCTTCACTGATTTCTTTTATGCACAAATCTCTGAAGGGTAATTAGACAGCCCTAGAGCTAACAGGCACAGGTCTATGAAGAGGGTTAGTGCTAGGTATATTTGCACTTCTGTTTAGGTAATAAAACATACTTTTCTTCAGCTGTGCACTTTATGGTTCTACAGTTTGAATGACAATAAAGTTTTACTTTACTTTACACTTGTAAAGATTTTTAGCTGACTTTGGGTTGTCACCCCCAGGGATGGGGTGACAACAGCATAATTGTGTTTTCAAGCCAATTGGACCAAATTAATAGTGTCCAGTGGACACATGTGCAAAATGGAGAGCTATGAATGGGACCAAAATTTTTTGGGACAGTTGACTTTTTTTTAAGGAGAGAGTGGAATGGTGGTGCTGGGACATTGATATGTGTGGGGAAGGTAAGTTGGGAAGGTGAAGAAGCATTTGCAGACAGACAAGACATAAAGGACAGCAGGTGGGGTTGGTGAGGGACACAAGAGGTGGGTGAACACCTTGGTTGGGATAGGGGTGGGGGATCCAGGTCCCATAGATGTCAGACACGGTAACAGTGTGACTCAAGTCTTCACCCATGGGACTGTCAGCACCGCACCTTCACTGCTCCTGTGGATGAAGTGGTTAATGCCAGTGCTCAGGGACAGACTGCCACACCAGAATAGACAGCATGCTCTCCATCCAACACAGGCATGCACCAACAGTCTGCTGCATAAGGCTTTGCAACATGCCTGGCATTTACTCACAGGTGATATAGGCATCCTTTCTGCGTCCACTCCTAGAGGGGGCACACTCCCAGCCTGTAGAGTGGAACTACCTGAAGGAGCAGGTAGTGCAGAAGCAGCAGGGGGATGCCACCAGGCTGCAGCCCAGATGTGCTGGGGGAGCCAAGGTAGGTGGAGTACCAGGAACTGGCTTACCTTGTTGCACTGTGGTAAATAAAATAGAAACATAATGGAAAAATAAATATAACCAGAACATCACCAGAAAAGCACCTCTGAGCCAAAATGAGTAGTGTAAACACCACACAGTTTACTGAACAAAATGACAGCTCAATGAATAACTGCACAAAATGCTTTAACTGTATCACTGTCTTTTTTGTTCTCACTTGAACTTCATCAGATGCAAAACAGTTAATGCAGATTAATTACAGCTTAATGTACCCAGTTTAAAAATTAATTATCCAATCCAAACCATTTCAGCATTTCCTATTACATATTCATAAGCACATGCTGCCTAACCTATAAATATTCATGAAAGCAACATTTATAATACAATGCCTGAACTTTTCATTTCATAAAAGCACAATGTAAATCTTATAATAATGTGATTATCTTAATAAAGTCTAACTCATATATATTTGACCCGATGCTTACAATGTTTAAATACCACATATATCTTATAAAAACATTTATAAAAAGCTCATTACAAGATCTTTATAGGTTAATACTAAAACATTACAATTTCATTGACAATACTGCCATCTGGTGACCAGAAAGTATAATGCATTAAAAGTTCAGGCATTGTATTATAAATGTTGCTTTCATGAATATTTATAGGTTAGGCAGCATGTCCTTATGAATATGTAATAGGAAATGCTGAAATGGTTTGGATTGGATAATTAATTTTTAAACTGGGTATATTAATCTGTAATTAATCTGCATTAACTGTTTTGCATCTGATGACATTCAAGTGAGAACAAAAAATGTGGTGATACAGTTAAAGCTTTTTGTGCAGTTATTCATTGTGCTGTCATTTTATTCAATAAACTGTGTGGTGTTTACACTACTCATTTTGGCTCAGAGGTGCTTTTCTGGTGACATTTTGGTTGGAGGTTGACTCCATTAGCACCTTTTTCTCATTGTTTGGAGTTTGTTATTTAGTGGAGATGTTGGAGCCTAATTTGAGTGGGGCATCTGTTTTTGATTCCAAAGAAGAGGTCGTAGAGCTGAGAAACACTGTGGGAGAGCTTACTCAGCTGGTTAAAATGTTGAACAGTAACGTTTTGCAGCTACTGACTGTGAGGGCAGGAGCCACACCCCCAGATAACCAGGAAATGGAAGTACTGGTTATTCTGGATGAATGAAATTTGTATTCTAATGGGCGAGACATAGAAACAGGAGGAAATGGCGAAGGAGAGACAATGGCGTCATTGGCTGGCCTCCCAAATGACTTTTAATGCGGCTAAAACTGATGTGGACATTAATTTTCACTCTTCTTTGGGTGCAAGACCCAAAGATAAAAGAACATTTACTCACAAGGATAGCTGTCTAGGACTTCTGTTAACGTACATGTTTACCCTATTCAGTTATTGACTGCAGTCTATAGCATACTTCTGACAATGAGCAGACCATAACATTGACTCTTAATCTGGGTATTCAGCAATATTTACTAATGGTTGGAAGTTATGCTACACAGCAGTGCATGCTTACTTGCTTTAACCTGGTTTAAGAGTTCATATATGCACCGATATGTTAAAAGTCTATGATGTGCCAAGTATTTCATACATGACTGCTATGACTGCAATATCTGTATTTATTTTATTTTATTATTAAGTCATACAGTCATTTATTACTTTATTGATTTTCTTACATTCCATGCATGTTGCATGCCCTCTCTTCTGCAGCTGTGATAAGAGAGGGAAACCATTATGCATATCAGTTTTGCACAGATTCAACTTGTATATCTATAAATTACAAGAAAACATACTTACATATCTGTGGGGTTTTCTCTGCCCATGTCTCTTGGATCCAGTGATCAAAGGTACCCCTCTTATGTCAATAGAGGTCATCATAATTGTGATTACACTGTTCACAGTGTGGGGGATACCATTTGCACTAGTCAGGTCAAAGGTCGAACTATCCCAGGCTCCAGACTTGGTTTCTGAGCCAAGATAGTTGTCCTGCAGCAGCCAGGGTCTATGGTGCTGTACCAGGAATCCAATAAAAACCCCAGACTTCTGAAAACCCCAATGTTGTGCCCGAAAGGACACTCCCCCCCCCCATGACAGCCATATCCACACTTAAGATCAGGCTCCAAGGAATACTGTGCAATTTCCATCTATTGCCCTTTAAATAGGGTGAATTTCCTCCATTCTGTGTCATACTGAAACATTCATGCAAAGTCGTATAACCCATGTTTAAGTGAAGCTTAACAATGCATAAACAAGGAAAGACCATTACCCATGTTTAAGCGATACTCAGCATTGTGCACATTTTCTAAATAGTACAATAATTGAATGTAAAATGAACCAATGTTTCAGTCACCTGAGACAGTTTCACAGTAGTATATGTAAATAAACATCAGTGGTCAGGATTTGAACCCAGGACCTACTACACTGTAGATTATCACTCAACCTATCTCACAACATGAGTATTGAAGTGAGCTCATGTTTTTTCTGATATACTGTGAAGATGCCACTGTAAGCATAGCACAGCTTCGCTGCATGGGTTTTGATGGTGTTAAGCACCACACAGCTAAGTCAATTGAAAGCATCTGGTTTCTATATTTAGATGTCTGGCATATGTCTAATGCATGGGTGCACAGAGCTATGCATAGCTAAATAATGTGCTGCATCGCACAAACATGCACATAAAGTAAAACAAAATAAAATAAATCCAGATTAGTGAAATAAATTGTCTTGTACCCCTTTTGGTCAGCTTAATGGGCTGACAGGTATATGGGTGTGTCATTGGTGTTATATGGATTCAATATCTGTGTTGTTCAGACCCTCCTTAGGTGTGCCGCAACATTAATATGCATGCAACACTGCAGAGAGAAGATCATGGCCATGTACACTGATACATTCCATGTAGGCTCTATATGAAACCTACACACACTTTATTGAATCCCAGTGTTAGTGTACAAAGTCTAACACAGGTTATATTACAGCATGATGGAAAAATGACCCCCCCAGGTAAGGAGAAACAGGAGGAGAAGGAGACATCTGAAGAAAAAATATGGACATGGGAAATCAAAAGAGATTTAATATGGTTCAATATTTACACAAAGGAGAAAGCAAAACTAATCAATATAAAAAGAGCAGCATCCAAGATATTTGAGATATACTGGTAACCCAGATGCTGAAAAGTTTGCAGTACAAAAATAAATAAATAAATAAGAAAACAACAAGGAAAAATAGAAAAGAGGATTAGTAATGGAGATGTTAAAGAAATAGAAACTGAAGTTATGGATTACCGGCTAAGTGAAGGATGTAGTGTAGAAAATCTAACAATGATAACACCACAACAGGATAGAGCAATAGATCCCTAAATGAAGGAGAAACCAGTGGAGCAGGAAACGTCTGATCAGTTGCCATATGAAGATACTTTGGAGCCTTCCACTGGAAACCAGTATAAACATTCAGTTGGAGTTGCACAGCAAGGGAAGGAACAGGAAACTGTGACAGCTCTGATGCGGTTAATGTTATGGAGTGATAGGCTAGTAAGTTCCCATATGGATGACACAGGATAAAACTGAAGTGAATGTGGCACAGGAAGATGCTCTGGAACTTTTTGTATAATGCCCACAGGAAATGGAGAACAAAGAATGTGCCTTCAGTTTAGAATAAAATGATGTAAAAGAAGAGTTACTTGACTTAATAGAGATGGCTAGACATAGTAAGATCAATGAAAGAAACAGACTACAGAAAGTCAATGAAACCCCCAAAGTTAGAAGTTTGATAAAACAAATGAACACAACAATTAGGACTTTTCATAGAAAGTCATGTGATATAACAGAAGTAAATAGGATATATTACTTTGCAGCTAAATTAATATTAGATAAAGTCATACGACTAAAACACAGGGCAGTAAGGGAAAGGAAGGGGAGAAATCAAATGCCATCATGGAAATATCGAATCGAGAAAACTATAAAGCAATTAAAACAATGTGTCATTGTTAGAAGAGTGCAGAAGAGAGAACAGATCAACAAAAATAATCAGAAAGATAGACATGATAAAAGCAATGCACAGTGTCAGAACAGATTGGGATCCATTGTGCACTATTGCTAACTAAAAATAGCACAGGCAGAAAAATGTAGAAGATATGCAGATAAATATAAATGAAAACTACAAAATAAGCCATTTATAGATGATCCAAAAAAGGTTTTACAGATAATTGGGAATCAAGGCAAAAGGAATTGGAACACCATCAAAAAAGAGAAGAAATACATACATTTTGGAGGAATATCTATGAATATCCTGTGGAACATAACAAAGATGCTGAATGGACAGAATAAGTAAAAGAATGAATAAGAACTTCAAATGTACAGGATGTGAAATGGGATGAACTAACGACCAGATAATTTGAAACAAAGTTAAGAAAAGCTCCTAATTGGAAAACCCCAGGGCCAGGTGCAGAACCTAACTTCTGGCTAAAAGTATTAAAATCTTTATATGAAGATTTAGGCATGAGTAAGAACTATTTATATGTGCACTCTAAACAGGTGCCAACTTGGCTAACAACAGGAAAACAATACTCCTGCTTAAAAGCAAACCTGAATGCTATCTTAAAAACTATAGACCAATAACTTGCCTTTTGGCACTGTATAAACTATACACTGGAGTTGATGCCAGCAGAGTTTATAGTCATTTAGAAAAAAACTCAATCGTGGTAATAGAACAAAAGGGTAACAAAAGAAAGTCAAATGGAACAAAGGATCATTTGTTGTTAAATAAAGTCATAATGGTGAACTATAAAAAGGGGAAGAATATAAGTATGGCATGGATAGACTATAAAAAATGCATTTGACAATATCCACATTCATGGATAAAAGAGTGCTTAAAATGTATAAAATACACCCTACACTGATTGATCACATTACAGCAACCATGAAGCAGTGGCAAACCAGTTTGTAGTTAATCCATGATAAAAAACAAATTATTATTCCAGGGATAAAAATTCAAAGGGAGATATTCCAGGGTAACCCTTTGTCACAACTGTTCTTTTGTCTTGCCCTTAGCCCATTAACCTTTCTACTTAATAGATTACGTCATGGCTACAATTTGGCTCCCAGAAAACAACAAAGTGTAAAGACATTTCATCTTATGTTTTGGATGATTTAAAACTGCATAGTTGATCAGATAAGGAACTGAAAGCACAACTGCAATTGGTCAAAACTGTTCAGATGATACAAGAATGCTATTTGGTCTTGATAAATGTGCAAAAGCAACCTTTAAATCAGGAAAACTGGAGCACCAGGAAAACATCAGCCTGGGACAAGAATGTGATATAAAAGAACTTGAGCAAGATGGAGTTTATAAATATTTGAGAACTGATGAAGGATCAACAATAAAACACGAACAAATGTGAATAAATCATAGTAAGAAATATTTTAGAAGACTAAAATTAATACTGAAAATGGCACTGACGTTTAAGAACAAAGTCCAAGCTATAAACCAATTTGCTCTTCCTGTCCTAACTTACAGTTTTTAATGAATGACTGCCCCCAAAAGGTGTTGGATTGGTTGGGCAGGAAAACAAGGATGCTTCATGCTTATCAAATGATTTATAAAAAATCAGTATATACCAAGACTAACTATTCCCCATTCTGAAGGAGGTATAGGCCTCCTCAAAATTGATTACATGCATAGATCTGCAATCATATGACTGTACACACATCTGCAGACCTCACAAGACCCAAATGTAGTGAAAGATTTAAAACATGATGAGAATAAGTCTAAGATGACTTCCCTGCTTAGTTTATTAGAAGCATATCAGTGTCAAACGGGAATGGAAATCAAACCAGAAGTAGATAAAAATCAGGCAACAACTGAATGTGCCATTAAACAAAAGAAAGTTTTTAAGGTGAAGGATCAGATGAGAAGGCAAGAAATGTGAAAAATGCATAAATATAGTTACAAGTATAGAAAACTCTTGGAACAACCTAATGTTGATCAGGATCGAAAACAGGAATGGTTAAGGAGAGGTGGATTTAAACCAAAAGATGAAAGGTTAATATTGGTGGCCCAAGATTGTGGACTACATACACATTGGTTACAAAGTCCACTGAACATGTGGGAGAAACAGACAAATGTACGTTTTTAACACAGAATTGGAAACAGTTGCACACCTTGTTGCTGGATGTGCCATACTAATGGCAGAAGGACAGTATACTGAAAGGCATAATAATGTGGCAAAACTGTTGCACTGGGGATTGTGCAAACTTTATAATATTAACAGTGCAACCTCTGTTTCATTGTCATTGGTCCTGTCACTTTCTGACTTACTCAAACTCATAGTTTTCATCTCTACTCCCTGACCTCTTACACCTCTATGCTGTGCACTATTATGCCGTATCTTACTCAATATTACTTCTTCTTCATTTTTATATGATGCTTTAGTTTGTTAGTGAACCTCCTCTGTTACATTATACGAACTGTCTACAATCAACCTTATCCTGCATGCCCTGTATAACTAAATGCACTACATAGAATCTAGCTTATTCTGTGTATTTAGTTATTCATGATATTGTATTGTATTGCAGTGTATTTTATTGTATTGTATTAATCTTACTTGTGGAGCTTTTCTCCCTGGGCCTCCATTAAAAATGGACTCTGCTTGGCCCAGTGGACCATCCTGGTAAATAAACGCCAAAAAATAAATAAATAAAGTAAGTAAGTAATAGCTGAAAATCATTGGAAACATGAGCCAAAAAGCATTATAGAGCATGATGAAGTTTTTATCAAATGGGATCACCCATTACCAGCAGTTTAAAAATAGATGGGAGAAAAATCTTGAAAAGAAGACAAAAGTAACATTGATCACTGTATTTGCTACTCCCAATGACTGCAGTGTCTTACATACAGAGAGACACAAAGTCATAAAATACCATGATTTTCAGGCAGAAATGAGGGCAATGTGGAAGAAGGATATCCAGACAGTTCCAGTAATAGTAGGAGCAACAGGTCTTATAAAAAAGAATTTACAATTGTATTTAGATATGTTACCAATACATGTAACTCTGAGTGAATTGCGGAAGGAGTCAATATTGGGCACACTGCGGGTGCTGTGAAGAGCACTTCTGGCTAACATCAAAGAGTGAAACAATACTAATTTCATGAATTGTAATCATATTTTGACTTAGGAATGGGGTCCATTCCCATCATGGCATTAGAAACTAGAAAGACTTGGAGAAATTAAAAAGTGAGATACAACTATATAGACCAAGAAAACCTGCATTATTTGGAAAAAGACGTGACTGAGAAAGTGACAAAATATAAAGAACAGAACCAGAGATTTCTGAAAGGTATAAAAAAGAAACATGATCATGGGAAAGAAATAGAGACCTGATATGATATAATATATATGCAAAGGAGGAAGCAAATCTAATGAATACAAACAAGCTACTCCAAAGATATTTGAAAAGAAATACAGGTAAAGGTATCCTGATATGGAAAATTTTTCAGTACAGTAAATAACATTGCAAAGGGAGAATGTAGGAGAGATGAACAGTAAAGAAGAAGTGAAAAAAAAATAGAAACTGAAGTTATGGAATACTTGCAAAGTAGATTTAGAGTAGAAAGTCTAACACAGGTTATGTCACAGGATGATGGAACAATGAGTCCCCAAAGTAAAGAGAAACAGGTGGAACCGAAGGCATCTGATGAAGAAATATGGGCATAGGAAAGAAAAATAGATGTAATATGATGCAATATTTATGCAAAGGAGAAAACAAAACTAATTAATACAAAAAAATAGAAACAGCACCCAAGATATTTCAAGAAAATATATGCAAATGCATCTAGATATGGAACGTTTTACAATTCAAAAAATAATAAAATAATGGGGGAAGGTAGAAAAGAGGATTAATAATGGAAAAATTAAAGACATGCCCCAGGATTTAGTAATCTTCCGTGCAGGACTAATCTAGTCCTGCACGGGAGCAGCAGTTGAAGAGGAGGATGGCAGCACTCCATGCATATTAATAAATGAGCGCTGCCTGAACTCCAAATGCTACATGGAGCATGGACGAGTGCAGGGGGCGTGTCTGAGAGCAGAGTTCACAGAATAAACAAGTCCCTGCAAAGGAGAACAGAAGAATGTGTAAATAAATGAGTGAGACAGCTCACAAGTGTCCGCATATCCCCACCAACAGTCCCTATGTGTTCAACAGCAACATTACAGCCAAATAAAATGAGGAATCCCTATTACTGGGTTGTTTTAAAACCCCGAGTACAGCTAACCGTAGGTGCGCGGGTTTGCCCATCACCTAGCTATGGTTAAAGCAGCTGAAAAGGCTAAAGAGGATAACAAGAAATATATATGAAAATGAAGCAGCACAGCAATAGTGGAGTGGTTAGAGCATCCACCTAACGAACAGGCATTCCTGGATTGAGTCCTACAGCAGCACAAATCATTTTCCATGGGAAATCTGTATATGAACATAATTTTACATTGTTTTGCCATATAACCTACAGAATAAAAATTAAATGTGAACTGGAGTACTGCATGAAATGCACAAGTGAAGTGTTAGTGTCATAAAGAATAAGGCACATGTACGCAGGTCTAATCACAAATAAGCAGCGGTAAGCATGTCCAAATGCGCTTGCGCTGGGGTAAGCATTGCACAGAGTAAGCAAAGTAGAAGTTAATGAGTGTAAGAAACTGTACCCAGAGGTTAGTAGCGCTTACTGTCGCGCAAACCCATGCAAAGCCACTTACAACCGCTGTAAAGTGCCTTAATCACTCTGGATCCAATAAACCAAGTTCCGCCCAGCAAGGCTCAAAACCCAGGACCCTGTACACTATAGTCACAGTAGTCAACCCCTAAGCCATCCCAGCAATAGATAAGTGAGATTAAGGCCATACATCCCATATACCCATATACCCACATGGATTTAAATATATATGTAGTAATATGTATGTATATATGTACGTATATACATATATATATATATATATATATATATATATATACATACACATATATGTATATATGTATACATATATATATATATATATAAATATATATATATATATATATTTATGTATATATATATATATATATATATATATATATATATGTATGTATATGTGTGTATGTGTGTGTGTGTGTGTGTGTAGATATACACAGATATACAGCTATGATAGGAAAAAGCACACAAGAATGACATATGTTCACAGGCTATGCCAATGGATGTGAGGGGCCCAAGCAAGAAACATGTAACACGTAGCATGACCCCCCCCAGCCGGACAGAGGAAACATACACACAAACCCACAAACAATGTAAATAGTCCACTGCTCCCCAGACCACAGGCAGGATACAACCAGAGGAGGGGTACAGAGTGCACCCGTGAAATCTAATCTTGGAACACAGACAGGAGCGTCCCTTTTGGGATGCCCCAAAAATTGACATATAACTAAAGGAAGCCAATATGATGACCATTCTGGCTGGGGTGTGTACATACCCAGAATACAAGGGTGGGAAAGCCTGATGACCCATGGGTTGAGACAATGTACAACATGGGTCCCGTGAAGTGGAGAGTGGGCAACGTGTAGTGGTGTGTTCAGACCCAACCTGCTCCCAGAGTACGGATGGGTGCTGTAGAGGAGGTGCGGGTGGGGGAACTATGGGTAGCTGGTTAGGGGTCTAGGTGTGCAGGTGCTGGCTGATGTAGGTCTATATGGACAGCCCCAGGGATGTGAGCAAAAGTGTTCATTGGGCAGAGGCATCACCCAACAAGCAGCCACACCCGCTATGAGTCCCACTGCAGCAAAGTCTAATCTACATGGCAAAGAACGGAATAACCATATGTAGATGTATATATGTAGAGGAATGTGTGTGTATATCTACCCATAGCTACATGGAGATATACCTCTTCCTCTCTGTAGCACAAATGTATACATACAGAGACAGAATACATATGCATACCCACAAATAGATGTATACATATGCAGACACCCATACACCCATATGTTGTTAGATATACATAGAGAGCAATATATAAATATATACATGTATGCATACATATACAGATATATCTGTATATAGTAATGTAGCTCTCTCTCTCTCTCTCTCTCTCTATATATATATATATATATATATATATATTTTGTGTGTGTGTAGATATAGACATGTAAATAGCTAGGACATGATACAGCAGTAACAAATTACATATGTTCACAGACCATGCAAATGGGGGTGAGGGGTCCAATCAACAAACGTGTAACATGTAGCATCAACTACCCCCACCTAGACAGGTGAAACATACAAACACACAATACAAGGAAACACACCACTGCTTCCCAGACCACAGGCATGATACTACCAGTGGGAGAGACCTGCCAAGTCTAATCTTGTTTCAAAGACACCCCAAAAATTAATGATCATCGGAGTCAGTCCCTGTAATGATTTATCCTACCAGGCTGTATACGTACACGGACCAGTAGGTTGTGCAAGCCTGGTAAGCCATGGGTCGACACAACGTACGATGTGGGTCCTGACAGATGGAGAGTGGGCAGTGTGTTGTGGTGTGGTTAGACCCCAACTGCACCCACAGTAAGGATGAGTGCTGTAGAGGAGGGTCAGGTGGGGGGAACTATGGGTATGCAATTATGGGCTTAGGCATGCAGGTGTTTTCTGGTGCAGTTGTATTAGGACTGCCCCAGGATGTAAGTAATATTGCGAAATGGGCAGAGCTTACGCCCATACTCCTCAACCCCTAAGAGCAAAACCACTGGACAGAACCTAAACTGTTGGGGGAGCAAATAGGGACAGAAAGCACATATTCCACTTACAACCTTAGAAAGCTGATAGAATAATAGGTTATGCATTAGCATGACTCGGCTGAAGGATGTGGGGGTCCTAAACCCAATTACTTGTCTGTATTTAATGGTGTCAGTTCCCAGGTATTTGCCAGACAGGTGCAGATTGTGACAGGAACATACCATTAGTATGAAGCAAACTCTGGACAGGCCGTGAATTCTGTACAGTCGACAGACATGCTTATGCCTAACGGGCAGCCATTCCCAATATGGGTCCCACTGCAGCACAGTCCAGTTTACATGGCTAAGTACGGTATAACCATATGTGTTGTTGCATAACCCACTACACAACACCTATGAACACATGGTCGCAATACCCCTCTGTAGGCATGTAAGCTGATGTAATAGGCATCACAAGGTATTATTGTAGTCCTAACCCCACCCAGGGGTGTGGGTGTCTGACACAAACACCAAATGCAGTGCATATGCACAGCTGTTGTTGTAGACAACATGGCCAGCTGTGGACCTTCCCTGCAGTCATCCTGCACATCCCTGGATAATCCCCCTACTAACACCCCCCTTTGGGCCCCATGCACACCACATACCTATCAGCCCCTGTTCCATTTCTATTAATGTCTACGGGTACATGTAGGTGACACCCTCTTCCCCCACTAAATTTCCAGTATCTGGAACCCCAACCCACATGTAGTATCACAGCTGTCCCGCAGGACACATGTAACTAACACATGAAGGAACACACAAGCACACCTGGAGCAGCACAGGCTCACCACCTTGCAACCCCCTCCACCTCATACTCTATACCACTACATCAACTAGTGATACCGACACCTCTTGTCCTGCCTCACATACAAATCCCAACATCTGACATACCTTCCCTATTGCTCCCCATCCAATTATACCTATGGGCTACTATACAGTGACAATGTCATCCCTGCTACCTACCTGCCTACTCCCTAGCTATTCACCTCTACTGTACCACACAGGTATGGAATAACTACACCTACCCTGAATACCTGCATGTAACCTATCCAGACCTGTGAAACAGGAATCCTACCTCACCTTAAACTGACCTTTGTCAACAGTCATACCTGACATGTAAACCTGACCTAAGCATGGATAATACCTACAGTTTAATGTAAACTAAGCATGATTAATGGGGGACATAGCTATGTTATGTCTGTTACCCTGTATGAATGTGAACACCCCAGTATTAATTGGGATACGTAGCTGGGGTCAATGTAGAGCTCTACACCCCAGGCCACTGCTAACAATGGACAAGCATACAGTCTGACTGTCCCGGTTGACAGATGTGAACAAAATGCATGACATTGCGCGGGTGTATGCGAGAGCAAGCGTGTGTAAGCCTGTTTGGCCACCGGTATGGGAGTACCACACTGGTGAAGCAATGTAGAGGCTGAGTACAAGATTCCACAACCAGAGGTTAGTAATGCTGTGCTCCGTGCAAACAAGCACATATCCACCTACAAATGTTCTACAGTGCCTTAGTCACCCTGTAGCCAACAGCTGTTGTTGTGGCCATAAACAAAATAATCTGCACTGCCAGGTTGCAAACCCCTGACCCTGCACACTATAGTCAACGTGAGTTCCACTAAGCCATGGCGGATACACATTCAGCTGCTGTGATCACAAACACATCATCCAGCACAGGCATCCAACAGTATAGGAAATGTATATAATTATGTAGATGTATGTGCGTGTGTATGTACAGATATAATATATATATATATATATATATATATATATATATATATATATATATATATATATATGAAGAATGAACATCGTGACAATATAATTATTTAGATGTATGTGCATGTGTATGTACAGATATAATATATTTATATATATATATATATATATATATATATATATATATATATATATATATATATATATATAAAGAATGAACATCGTGACAATAAAACATACAAAAAGAATGAGTAGGAAAACAACAGCAACACCTGTATTACCTTGTGCTGTCATCTTATGTCATATCAAGCTGGGCAGGGGTGAGCAAATTATTGCTTCTCAAACCACAGGCAGGATACTACCAGTGGGAGTAACACTGTCCACCTGCTAAGTCTAGCTTACAAACAATTACAGGGTAGTCCCTGGTGGGACTACCCAAAAAGTGCGGGTTGTTTGGACTTCCGACCAGTACACAAGCCAGGGCAGGTATGTTCAAGGACTAAAAGTTTTGGAGAGCCTGATGATACATGGGTGGAGACAACATATGTGTAGGATCCCTAGCGCTGGGGGGAGGGCAATGTGTGGAGATGTGCTATGGCTGGGATAGCAACTGGAGAATGGGTGGTTTATGTGTATGTGGAACTCAGGTGGGATGGAGGAACCATGGGTATGAAATATGGATCCAGGTATGTCAGGGTTGGATGGCTCCGTTCTAATTGGACCACCTCTTGGAGGTCAGTGAGTTTGTTATACATATATATGCATACACACATACATACATCTATATGTAGAAGCACTTTCCCTGTACCACATTCATTCCTTTTGCAGACATAAATAACATGAAAGTGTCCCTACAAAGTAGATAGAATAATAGGTTGTGCATAACCATACATGTAATAGGTTCATAGGTAGGTACTAGGCTATTTGTCGAAGGGAATTTATAAGCCTAGGCAAGGTGTGTCGGCTCACACCACCCCATTGTTCAATTTACTGGGCCTCTGTCAAGCAGAGCTATTGAATTGATCCCAGTATGTCCCAATCTTTGACCCCCCGCCCTCAATTATATTAGGCTTTGGCTAGACTTCTTACATTAAGAGGTCGAGAGGTATGATTCTCGTGTATGTTTAGTTGTGTTGTTTGGCCTCTAAGGCTCAAGTCATGACTGAATGGAGTCCTGACTCAGAACAGTCTGCATACTTGGTTAACAGATGTTAAATAAACATTTATTCATAGTCCAGTACAGAAAAAACAGTGACCCCCTTCTCTGCACTGTGGCTTATATATCCCGACTCAATTTCATGCCAAATGCATGGCCTTTGTTACAGTGCAGGCCTTACTTAGACTGTCATGAAATGGTTGTCATCCATATATATATATATATATATATATATATATATATATATATATATATCTATATATATATATATATATATATATATATATATATATATATATTTACGTCTTTGCAACATTTCCCCGATTCTGTTGGGATATAAACTTCCAAGGCAAAATTAGCGGTTGTTTTGTTTCCATTGTATATTGCAGTACTACAGTATTAGAGTTACAAGAAGATAGAGGGAAGGGACAAATCTGCAATAATTCAGAGTTGTGTATTCAGTTTCAAAGTTAGTGCTATTCTCAAATGAATAAAATGTGAGGACTTTCCCATTATGAAATATTTGAATCATTCCTGTGATTTGCCGGCTACGTCAATGCCAATCACTAAACCGTTCCTATTTGTAATATAATGTTGGCGAACTCGTACATCATTGGTTTACATGTGTAATGTGTGCGTTATCATATAGTCTTACTTATCAATTTATTTTAGCGTCCTGCTAACTGGAGTAATGAAGTAATGAAGTATAAAGTCTAACCTTGAAATAAAGACATGTGTGTCCCAGGTAGGACAACCCAAACATTGGGAATAGTGTCCTAGTGGTCACTTATGTCACCAATGTTTGTGGACTAAAAGGTTGGGATGTCTGAGGATACTTGGATTGAGTCAAACCATGGGATGGGTCCAGAGGAGTAGGGAGTGGCCAATGTGTAGTGGTGTGGATACACCATGTTCCCAACTGAAGAATGGATGAGTGATGTGTCAGTGACGTGTTGGGGGTGGATGTTTGGGGAACTAGGATCCATGGGTATATGGTTATATATGCAAATGAAGCAGCACAGCAATAGTGTAGTGGTTAGAGCACCCACCTAACGGACAGACATTCCCGGTTCGAATCCTACTGCAGCACATATCATTTTCCATGTGAAAGCTGTATATGAACATATTTGTACATCTTTTTGCCATAACACCTACATAATAACATTTAGATGTGAACTGGAGTACTGCATGAAATGCACATGTGAAGTGTCAGTGTCATAATTTATTTAGGCAGTAGTAAGCAGGTTTAAGCACAAATAAGCAGTAGTAAGTGTGTTTAAGTGTGTTTGCACGTGGGTAAGCACTGCTAAAGTCTGGTTACAGTTTCTTATACTCAGTTACCTGCTGAATTGCTTAACCTGTGTAGGCATTGCTTAGCTCTGCGCAAACCTGCGCAACCTTGCTTACACCTGCTTAAGAGTGCTTCAAGCACTCTGTAGCCAACATCCCTTGTTCTACTCAGCAACAAAATAAACTGCCTCTCCAAGGCTCGAACCCAGGACCCTGCACTCAATACACAAAGTGATTGACAACTAAACCATGGCAGATATACATAAGCTGAAGTTTGCACAAACATACCCTGCACCACAATCAGTCAACAGTACAGGTAATGTATTATTATGAGACCACATAATCTGTTAATACAATAAGTCTGGACAAAGTATGCCACACAGCGGGTACACATATGGATATATGTCAACTAATGCTCTGCTACACCAAATTGTTTCTAGATACACAGTTATATGTATTAGAACAGATATGTAGAAGGAGATGAAGTCTTAAATACAAAAGTGTTGCCACTAGGTACTGACTTCAATGCTGTGATCATCCATGACAATTGCCAAGTGAATGGGGAACAGGCCATAATTTGAGCTGGACATGCATGGACATATGGACAGATATATCTGGAAATGTAGACAGATGGACAGCTATATGTAGATATATATATATATATATATATATATATATATATATATATATATTAATGTATGACTCACAAATAATCATAAAACAGCACTTGTATATAGATACATACATATGTTCATATGTATGTATATGTATATATATATATATATATATATATATATATATATATATATATATACATATATATATATATATATATATATATATATATATATATATATTGTTGTTTGTCTTTCGGATTTTCCCGGTTAGGGGTCGCCACAGCGGAACTCTGGTCCGCTAATGATTGGCAGTTGGTTTTTATGGTGTCGAGTTGCCAGCCCGATGCCCAACCTTCAACGAAGGCACCTGCGGGGAGGACATGCAGACTCCACACAGAATGCACTCCTAACCCAAGCCAAGAATCGAACGGGAGAACCTCTTGCTGTGAGGCAACAATGCTATCACTGCACCACTGTGGAAATATATATCTATATATATATATATATATATATATATATATATATATATATATATATCTAGGGATCCACTTTACTTGAATGACACCTCACATCACCGACACCCACTTCATTGAGACGACTTCACTGACAATCCACTTCACCGACAACGCACTACACCGACATTGCGTATTACAGGTAATGGGTATTAACATATGTTGAATGGGGGATGTATTTATAATGTCAGACTAAGTGACAGATGCTTATAAATACATCCCCTACATCACATATGTTAATACCCATTACCATACCTCCCAACTATACCGAATTATTCAGTTTTTACTGAGTTTTGGGGTCCAAATAAAGGGGTGCCATGATTCCCGAATGGCATACCTTCATTTCCGAGTTTTTTCTTTCTTTTTTATTTTTCACACAGACAGAGCTGATGTCATTATGTGCGCAATGACGTCAGCTCCATCAGGGCTACCAGACTGTTGGAATTGAGCTTATGGAGCTCACATTGTGCAAGCATTTTCAGCTGGCTGGCTGGCCTGTTCAAATGATTTGGGAGTGGGAACAGCACTGAACTGCTGGATGGGAACAGCACTGACTGAACTACTGGATTTAACTCCGGAGATTTCTTAATGCAAGCGGGAAGTTGGGGAACTACTGGATTTAACTCAGAGTCTCCAAATGAACTGAATGGATTTCTGGATTTAACTCTGGAGACTGAAGTATTTCTAGGGTAAGGAAACCTTTATGTTGGTTTGAGGAAAGGTGTGTGTGCTACTTTTTTGATTCAGCGACTGCCATCCTCCGATGTACTCCACACACTGCACACAGTTAGAAAACAACAGATATTTTCCCTGGATAGTAGAAAATTGTAAGGTGATTGAAATATACTGGGCCTTAGGTAGTCTGTGCTATAAATCTGACATTTGGTGCGCTCCTTATGTAGACACGGGTTGCTGGCTATTTAGTGGATCCCATTTATTGCATGTGTGTGTATATGCACACAGAGTGAGTGAGTAGTCTTTATTTACATGAGCAGTTCAAACTAGGTACCCAGCAACCGTTACCTGAACTATTGTTTGCATCTTTTGTGCCCAGCAATTTCATATTAACTTACTGCCTTGCACATCAGGTATTACAGTTTTGAGGCACTGCTTTATAATTCCTGTTGTGTGTTGCATTTACAGTGTAATTTTGTTTGTGGTAAATTCTGAAATATTTATGCATTTTTAAGCAAGTACTGCAGACCTGGTTGCTTTAGTGTGTAAGTACGGAAACAGCATTGTGGCAATTGAAATATCTTCAGAGTGAGTGAGGCTGTTCAACAGCTATTTTTTTCAGTAGCTTGACAGACTTTCCCTACTTTGTCTTTACTACGTAAGTTAACGCCAGTTTAATTAAACACATGACAGAACTTGAAAGTTGGCTCCAACCTACCCACCGCACTCAGTCTTTTCAACTGCTGTATTTTATTTAAGTGAGTGGAGTCATGCAACTATAATGAAAAATGTTCTCTGTGAACTGAAGACTTGCTGTGCCTTTGATAAATGGACTGCAGGAGACCCTTTGTGCTTTTTTTTTTTTTTTTTGTTGCCCTCGTTAGTCGGAAGCTACAATCACTGTTTTGCTTGATGAGACGAATGGATTTTTTAGTGCTGAAAAGGACAGGGAAGGAGGTATGATCAAGCTAGAGACTGATCGAATGGGTGGTAAGTGAGTGGACAGTACTGTTTTTATTGTTATTCTGTCTGTGTTGCTGCTGCATAATATTAATAATAAATAATGTTAAAAACATTTAAATGTTGGCAGTTTACTGAGTTGGGGCCTCAATGCAATGTTGTTACTGGAGTATGGTTTGTGGACACAGAGACAGTTCAGGCAGGAAGAAACTTTTCTGGCAAATTAATGATCCGAGGATTAAAGTCACTAAATAATGACGTGCATTTTAGTTTCATCAGACTTCATATCCTTCAGAAAATGCATGCCTGATCACTGTGGCCACAGTGCTAACAAATGCAATGAATGAAGCAAAAGTCAAACCACAAGTTCTGATTGAGCTTTTTTTAACAGGAAATCTATATGTGCTGGTGGATGCTAATAGGTCAGGAATCTGGACTAAAGCAACTTATGTAAAAAGCTGTTGTGTTTGCTCTTCTTGGTGCCCTGTCAGTGAGTGTAACTTTATGTTATTGACACATTATCCTTGCTGCTGCATATCAGGCTTTGTCCAGATTTCTTGCACTAAGACTAAGGGTGAGAGGGATGGCCGCATGTGTGGGTATTGTAGTTATTCAGCTGAATTAGTCAGGTCTGCAGTTGTAATACAAGTGAAAGAAATTTCCTTTGCAAGAGCTAATAGGAATAAGTTATAGAAGCATACCATGCGTTAGCTTTCAGAAAAAATTACACTAGACTACTTTTCTGCTTGTTGTAACTGCTGTGCAAGGCTGTCTGCACTGAAACAGTATCATCCAAACTGCGCTAGCACTAACTAACTTCATCTACTTTTTTTTTTTACTTACCATCTGACTACAAGCTTGCTTGATTTTAATGTTATATTTGCTTTGCTGTTATTCTCAAATTAGGTAACCCACTGAACATCATTGCTACACAATAAATATTACAGGGTCTGGACATACTTTGGTTGTCTGTTCTTCAGTTTGCACTTGAAAGTTGGTATCCCACAATTCCACTGGAGTGGGCAGGGTTACATAATTATGTATGCAAATTTTATGTTAATTGCCATACAGATTTGTACCTATTTCTCATGGCCTTTGTCCAGATTTGTGATGTTTCCAGGTTGAGAGGTATGCCCATTACCTGTAATAAGCGATGTTGGTGTAGTGCGTTGTCTGTGAAGTCGTCTCGATGAAGTGGGTGTCGGCGATGTGAGGTGTCATTCAAGTAAAGTGAATCCATATATAGATACATATATATATATATATATATATATATATATATATATATATATATATATATGAGATATATATAGGTACATACACATATACACACACTAAAAGTACCAGTAGCCATACATATGTAGAGGTAGTGTGGAAGTATTACGTCCAAAGTATATCCCTCAGCCACAAGCCCCTCAACTGGCACCTGTGAAATGTGTAGTGTGGCAACTATTCCCAGAAATGAGAATATTCACATCAAACATATACCCACCCACAAATCAAAGGACATGACATGACATGACACACAGGTATGCATACATAGATAACCTGCATTCCTGTACTATACAATAATGTATGCCAGTACTGACACCACATAAGGTTTGAAATATGCAATCAGTCATGAATGCAAGGCCCACACAAAATAGTAGATGCAAGCAATGTGTGTATATACCATACTATGCTGTCTAGGCCAAGGCCTTCAAGTAGTACAACAGTAGGAACAGGATTTGCCTTCAGGATATGTTAACAATCAACAATTACAGATGTAATCCAGCAGATTCCAATTACACCCTGTAGTCAAGCCCTAGGGGGAAAGGTAGCACTTGTGTTAATGTCACAGTATCTTGTACATATCATTGCTTAACCTAACACCTCACTATCACACTGAATGACCCTCATCTTAACAGTTATATCACTAGAAAGGTGCCATAGCCTAGGTTAATGGCATAGAACCCCCCCCCCCCCATAAAAGACTACACAAGGGCAAGGAACACTGTGTACCACACACTAACCTCTGGAATGTTCAAGGGCAGAATGTGTTCACCAGCTGTTCCCCCATATATATGGACATGGCCCAACGGTTGGTGTGGGAGTCCATAACATGACTGGGATGATATCAATAATGCTAGCGGTAAATAATGATAGGCCATTACCTAACAACCCTTCCTGTATCCCAGCGGGACAAAGACTGGCATAAATGTGGAGAACAGAGGCAGGAACATAGGGCCATATTTGTATTATTGCTGTTACACACTCTGGAAATTGCTGGTGTTGCAGACGTTGTTGCAGCATACCCATATGCAGGAATATGACATTGAAATATGAATGGATGTAGCCATGTACTGATAGCACTCAACAGACAGAATGTCACAGATATATGTGGGACAATACCTGTGTGGTGCACAGACAAAACATAACAGCCAATCACCCTGGTATCATCTGGATAGGCCCATAATTGAGAGCTATGCAGACAGATAACATTCCATGAAATAGTACCATGTACACAGAAACCCTGTAAGAACAGCAAGATACACTGCACAGAACAACACTACTCACGCAGTTGTTAGGTCTGGAACCTTACCCAAATGTGGATATGGCCTGTGTCTGCAGGTACTGCTGTAAGAGGTGTTGCTACCTGCTGTCTGTAACACTGATGTCCACACACAGGAAGGATGTCTTCCATACTGTAAAGGTGAAGGGACAACGCCCACAGAAGGCAGCAATTTATAGTACAGGGATGCCATGGCAGTGGTTTTCTGAAGTACTACACAGCAGGCTGCATGCAATTAGCAACTGGTGGACACTGACTGGTGCAGAGGCCACCACCTGCTCATGTGCAATGCCAACAAAAGCATGCTGCAACCTATTCAAACCAGAGCAATCACTCTACTGGTAGGGGGGGTGGGGGAGAGAGAGAGACAGAGAGACAGAGAGAGAGAGAGAGAGAGAGAGAGAGAGAGAGAGAGAAGAAACAAAAACACATCAAGAAGGTTCACAAAGCTCAGGGTTGTGTTACAGTGGAAATAACATAACTGGTATGTGAAACAGATATGCATTCACTGGCATGTAGTATATGGCATAGAATAATAGGATGTATACTGTGAAAGGATGTATATGCGCCATCAGTACATGTTCCTGTAATGCTGTTGTGTCCATCAACTGCACTGGACAGTAGTATTAGTCCCTGTGGGCAGTAGGACATACCTGTCAAATGTGCAGACCAGCAGTGAATGGCAAGGATGTGACCCATGATATCTGTGTTCTGTAAATTACTGTGGCCAATGGCTGGTGGGGGTATTAATACCAACATGATAGACACATGTGTGAGAGACCACACCACCTGCAGGACAGTCATGTTAGAGTGTAGCATAGAATGCCCACACTGCCATAGCAGTATAATATGCTTATCTAAAGTTTGTCACCATATATACCCCCATAATGTTAGTCGGTGTTCACATGTGATACCTGTCTGTGTTGCAGCAAGGCAGAACAGTTCAGCTGAGAAGTAAAGAGGGTACATGAGTATGGTCCAGATGTTCGTACACACCCCACATACAGATACATATATGTGTGATACATATTCACAGCTGTGCATGTGTACAGAACCTCAGACAGTTATACATTTATATAGGTATACAAACAACACAAAATGATATCTACACATATATGCACATATGTATATATACATATATATATATATATATATATATATATATATATATATATGTGTGTGTGTGTGTGCGTGTGTGTATGTGTGTGTGTGTGTGTGTGTGTGTGTGTGTGTGTGTGTGTGTGTGTGTGTGTGTGTGTGTGTGTGTGTGTGTGTGTGTGTATATACAGACAGATTTATGTGTGTGTATGTCGACATATATATATATATATATATATATATATATATATATATATATATATATATAGCTATATATCTAAATACACACACACACACATATATATATATATATATATATATATATATATATATATGTAGATATAAAAATATATATACATGGCAATACATTTTCCCTGCCATGACATGTGTGAGAGAACATCACACATCAATACACAACATACCTACACACCAGTACATGGCTGCAAGATGGAGTGTGGAGTAAGGTGTGTAACCCATGTTGGGAACACATTGCATTTGTATGGGATGGTGGGATATATATGTTGGTGAAGGGTTTTAGGCACATATTGGTATGTAGGTCTGGTTTGGTGACAAACAAAACAGCATACAGGACTGGTATATGGCCCATGTGGTGGTTAAACACTGAGGACTGGTAGTTACATTTGGAATGTGGAGGCCATTAAGCCCCCACATGGGAACAAAGGGAACAGTGTGGCCACCCGTGGACAGTCACAACATCATCTACATGGACATAAAGGTGTCTGGGCTGTGTACTGGGCAGGAGGGACATGCATGTTGAACTGTGTGTATGTGTACTGCATGCCCTGTCACTGTGGACCTCCCTATGTCCAATACCCATGACCTACCTGAGTGATGGACACATGTCTGTGTGTGCTCCATGGGGGTGGGGACACCATCCCCTGAGGCGGTTCTACATGAAGGTAGTGATGGAACAGTAGAAAATGAAGTTCCATTGTGGGCCATGGATGTGATGTAGAATGGTAACATGTGCACATTAGGTTGGAGTGGTGTTCCTGCTGGCAAATAACCCCTACACATACTGGTGTGTAACTGTCATGGAACATTTGTGGGCTGTAATAGTCCACACAATCCCAGAACTTGTCCAACAGCATGCATAGATATCCCCAATACTACAGAATGGCAGATGTGTAGCAATCATATAGCAGGCCTACCACATGCATATGTGGAAACATAGTGACTGTGACAATGGTATGCAGGTGAAATACCCTGTAACAGCCCTGCAACTCTAGTGTCCACCACAGGGAGCATGTCTATAACCATATAGCAGAAGGTGTTGTACAATACAATATATGGCCCAATGGTACACATACCGGACACATACCAGTAGCGTAGTGTGAACATTATGTTGGAGCTGGTATGGTGGTGGGAGACTATGTGTATTGTATGATGGTAAACTTAACATATGAGTTGCTCAGACATATTTCCATCATTATGTCTTTCAGGGAGTATGGCACATACAAGAAACCCTGTGTACAGTGCCACTGAAGAGGAGATCATCATCACCAGCATGATCCACAACTATAGTCTGCTCTTCTCACAGACAAGCATGGGCTAGCAGGAGAGAACAGCCATGTGGACCGATGTGGTCCACAGGGTGAATGAGGTGGGGTTGCACAGCCGAACCTATGAGCAAGTTCGCCACCATTGTAGTGACATGTTCCGGTAAGTACGACATTGTGCCACTGCCGTGCAGGGTGACCACCTTGCAATGGGGCGGCCATAACATCCATCCCCCCTCACCGGAGTGGAGGAGCTGCTCATCAGCCTGGAAGCACCTACCCATCCACAAGAGCTCCAGACCAATATGGTCATGGAGGTGGGTGCTACTCACACACCACACATTGAGCATGCAGGTAAGGTTCCAGGGCATATCAGTAGACTATTGTATTGTATGCATCTGTACAGGTAGACCATGCATGTGTGAGATGTAGGGTATGTTGCTGTGTAGTACTGATAAGTAGTAATGCATAAACTGTAGTACCGTGGACTTCAGCTGTTGTTGTACTGTAATATTGCTGTTGTTGTACTGTAATATTGCAGCCACCCTGTAGCAATGCCACAGCTGTGGCCACTGACATCAACTCTATCCCATGTCATTGTAGGTACCTGTGGGATACCAGCAAGGCAGTGGCCAGATGTCGGTGAGTATGGTTTAAGGTTATGCTTGGCAATTCACTGTGCATGTCATAGCTAAGGTGTAGGCCATGTACACATCTAACATACCTACCCATAATGCATGCTGTACATGTGCACTGACACAGCACACACCTCACTAATGAGATTACCAGCCTCATACACATGCAGTACACAGTCCATCTCAGATAACTGTGGCTACACTTCAGTGCACATTGCCCAGGCACAGCTGACATCTGCCCAACATACACAGCTATGTCACAGAGCAGCTTAACATGCTACATATAACGACATCTCACTCCCTCTGCTAACACATGCTCCAGGGTCCTAAACCTAATCAACATATTACACAGAACATACTGGAGGGATAGGGCCCTGTCCTGGGGAATCACCACACTCTGGAACGGACTACCCATACATGTCAGGCAATGCTACTCATTGGTCCTCTTGACAGAAACACTTGCCAATTGGATGGGAAATGGGGAATACACCCTGGGTAGCATGTGTGTGCCACAGCCTGACAGGGGTACAGGGGAATAACATTAGTGGGTGGTGCATGGAGGGAACTCCTGTGGCTAGGCATATGTAGGCCCCAGGACCAATAGAACAGTACTCACCTATGAACCTCTGTGTACCACAGGCAACATCATCCAGGGCACAGTCATGGTCAATAATGGTCTCTATACTCACCATAAGTACAGTACAATGTCTGGGTGGTTGGTCTAATGGTAATCTACCACTCGTACATGCACCTCTGATAATGACTTATGTTAGTACACATCAAGCAGTCACTAAACACGTGTGTCCACACGTGATCCAGGAACACACAGAAGCTGTGAGCAGCAACTGAAACACACCTGACACCACAGAGACACACCCTGCAATGGTGTGAACACCCGTGATGTATGGTGCACAGTACATGCCAGGGTGCTAAACGGATGCACAGCAATGCTGTGGACATGGGTGCAGTGGGTTCCAGGGGGAGGGCCATCACCTACAAAAAGAAGCCATGCATCACAGCCATGTATAATGCTGGTAACGGGGATAGACTACTATCTGGAGACTGATTCAAAGAAGTAAATAAGGTTCAGGAGACAAGATCGGCCCTTCATGAACCCAAACTGGGTGGGGTCCAGTGTTTTAAGGTTGTCAATGTCTTTGTTTATAAGTTGCAAACAAAAGAAAGGCAGGACACTGCTGTATAAATACTTTTAATCCACCAAAAGATTCACAGGTTAGCGCTTTCGGGATAAACCCTTCTTCAGACTGTAGAAGGGTTTATCCCGAAAGCGCTAACCTGTGAATCTTTTGGTGGATTAAAAGTATTTATACAGCAGTGTCCTGCCTTTCTTTTGTTTGCAGTCTTTACTCCTTGTCAGGCAGACTTTGGCATTAGTACGTTCATTTTGTTTTGTTTGTTTATAAGTTCCATGATAATACATTCCATGGCCTTGCAGATCAGGCTTGTCAGACTGATGGGGCGGTAGTTCCTGGGATCCAAGGTGGATCCCCCCTTGTGGAGTGGGATAACTGTAGCTGTGCGCCACTCAGTGGGCACGAAGCTGAGGTGAGGGTATGATTAAACATGACACTTAGGTGAGGTGCCAGTTCATTTTGTATTTCATGTAGTACACAGCCTGAGATGTCATCTAGTCCCATGGATGCTGTATTCTTAGCTTTGGAGAGTGCGTTTTTTACCTGTGTGGCCATTATTACTGGAATTTGGCAATCTTCCAGTATTGAGATGTGCCATTTAGGAGGTGAGAGGGGGGGTGAATTTGGCACTGAATCGATCTGCCAGAATATTGGCAATATCCTTGGGATCAGTATATTATTGCCATTCTGTTGTAGCTCAGAGCAGATCTGAGCATTGCCATTTAGATTCTTGACCTAGTTATAGAATGTCTTGTGGTTGTCTTTGGAATCTTTGGCAATTTTATTTTTGTAACTAGCTTTGGAGGATTTTATGAGGGATCTCAGCTTCTTGCTGTGGCTGGTAAGATAGTTTTTTGCATCCTGGGATTTTCCTCTTTTCTGTAACAGTTTTTTCCTTTTGTTGTAAAGTTTGTTTATGGCAGGGGACCACCAGATTGGCTTCCTTTTTTGGAGGCGAGCATCTTGGTTCTATTTGGGATGGCACGATTCATGCATGAGTGGATGTGCTCGTACAGTGCCTTAGGTAGATGACTCCAGTATGTGTTACAGATCTCATGCCACCACTATGGGTGTCTACTCTCTGCTGCCTTGACATCCGGCCACCCGATTCCCTTGCATGTTCACATCCATACCATAGCTACAGGTACAAACACATTCTACTCAATTTGACAATTTGTAGATTGATTGACTTACCTTGAGGGTGTGCCGGACTTAAGGATGGTGCTGTAGGGCTGCCTATGTTGGATGCACATAGTACACTCCCTATACATGGTTAGGCACAGGTAGTGTCATGTTTGGCATCCGTTTTACTGTCTGTGCAGTTCAGAGAGAGGTGTCATTCCTTGGGGCCCTACTGTGTCAGTGCATATGCTATGAGTTGCCTCTTTGCCAAGGCCAGGGTATATTGGGCATGCCCCCTTCTGCCTACTGGGGCAGGCTCAGGATGTTCCTCCTCTGAGTAACTCTGTACCTGAACAAGCCTTGACATTGGTGGGGAGCTGTGTGGACCTACCCCATGCTGTTCCTGCTGCAGCTGTTTCCGCAGGATCATATTGTGTAGCATAGCACATACAATTACTATTTGGGTACATGTAGCTGGTTAATGCTGCAGGGCTCCACCAGATGTGTCCAGACACCAGAACCGTGACCTGAGAATCCCAAACACATGCTCTATTATATGTCTGGCCTGTGCGTGTGCATCATTACGGCATTGTTGTTCAGGTGTGTGTGCATTTCTGATGGGTGTTATCAGCCACAGCTCCAGTGGGTACCCAGCATCCCCCTCTAGGTGACCATAGGGTATGTCTACATCAGTAAATTTGTGGTACAGCTGTGTCAGTCACCATATGTGTGAATCGTCATAGCTTCCAGGGCAGCCAGCACACACATTCAGTATAATGCCCTGGGCATCACATACGACCTAGCAGTTGATGGAGGGGATGCCCCTGTGGTTGATGTAGGCCCTACCCTGCCCACCGGGTGGTGCTTTGATGCATATGTTTGTGCAGTCTATAGCACCCACTACCCCAGGGGTAGTTAGATATTTGGTGGAAGAGACGCATATTGTGGGTCAACACCTCACGTGTGTTGAGGAAATAAACATGCACACTGGCATGTACTGACATGGCATCCAGAATTTGGTGGAATACTCTGGATGCTGATGCCTGTGAGATGCCCTTGTTAACCCCAGTTGTAGTTTGGGAGGTACCTGTGGCTAGTATACCTAGGCCTACACATACCTTGGTATCCACTGGGATGGGTTTCCCTTCAGCTATTGTGGTATGTCAGGTGTGGCCTGCACAGCTCGACGATTTGCTGTAGGACGCCTCTGTCCACCCTATAGTGCTCCACTATCTCCAGCTCATGTATCTCCTGGTGGGTTACCCTGGGCCTGCACACTCTTCACTGTCTCCTTACTGTGAGTTGTTTGGCAGCATTGACATCCTCACCACCCTCAGCCTCTTACACATTTTGTTCTATGTTGCCTGCTGCAGCTCTTCTCATTTTGTAGGTTTGTTTTTAAAATTTCCTCGCTTGTATACACCAGTGGTGTAGAGTGTGAAAAACACCAAGTGGGTAGGTGTTTGCTTGGTTTATAGTGGTGTTCTGAGCTGGGTTGGTCTGCTTCCTGTGTGATTAGATGATTCTGATACATTTCACCTGGCAGCTCAAATAGGTCTCCTTGATTACCTTCCTACTACTGTTTTCCCTTCCCATTGCCTCCCTGTTTAGGCCCTTGTGCGCGCCACACGAATGGAGTGCTTAAATGTGCATGGAGCTGCTTTTTCCTGGTTTAACTTTCTTATTCTGCCTGTAAAGCCTGGTGCGCAGCATGCACACCCACTTACACTTTGTAACGAGTGGTAGGCAGGTTTAGACACACCCCTGGCTTAGCTGTGCTAACCTGGGAGCATTCTTGAGCCACAGGTCTCCAATCTGTTTACACTATGCCAGACAAACCCCCCATGATGTCACCTATATCCTAGTCTTGCACCCAGCTATTTATACTCTTACACTCTTGGGACCTGCCTCACACCCTGGGGGAAATCTGGGATTCACTAACCTTTCCCTCATTTGCATAGGATTACTTACAAATGCATAGTTACATGTCCCACACTGAGCCTCCTCCTTTGGCAACCACTACTCACTGGCCAAGTTGTCCTTTGCCTGCCATTGACTTGCATGGCAGTATACTGAATGTTGTTAGAATGGTCATTTTCTGTTTATTTTATTATTTTCCCCCGATCCCATTTGCATGCAGCTGCCCTATGCTTAAACAGCCGAGATCGGCGAAAAAAACAATGAAAGGTGTTTTATTAATTTTTTAAACAGTTTGCAATGCCAATGGCCTTCTACTTGGCCATTGGCATGCTTCCTCAATAATATGCAGCCTTTATTTGGAGCTGTCATAGCTCCATTTTGGAATACGCAGAAATGTACTCGGTTAGTAACCGAGTACATTTCTACAGATTGCACTTGTCTTGCACAGACTATTGCAAGCTTCCTGGATTGCAATATCACATCATTTGCATGGATTTCTCCAGCAAATAAGGTGATTTGCATACCAGGGCTTAGTCCATGCAAGATTAGTGCTGGAGCTCTCATGCACGCTCCTGCCAGCTGTTCCTGGATTGCAGATTGACATATTGCCTGCGTGAGCTACTGCACTCATCTTGCACTTCGTGCAGGCTTTTGAGAATCTGGGGGACAGTTCCTGAAATTATAGATTACCTGCAGAGTGAAGAATTTACCCCAGGATTTAACAAAATCCATGTAGGCACCGTGTAGAGCCTACATGGAATGTATTCATGTCCATGGTCACGTTTTCCCCCTCGGCAGTGCACTATACATATTAATTAATGTGCATAGCCGAGAGAGCAGAGGAACATGGTTATTGAATCCGTGTAGGGAGAAGTGCAGTGCTAACTATGGCTGCAGAAGAGTTTGAAACTCTTTGTAATGGTCCCCACCACTGTGCTATAAAGTCCTGTGTTAATTTTATTTTAAGCTTAATTTTTTAAAAATAAAATGCATGTTTGCGCAGTGCAGCATGGAGTGCAGCAATGCCACGCTGTGCTCACAGATAGACAGCTGACACATGCTAGACATCTGAAAATAGAAACAGGATGTAATTAATTATTTCCTAATATATTTAAGCGTGTATAAGCTCGTTTAAGCGTGTTTGTGCAATAGATGAATAATGCCAACTGTAGTGCAATAAAACATGAAAGAATACCAATAACTGCAATAAAGTATATACAATAAAGTATGGAATGCAATAAATGTGGAATTAGAGCTGTAGTGCAATAAATGACTAATACCAATTGTAGTTTAATAAAAACATGAAACAACAATAACACCAAGGCAAATGGAATACATCAGGATTGTCCTGTAATAACTATTGCAGTAAAGCTGTATGCTTTGAGACTGTAAAGTAAGGTGCTGCAGTCAAGTATAACACTGTAATAGCTGTATAATGCAAATCTAATGGATGCAAAATGCATTGGTGAACTAATATAGTATTGTTCAATGCTGTCTCTAGGCCAATATTGGTCACATAATGCTCTGTCATCCACAGACGTTGGATAATAAAGGTATATGTGTGAGGTAGCCCACTCCATGAGCTGATATTGTTTGTTGACTTCACAAATATTTCAAACTACTAACAATAAAATGTGCAGACCAGCATTGTTGATACTAAAATATAGCTTACCTACTATCTGTGTTATGCTTGTATTTCATGCATGTGCGTTCTACTGTCACTGCAGTCTAGTATAACAATGTAGTAGTACTATCTGGTCATATTTTGGTTACAGGTGAGCTCTAGGAAAATATCAGTCAGCCAATCATCAGCATTAACTCAGTAGCTCAGCTTGTTAAATGCACTGTATGTAGCACATTTTGCTACACACAGTCCAGGGTTTGAATCCAGTCATAGGCAGCAGTAAATATTATAGTAGCAGTCATGCAATGCTCACAATTTTCTCAGGTAAATGGGTGAGGTAACCCACCTTATGAATAGATATTTGTGTGTCTAGATGTGACAGACTGTTAAAATCATTAGCAAGAATGTGTTCATCAGCAATGTTCAGTGAGAAATAAAATGCCTAATCCCAATATGGCTGTACGCCTGGAATGGCTGTTAAAAGTAGGTGCAGTCAATTAATACATTTTGTACAGATGCCCCCTGCTGTCACTGCTATTGGGTTTTATTCCCATGTCTGCCAACCAAAGCGTGACAGCTATTTATGTCTGTACTGTACACATGCATGTCTCATAAGTGTCACAAATTCAGGTTCTGTAATTAATATTGCGTAATCCGTCAGTCACAGGGTTACCACAGAAATGATTACCTGGATTGCAAAGTATCACCAAATCATTCTACAGAACAGCTTGTTAGTTACATAGGTCCACCTGATGTGCAAGTGTTCTGCATAATTGTGCACCCACAGTTGTTACTGCTTGGCCCATAGTGTCCCATGCAAATAGCCTGAGAAGTATGCACGTGCTACATCAGCTACAGGAGACTTGTAGTCAATGTACACATAAAGAAAATACAGACCTGTAAAGTAGATAGTAGTACTGTTGTTAGGGAAATAACCTGCAATGTCACCAATGGACTGTTTTTTTTCTCTCTCCCCACCCCTTATCTTCATTTATTTATTATTGTTATTCATTGGTTATGGTTTATTATTAACATACGTTGTTACATTAACTGTATTTTTGGACATGTGTTTCACTATTGTTATGTATTATAATGGTTGCATATTAACATATCTTGTTAAATTACCTGTTTTGTTGGCCTTATGCTGTAAATGTTACTGGCATGCTGTTAACATACTGACTGTTCTGTCATCTGTTGTTGTGTTTCGCATAATATGCATTGATATGTAATTGGGTTATTTCCAAAGTTCTGCCATGCTGTTATTACTAACAAATATTTGTTTGCAACTAAGCTATACTTATTGCTATACCTCCATTACCACAGCACATCATGGTAAGCAGGTTCCAGCTGATCTGCCTACCTTGCCTCAACTGGCTGTGGCACCAGGATCCTGGCACTTCTGGGACACAGACAAGTGGTGCCCCCTCCACTGCCCTGAACCGCTCATGGCATTGGGTAGGACTACCTCAGGAGATGGGGCATGGCCTCCTCCGGGTACAGTGGCAGAGGGGTTATTCTCACCCAGGCTCAACTGCTGGTCATGGTGTTCGGGATTGTTCATTGCAGCTATGAACACTGCCTGCAACAGATTGAGAGCATGATGGCAAACCTGGTGAGGCAGCATTGTCCTGATGCCCATCCTTCAGTGCAGCCACCCTCAGGGCAGTGAAGGAGCAGTGCCAACAGTCCCATAGGTGGGAACGTAAGTCACGCTGGTGCTGTCTGGAGGCACATGCAACTTGGATTCCACAATACCCTCCCCATCCAAAGTGTTCGCCTATCTCATGTGTCACACACCACCTCTCTCTGCTGTCTTGTCTGTCTTGTCTGTTTGTGAATGCATCCTCTCCTATCCAACTTACTTCCCCACACATACCTATGCCCCCAACATTCCACTCTCACCTCAAAAAAAAATGGGCACCTGTCCCAAAAAAAATAGCTTTCCATTTCGCACACATGCCCACTAGACACAAATAATATTGGTCCAATTGGCTTGACGACACAGTTATGTTGTCCTCACCCCTAACTCTGACCTTAGTGCAGAAATACAGCCATAGAAATCCATTCAGATACTGATGGAGCAGACAATGTGTGTCACAGCCTGTATGTCTCCACATACACCTTGCAAATACACCTACTGTAGCAGTGGTTCAGTAGCTCAGTCTGTTAAAGGCCTTACAGGTAGCACATTTTGACACACAATCCTGGGTTCAAATCTAGTTTTGTGCAGCAGTTTAATTACATTATTGTGAAGACAGCAATTAATGACTGAGTCATGCAATATTTATCTGCACAGGTTACTGCTAGTTAATGAACTGTTATCTAGTTTTGCAAGTCAAAGGCTTGTAGGTAGGGACACACACCTGTATAGCCTACCTATATGTTGCAAACTACTCTGTTACTGGCACTGTTACATAACAGACATATCTTAATCACATGCCTCGATTGGACTGTAAAGGGTGCCCTTACCCTGACTCTGCCATATCAAGAGGGCTGGCACAGCTGCCACAGTTACACATACATCTTGTTGTCCTTCAAAGTGTCCACACTCCCCCTATGTATTCTACACTGCAGCAGCTGCTGCAGCCTGTAGCATACACAGCTATATGTAAAGGTAGCTGCTACAGACCTACCATACCTCCAAACCCCCTAGAACAAGGGAGCTGGACACAGCCATATGTAATGGGGGGCAAAGGCCCACAGATAGGGATATGTGTAACAGTTTGTTCCTACAAAGATAGTAAGTTGATAGAATAACAGCTATTGCATTAGCATGCATATTCTGACAGGTATGAAGTCTGACACTCAAATGTGTGTCTTTCATTACTGGCCTCAACTCACAATGTTTGCCAGTGAACTGCCAGATGCCCACAATGTCATGGGACACTGACCACACATATGAGGTGAAACTGTGTACATACTGCATAAATCTCTACAGTTGACAGATATGGTACCTACCCTCTGCGATGCTGTAGTCTTCACACCTCAGTAATGTCCATCTTAACAAGTAAGAAAGGGGCCCAGGTCTACATGAAGGCCTTATATATTGTACTGTGGTGGCATGTCATTGACTAATGACAGTACAATTTAGCTGTTTTGGCTATGAATAGCAAATCTGAGCCACAGACTGGTGCAAAGGCAATTACCTGCTAATGAGCAGTATCTTAAAAAGGCAAGCAGCTGGCTATGGGGAATAGGTCTCTATGAGACTTAACTCACATGGAGAGCATATTTTCAAAAGATTACCAGAAGCAAAGTTCAGTAAAGGAGTACTGCACTCCACCAGGTATGTAATAGATTTTTCCATATAAGAGGATGCAGATGGGAGGATGGAGGTATGGGGAATAGGGATTACAGCAGTAACCCTGTCTTAGATCTATGGTAATAATGTCATTGATACTGTCTTACACCTACAGGCATGCCTCTCATCTGTCCCTGATGTTCACTCACATCTTAGCTATGTCCATGTTAATCTCTCCTACAACAGTTGACTGTTGTAGGAAAGCTAGTGAATTACACATAATACATAGTGACAATAAATAAGAGTGTACACTCCTATAACATCAAATGATATACTGTAATTCATCTCCTCTCATTCTGTCAATGCCTCATATGAACAGTGCTAACATTTTAAAAATGTCCCTGAATGTCCCTGATGTACTGTGGCTACTTGCCTGATTCTGTTGACATTTGTGCCTGTTTGGTTGAAAGCTATGCCTAACATACCTGTCAAACTCTTACAGCAAGAAATCTGGACAAAGCCGTAAGTAATGGAGGGGCAAAGGCCCAAAGGTAACACTGTTTAAAGTGCGTACAAAATAAGAAAGTGAATAGAGTAACAGATATTACAGTAGCATAACTGTGTTCTGAAGGGTATGACATCTGATACTCAGATGTCTGTCTGTATTTTCTGACATCAACCATCAATGATTGGCTAACCATTTGTCAGACATTCACAATTTTGTGTGAAAATGACCAAAACTATGATGCAAACATCTTGACATTCTGCAAAAATCTGTATAATTGAGAGGTATGATGAACATATACTACAGCTGGTTTGCATTGTTTTCTGTCATTGTGGCACACTGGTGTTGCTGGACTGTCCCCATATAGTGGTTGTAATAGCACACTGCTATATGTGAGGCAGTGGCCAATGGCATATTAGTGGGAGTGTGCCTGTAGGGGACACACCACAGTAGACTGCAATGCTGGGTGTAGCAACATGCAGCATAATCTGTCACAGCACACAGGGACATACCCCAGTATTTCTACTATCTTGGTGGTATCCACACACAGAGTGTGTTGCCAGACTATGGGGTATGATGTGTGAGGGAAAGGTGGATAGTACAGGCCCTTATGGGGTGCTGGTTCTGTACAAAGTGGATGTTCATATATCTGGTCCTGTAATGTGTTTCCCTTTTGTTGTCCTTCAGGAGCTGTGTAATGCAGAAGACATGCCTTGTTCTCAGATGTGGAGAATAAGATAATAGTGGATGGACTCAGACATCACCATCAGATCTTGTTGTCCATGGGGGAGGCACAATCATAAACAGTGGGCAGCACTGTGGGCAGACCTCGTGTGGGATATCAATTAGATTAGCCATCAGGATAGGACCTATGAGCAGGTCCAACACCGGGCCACAGACATGGTAAATTCTGCATGACAAAGGGAAGTTGATGTTGCCAAGGATTGTGCCACCACTGGTGGAGGCCCTGCAATGGAACACCCAGTCTTGGCCAAAGAGGAAGTCCTGGCAAACCTAGGAACACAGGACAGCTCCCAGGCATCCACCACACCATACATCATAGAGGTGGGTGTCACAGTGTCCACATTAGAGGCTCATCCAGGTAAGCTTACTATGTTCACCAGTTTAATACTGTATCATTCATAGTGGCAGGCTGTACATATCTGTACATCTGTGTCAGATCTATCTGCATTGGGGAGTTTGGGGTTTAAACTCAGAATGTCAGCAGTATAGTTAGTATCACCTGCCCACACATACCCAGACCCCAGAGGTCACAGATATTGGACAGTCTGAGGGTGGCAACATTGAACAGGACAGTGTGGTGACTATTGCTTCAGTGAGTGTAGTGGCAGTACCTCCAGTGCTACAGAAGGAAGTGTGCTGTCCACACCATGACATGGCAGGCCATGGGCACATGGTCCTGGGTGGTCCCATGGGGGACTCACCTCCAGCAGACAACAGTCACCATCGGGTACTAGCACCACATCTGACCTTGGGAATGGTGGTGCCAGTGCTAATCCTGATGGAGCCAGTTCCTGTCCTCATGGCTGGATACAGTGACCTGTCCACTCGACCATGTATGGTCCACAGCTGTCCAACATACAGACATGTAGGGCTAGCACTGGCCTTGACTGTGTATGTTCACACACTTAAACCACTGTCACATGCAGGTCACCAACAGACACACACAGCACCCCTACATGGCCCATCTAACCAGCACACATTCCTGACTCATGCACATGCTGTCAACTGTTTTCACAGCCTAGGACTCAAGCACCCCCACACCACACCCTCTGCATGTGATGATATTTGCGCCACATCCCTGTCATCCGTGCCATGAATGCAGATAAATGCAGCTATGTGTCTGATGCACAGGGTGATTATATTACTTGACATGTACTTGTATAGTACAGTATTGTTTGCCATGCCATGCGGGTCACAACAGGTGCTGTATGCTGGCATGTGTCATAACTATGCATCAAACTTTGTGTATCTTATGTTGCATGATGTTGTACTGGCGGGAGTGTTACAGAATGACAGGTGTGTCTCAGATCTGTGTATGTTTCTGTTGCAGGGGTCTAAGGAGATAAACCATGGACATGGACACATGACATCAATACAGTGGTACTGGATGTTATGGCAGCACAACAGAAATATGACATCAGCAAGGTGTGGCAGTATACATGCATAGCTCCCTAGGTGCATATGTGTAGAGCAGTCTATCTGGGACAATCAGGGCAGTCAGCATAATCATGTATTCATACTTTGTGATAAGGTCTGCTACCCTTGATATGTATCACCTGAATTTTCTGAACTTATAAATCTACAAGGTGTGGTGATGGAGAGGACACATCTACAAATATCCTGGGTCTGGGTCAGACAGGTGGTAGACATCAGCTATGATTATGTAAAGGAGGGCAATTTAGGGCTAGTAGCTAGTTGCAGGGCCATAAAATGCATAACCATTGCATGGGGATAGCCCATATGGACATGCAAGGGGAAATAGTTACACATACACTTGTCTAATGTGAGATTAGAACACCTACTTTAAGACGCATGATATCAGCAGTCCTTGTAGAGGAGGACAATTTAGAGACCAGCAGCTAGTTACAGGGCCATAAAATGCATAACCATTGCACAGGGCATGTCCGTAGTGCTGCAAGGGGTTATATTTACACACACGTGTGCACGCACACACCCACACAGAGTTGGCTGATGTGAGATTAGAACCCCTACCCATCTACTATTACACTACTACTACTACTACTACTACTACTATAGCTCACAGTACTTGTCGCACATGCCACAGGTTAAGTCTGTTGTATATGTGATTGCAGGCACAGTACTTGTGGAGTATGCAAAGTAACTTTGTGCTAGACAGCATGTGTGGCCTGCACAGTGATATTGCTTGGTACTGTTACTGTATCTAGTGTCCTAGAAGTGGGATACCTGTTAATATCCCTGCTATGGATGGGAGATCGCAGATATACCCCAGGGATTACCTCAGTGTCACTGCTCGATAGAGGCACAGCAAAATAATGGGTATAGTCCCCATACTAAAGGGGTGGCGTAAGCCACAAAACTATGGGCTAGGCTTGTAATTGCCCTCGGGCAGATAGCCTAGTATGAACCTATGAACCTATGAACCTATGTGTGTACAGTTACCAGTATGGACATATGTGGCTGGTTGCAGTTAGATAGGCAAATATGTGGCCAGGACCAATATGGCCTGTCTAAGGCGTCCACTGAAATAATTAGATATTACACCACCTGCTCACCTGTGTCTGTCTGCATGGTGACATTCCGCAGGCACAGGGATCTGTGGGTGAGTGGATTATGTACTGTCATGGCCTTAATTTGGTTCCTTTGGGCAACTGTTTTGATGTGTGAGTGCAGATAACCTCAGCATTCTGAGAGTATGTGGGGAAATTCATGCATTCCCCCCCACACACACACACAAAGCTATATATATATATATATGTATATATATATATATATATATAAAATTTGTATAACAGGGATGTCTCTATAAATGTTGCTGTGTGTGTGCGTTATGTAATATATGTGGAGAGTCTATGTATCATTGTAATATATCTAGCTCTATATAAATATATATATATATATATATATATATATATATATATATATATATATATATATATTGGTATAATATATATTTTGGGTACATACTGATATATACACTAAGCATGTGGAAGGGGGATGAAGTCAGACAGATATGCATAAGTAGCTGTCTGTATGTACAGATGTATTTCACCGTAGCAGGTCTTTGTGATGAAGAGGCAATATAATTGCACTCAAGTTACCTAAGTGTATGAGCATGTCCAGTGAGACAGTCACACTCTGTAATATTCTTAGTTTGTTCATGTGCCTCATTACAGCATTCTTCGGTGGGTATGTGTGCATTTCTGATGGGTGTCATCATCCACGGTTCCAGTGCGTAGACAGCATCCCCCAGTAAATGGCCGTGTGGGCTGTCCCCCTAGCAAACGTCTGGTACAGCTGGGTTGCATACCAGATATGGGAGTCATGATAGCTGCCAGTGCTGCCAGCACACACATTTACGATAATGCCCTGGGCATTGCACATGACCTGGCAGTTAATGGAGTGATACCCTTTGCAGCTGATATAGATTCTAACCTCCACACCGGGGTGGTGCCTAGATGTGTACATGAGTGCAATCTATGACACCCAGTACCTCAGGGTAGTGTGCTACACAGTAGAAGTGCTGCATAGTGCTGCTGACCCTCACCTTAGGTGTAAGGGGAAAATAAATGTGCTCATTGGGATGTGGTAGCATGGCATCTAGGAAATGGTGGAGTACCCTGGATGCAGATGCCTGTGAGACCCCCATCATGTCCCCAGTTGGTCTTTGAAAAGTACCTGTAGCTAGTATCCTAAGAGCTACACATACCTTTGTTTCCACTGTGGTGGGTTCCCCTCTGTTGGCTCTGGGTCTGAGTTGAGGGCAGCAGAGTTCACTGAGTTCTTGTAATATGTCCCTTTCCACCTTGTAGTGCTCTATAACCTCCAGCTAATGTAGCTCCTGGAAGGTTACCCCGGGCCTGAACACTCTTCTCCTTCTCAGTCTAGGGCTATTGTCAGCAGCAGCAGCAGCATTGACCTTAACATGTTGCACATACAGATTTAGCAGACCTGCAGCAGCCCCTAGCATTCCTTCAGTTAAAAATCCTAAGTCTGTACTCCACTGGTGGAGACTATCGAGGTGAAATCAGATTGTAGGGTGTATGCACCCTTTATAGTGCTGTAGGTGCAGCCTGTGTGGTTGGCTACCTACAATGCATCCCACCTGCCAAGTACATTATTAAGGACTGTTAATGGCCCCAGTCTAAGTGAAACAGGGGTCATCAGTAATTAATATATCATTGGCTTTCTCAGACAATTTCTTTTACAGCCTTCCTCGCTCCGCACTGTGGCATGCCACACAAATATGCACGGCAAAGGTAAACAATGTCCAGCAACACTGCACACACCCCCATGAAAGGTCACACTCAGCATGGCAGCACTGTGCAAAAAATGCGCAAACACAATGAAACATGTGCCTGAAAGGTAAAAAAGCTTAGCAGAAACTGTACACACACCCCCTGCTCACCTCAATGGCATGCTGTGCAGACTCCACTAAGCTCCAATGAACTTACAAGTCCTCAAACACCTCCCCCCTTTGATGTCAGCTACCTCTTCTGTGGACACCAACATGGTTCTGTGCCTACATGGATGGGATCTGTGGACAAAGATACCCATTTGTGCTATTCAGTAACCTCACCTCATTTGTAGTAGCGATCCGTGCACACAACCTGGATACTACACGGTTCCTGGCCCTGCCTCATTAGCAATAACACCATTCCACTATTGTAGATAATCCATGCAGGATCTTGTAATACATTCCTGTCACATACTAATAAATTTGGGTTTTCCACTCTTTTTTTTTTTTTTTCATAAAAGCATGTTTGTGCACTGTGGCATGCTGTGCAACCATACCCAGATTATTAAAAAAATGTTATCTTATTTCCCATATGGTTTTGGACACACAGTGGATAGTTTTATGCTCATATCTGTGTATGCTATGCCATTTCTGTCCATCTACATATGTTTTTACAGCCCCTGTTCTCTCTATAAAATCCTGTACACGGTATTTTTTGTACACTACAGACACTTACACTGTTCTTCAGGGCTGCCTATCTGCTTGCTGGATCTCTCTACCTCCCTCATTTACATGAAATTCACTTGCGTATGAGGTGATTTGCATGTCACTGATACTTCCATGTTAGCACGTGCATGTGCGCCACCCAGCTCTGTTTACTGAATCACATACCTGCTTACTTTCATGTAAGCAGCATGCCATAATGCCTACACAGTAATTAAGACCATGTAGGCTTTATTAAATTTCTCCTTAGTGTACAAAATCCAACTATGGTAACTTCACAGCATAATGGAACAGTGTGTCCCAAAAATTAAGCAGAAGCATGTGGAATGGGAAGTATCTGATCAATTGCCACATGAAGATGCTCTGGAACCTTCAGTAAGAAACCAAAAGAAAAGTTCAGTTGGAGTTGCACAGCAAGGAGAGGGACAGAAAATGGTGACAACTGTGACACAGTCAATGTCTGGGAGTGATAGGTCAGTGAGTTCATGTATGAAAGACCAGTGGGTGGCACAGGATGCAGCTGAAGAGAACATGTCACAGGAAGATGCTCTGGAACTTTCTGTAGAATGCCTACAGGAAAAGGAGAATAAAGAATATGCCCTCATTTTATAAGAAAAAGATCTAAGCGAAGAGTTGCTTGATTTAATCGAGATGGAAAGACATATAAAGATTGATGAAAGAAGTCAATTAGAGAAAGTGAGTAAGACCAAAAGTGCTAGAAATCTGATAAAAAAACGAATACAGTAATCAAGACTATTAGTAGAAAATTATATGATATAACAGAAATAAACAGGATATATTACTCAACAGCAAAATTAATAACACCTCTGAAAGGTAAGAAAGTACTAGGTTAGCTGCTCTTGTGGGCCATTTTAAACACGGCTGATTTCCCTTCCAAAGATGAAAATCAAACCTTGAACATTGTATCTGTGAGGTTAAGACCTTAACCATTACTCCAGCCCAGAAAAAGATGTATTTGCATCACGATATCACCCAAGAAAGGACTCAGATCTACAACCTCTAGCTTAGGAAACCAGTGCCTTATCCATTAGACCACTGGGGGCTGCAAATATTGTTGAATGTTAGGCTAACTTCCCTGAAGGTCTATTTTAAACCTAGCCAATAACCCCTGATCAGAAACAAACCCTTCACCTTGTGCCGATGAAGCAAAGGCCTTAAAAGTTATACCAACTCCACTTAAAGCCTTACCACAAAAATACAAGAAGTATCTCTGTTAGAAGACTATAGAAGAAAGAACAGATCAACAAAAATACTTAAAAAGATAGATGTGATAAAATCAATGCAGAGTAACAGAGCAGACCAGGATCTATCATACACTATTGCAAATTTTCTTCTTTTGGCTTTTCTCGGTTAGAGGTCACCACAGTGGAACTCTGGTCTGCTAATGATTGGCAGTAGATTTTTACTGTGCCAAGGTACCAGCCCAACACCCAACCTTCAACAAAGGCATGCCCATTCACGCATGTCTTTCAAACACCACTCGACCATGGGAAGGACATGCAGACTCCACACAGAAGGCACTCCAGCTGAGAAACAAACAGGAGAACTTCTTGCTGGAAAGCGACAACACTACCACTGCACCGCTGCAGCTTCATCATACACTATTGCAAATAATAATCTAAATACACTATTGCAAATAATATACTAAAAATATAATTGTGCAGGAAAAACTTAGAAGATATGCAGATAAATATGAAAGAAAAATACAACATAAGCAATTCACTGATGACCCAAAAAAAGTTTTATAGAGAATTGGGAAGCACAGCAAAAGAAATAGAAACACCATCAAAAAAGAAGAAATAGACACATTTTGGAGAAATATCTGTGAATACCCTGTGGAACATACCAAAGATGCTGATTGGATAGAAGAAGTAAAAGAAACAGTAAGAAGCTCAAATGTACAGGATATAAAATGGGATGAACTAACGGCCATAGAAATTGAAAAAAAAAAAAGAGAGAAACACTCCTAACTGGAAAACACCAGGCCCAGATGTGGTACCTAACTTCTGGCTAAAAGTATGAACATCATTACATGAAGATTTAGCCTTGAGTAACAACTACGTTTTATGCACACCCCAAGCAGACAACAACCTGGTTTACAACAGGAAAAATTATTCTCTTCTTTAGGAGTGAACCTGCAAGCTATCCCAAAAACTATGGACCAATAACTCACCTTCTGACAATATATAAGCTATATACTGGAACTGATGCTAACAGAATTTATACTCATTTAGAAGGAAACTGAATCATGGCAATAGAACAAAATGGTAACAAAAGAAAGTCATATGGAAAAAAAGGATTACTTGTTAAATAAAGAAGGATCACTGGCAGCTAAATAAAGTCATAATAGAGAATTAATGGGGTAGAATCTAAGTATGCCATGAATAGATTACAAAAAAAAAAAAAAAAACATTTGACAGCAACCCCAAACTAGTGGGCTATGGCTGACCATGCTTGCAGATGACTGCAAGCTGGACGCTGTCATCAATTCCCCCTAGAGATGTGAACATCCTCTAAAAGGGTCTCACCCAAACAAATGACTGGTGCCAAAAACATGGTCTAAACCTGAATGTCAAAAAATGCATTATCATCCCCTTTGGGGAGAGTGATGTCCCCACAAATTATCACATTAATAATAAAGTCCTAAGCATGAAATCAGTCATGAGGGATTTGGGCACCCAGGTTGATAGCAAACTGACTTTTAACCACCATATTGCCTTCGTTGTACAGAAAACTTTCTACGTGGCCCACCTCATTATAAGGGTATCTCATCCACGGACAAGGAAGTCATAACATTCCTGTATTCTTCCCTTATAAGACACATTATTGAGTACAATGCCCCTTTCAGCATGTACGACACAAAGCACATGTAGCAGCTGGAGAGACCACAGAGGTTGCCCACCAGGAGAATCCAGGGTGTCAAACATCTACCCTACACAGATAGACTAAAAGCCCTGTCCCTCTACTCACATCAGAGGTGACCTCTGTCTGGCATATAAAACAATCTCAGACCCCGTCTTGATGGGACTGCTGCATATATGCAAGTCAAGCTCCACTCAAGTAACCCACATGTGTGACCTCAACCTGATCTGTGACATCAATAGGACTTGTTGGCAGGACATATTTGTGTCCCAGAGACTCATGCTTCTGTGGCATAGAATGCCTCTCCATGTCAAGCAGAGTACCTTATTAACCCTTTTTAAGTGCAACCTGGTAACTGTATGGGGAACAGAAAATACACCCCTGGGATTCCACCAAAGGGGCAGAACATGGGTTAAATTCTTGGCTAGGCTTGTAAGGGCCTCAGGGTCAATAGCCTAGTAACTTTCTATGATCCTATGATCCACATTCATGGATAAAGGACTGCTTATAGATGTATTAGATACACCCTACATTGATCGATTACATTACAGTGACCATGAAACAGTGACAAACTACAAGGTACTGATACGAACAGAGATAGAGTGTGTCAGGGACAACTGGAGGAGAAACAGGAGGAGAAACAATCAGAGATACAGGTAACTGTAGCATCTAAGCCTAGTGCTCCTCATCGGGTTGTCCCCTCCATGCTGGCCTATTTCTCTTGGTTACCCAGAAGCTACAAGGCAGACCAGCTGTATTGGCACCCAGGAAGCACCCCTACCTCCACCTGAGTGACGGTTTATTGACTATTTACACTAATCTTTACTGGCTCATCTAAGCCTAGTGCTCCTCATCGGGTTGTCCCCTCCCTGCTGGCCTATTTCTCTTGGTTACCCAGAAGCTACAAGGCAGACCAGCTGTATTGGCACCCAGGAAGCACCCCTACCTCCACCTGAGTGACAGTTTATTGACTATTTACACTAATCTTTACTGGCTCATCTAAGCCTAGTGCTCCTCATCGGGTTGTCCCCTCCCTGCTGGCCTATTTCTCTTGGTTACCCAGAAGCTACAAGGCAGACCAGCTTTATTGGCACCCAGGAAGCACCCCTACCTCCACCTGAGTGACGGTTTATTGACTATTTACACTAATCTTTACTGGCTGTATGTCCATTATTTGCCTATTTACTTTATTTTATGGTTTTGTCCTCCTGTCAACAGCACACACGTGGCACCAGCTAAGGTTGTCTTGTCCCTTACCTATTCTGCAGTTTAAAAGCTCCCCTTTCATCTATTATTGCTTCTCCCTCCTGCCCCTGGTTGACCTGATTTCCCTCTCGTTCGCTAGCTTTACTATAGCTGTAACATCCAGCTTACCTAGCCTCTCCTGTTCTCTCACTGTCTCTACACTACCTCCCTGGCTGTTGCACTCCTTTCTCTCTTGTTTCCTACATTTTAATTCACCAATTGACTGTATCTTAATACTCCTGCTTACTTACTTTCTATTACCCCTCTCAGGGTCCCATTGCATACTGTATACATCCTACACACACCCTGAGCCTGACTTACTCTTGTCTTTTACCTTCTCCTTTCCATCTTCCTCTACCTAACTCTCCCCAACTTCTACTTAAACTACATAGCATAGGAAAAAGTACTGTTCAGCTTCCCTGCTAAGCTGATTGACTCACTCTCTTCCCTAACTGTTTCTGCCCCGCTTCGCTCCCCTCCCTACCCCCTTATCCCACCCACCCCACGTACCCTTAGCCTTATACCTCACACACCACACCCCCTCTACATCTACACCTATCCAGGCCTCCTACCGTACTAGCACCTCCCTACCAATTACACCTCCCACTCTTACCCCTCCTATCCTCCCTCCCCACCCAAAGATAAATACTTACTCTAACTTATCCTTCCAACCTGTCTTACTTATTATATAATCGGAATCTAATTCCTTTGCTTCTTCCTTTCCTTCTCTCCACAACATGTCCATCAAAGCTTACAAAACTTCTTGTAAGACCTCTGTAACAGAAACAACTCTATTAAAACTAACACTTCTACTGAGTACTTCTCTTGCTCTTACACTACCCTATTTCCTGACCTGGTATGAATCACACCTTAACTACCACCTTATCTACTTTCCCAAACATACAGCCTCTGATTTCGAAAGCCTAAACTTTACTCATGCAAATATTACATCTACCCCTAGCTACCTTCTAGCCAGATATCATAGGCTGTCTCATATTAAAATCCAGACTCTCTTGCTCAGGAAACTAAAATACTTACTGAGCTCCTCTAACAAAGCTTACCTTGAATATCACCACTCCATCTTGGCAGATGGGGACATTCACCCAAACCCAGGGCCCACAGCCTCTACATCTGATGTTTTACCTGTCACACTAAACTCTTCCCTACTAATACCAACCTCCAATGCTAATACTCTACTCATAGGGCACCTTAATATACGAAGTGTCAATAACAAAATCACCCATCTCCACTCCCTTCTTGAACACCACTCCTTTGATATTCTCTGTTTAACTGAAACCTGGTTAAAACCCTTTACTACAGATAATGAAATTATTCCTCCAGGTTACAACATCTTAAGACTCGACCGCAAAACTAAAAAAGGAGGAGGAGTGGCAATATTATTCAAAACTGAACTAAATGTAACATTAATACCCTATGAGAACCTAGACATTACCAAGACTGAACTTCTTATCTCAAAGCTTCAACTAAACCCAAAAAAATCTATCTATATTATCTGTATTTATCTACCTCCTGGAAATAACTCGACTACCATAGAAAATATCCTTAGTTGGGCCACCTCCACCTACCCACAAGAAACCATAATACTTGGAGACCTTAACCTTGACTGGTCCTCGTTAACCACTAACAACCCGGCCTCTCATATTAACCTCCATGGCTTCACACAGACAATAGACACCTCTACTAGGACAAACAAACTCAACAACAAAGAAAGTATTCTTGATTGGATTCTCATTAACAAACCACTTCTAAAATATCAATACGGAACTTTACCCGATGACTTTAGTGATCACAAACTAACCTATATTTTAAGACAAAAAAACGCTGCTAACAATACTCCCATCTATAGGACCCTATGCGATCTTAAACGATTCAACCCTATTCAATTTAAAAGTGAACTAAATGCCTGCAACTGGAACCCACTAAAGACACTTCCTCTTGAAGAAGCTGTCCTTTATTTCAATACCACATTCCTAACAATTCTAGATAATCATGCTCCAAAATGCTCCATCCGAATTAAATCTAAACCTGCCCCTTGGCTATCTAAAGATACAAGACAAAAAATGTTACTTAGAAACAAATCCTGGACAAAATGGCGAACTAGCAAATCTCCAATAGACCATCAGACATTTAGGCACCTAAGAAACATTACCAAAAAAGCTATCTTCACTGATAAAAGGAGTTATTATAGTAATCTCCAGCAAGCAAATCATAATAACCCTCAAAAATTCTGGACAACCCTAAATAAACTTCTTCACCCAGGACAGACTACCACTCCATCCCCTTCCGGGTCTGAAAAGTATTCCACCCTTGATACAGCCAATACCTTCAACTCATTCTTTATTGATACTATTAATTCCTTGGCCTCTCATCTCTCTAGTGATAACACTAATATCCCTGACCTTCCATCCTTCAAGCGACCAACCTTTAGGCTACAACCCATCTCTACTTCCTTTATTCTGAAATGTATCCACAAACTCAAACCTTGCTACCCCTCAGCTGACCAACTGCCATCTGAATTCCTTCAAAAAGCAGCCTCTGAAATAGCCTATCCTATATCCATACTCATTAATAGAACTGTTAATGAAGAAACCATACCTGAGATCTGGAAAATCTCTCACATTATACCCTTACATAAAGGAGGGAATTCCTATGACTATTCTAATTATAGACCCATAGCTCTCTTATCCCCACTTGCAAAGATCATGGAAAAATGTGTTCACCATCAGTTAATGAACCACTTAATAAAAAACAACATTCTTACAAACTGTCAACATGGCTTTAGGCCTTTTCATAGCACAACCACCGCTCTCCTCTCCTTCACAGACTTTATTAACAAGAATCGTAATAATAACATCCTGTCTTCAGCTCTCTTTATTGACCTGCCCAAAGCCTTTGACATGGTCAACCACTCTCTCCTCTTAAAAATTCTCGAATCTCTTTCCTTAGAACCTAACGCTGTCCACTGGTTTAGTTCCTATCTCACAATCAGGAAACAGGCCGTCCTCTGGAATAAGGAACTCTCATCTCTTCTCCCAATCTCACTCGGAGTCCCCCAAGGCTCTATTCTTGGACCCCTTCTTTTCTCCCTCTTTATAAATGACCTACAAGTAGCTATTCCCCAGGCTACTTGTATACAATATGCTGATGACTCCACACTAATTTGCTCTGCTAAATCCATTTCTGAACTTCAAACAAATACTCAAGCTGTATTTTCAAAAGTGGAAACTTGGTTCTTAAATCGTTGCCTACTCCTAAACGCAAAAAAAACCAAACTCTTACTCTTTAAGCCTACTACCAGATCCCCAGCTTTAGATTTCACTATCCTATCTAACAATGGAACCATTATATCACCTGACCCTACTACCAAACTGTTAGGTGTCACAATTGACAACAATCTTACCTTTGACTGTCATATCAACAATACCATTAAATGTGTAAATAGGAAACTTGGCTCTCTCTATAGAATTAAGACTTTCTTAACCTCCCCAGCCAAAACTACTCTTGCCCACTCTCATCTCATTTCCACTCTTCTCTATGCTTCTCCCATCTATACTAACCTCAAGAAAAACAACCTTTCCAAACTGTCTACTACCTACAATAACATAGCTAGAGTTGTTACTGGGAAGCCTTTCAGAACTCACCACTGTCTGAATCTACAGCAACTGAACTGGCTTGAACTGACAAACATGTTACTTCTTTCCCAACTTACATTTGTCCAAAGAGCTTTCTACCAATCTCTTAACACACCTGTACTTTCTAACCTCTTAACCCCATATGCTAATCTGAACTCACTCAGCTCATCTAGCAAACTGCTAGTTGCCCTAACCAAATCTAATAACCTAGCTGGTGACTCCCTCTTCTCAAACTCCATAGGTAAACACTTGAACCAACTTCCTACCGAACTAACTTCCATTCCATCTACTATTCTGTTTAAACAAAAACTCAGAACATACCTCAAAAACCACTGGATGTGTCCCTGCTCTAATCCTGACTAAATGTTGATTCCCCCCTTAACCCTCTTTTCTCACCCTTCTGTTGTGCCTCCTCCTTTCTCCCCTAAGCTTCCTTCCACCCTACTTACCTCTCTCTTATTTCTCTCCTCCCTATTGGTTATGACTCTTTTCCTGTAAACCTGTATCTCTTATAACTCTACTCTCTCTCTCTATTGTTGTTTCTCTCTCCTCCTTGGTCTTCCACTTTCTTTACCTGCTCTTAAAATAAGCAAAAATGTTCAATATGATGTTATTTTAGATTATCCAGAAAGTTAAACTCCTTTCCTTTTAGTAACAATGTACATTTCTCTGTCCTTGGTCTTACAATTTTTTTAGTTTCCTTGTTTTTAAACTATGTAATAATATTCATTATGATGTCATTTAGATTGTCTAGAAATTTTTAAGTCCTACTCTTGTTTGGATAACAATATTCCTTGTCTAAGTCCTACCAGTCTGTAATCTGTTAATATAGCTCATGATATATCTCTTATCTCTATATGTGGAGCTTTTCTCCCCGGGCCTCTACTGAAAATGGAAATATATCCAGCTAGACTAGCCCGGTTAACAAATGTAAAATAAAATAAATAAATAAAATAAATAAATGTAGCTAAGCCATGATAAAGGATACATTTTTATCCCAGAAAAAAAATTCAAAGGGGGATATTCCATGGTGACTCTTTGTCACCTCTGCTCTTTGGTCTTGACTTTAACCCATTAATCTGACTACTTAACAGATTAGGTCATGGTTACAATTTGTCTCCCAGACAATAGCAAAGTCTAAAGACTTTTCAGCTTCTTTTTGTGGATGATTTAAAACTATATAGTTCATCAGATGAGGCGCTGAAAGCACAACTGGAAGTGATCAAATCTTTCTGAGATGATATAAGAATACCATTTGGTCTTGATAAATGTGCAAAACAACCTTTAAAGCAGGAGAGCTGCAGCACTAAGAAAATGTTAGTCATGGACAGGAATGTGATATAAAGGAATTTCAGCAGCAGGGAATGTATAAATATTTAGGAACTGGTGAAGGAAAAAAGTAAAACATGAACAAATGCAAACAAACTAGCAAAGTATAGATTAGAAGACTAAAATTAATGTTAACAGCTCTGACATCTAGGAATAAAGTCCAAGTTATAAAACAATTTGCTCTTCGTGTTCTAACCTACAGTTTTGGATTGATTGACTGGCTCCAAAAGGTATTGGATCAGTTAGACAGGAAAACGAGAAAAAAAGTTCATGCTTATCAAATGATATACATATAAATCATTGTATACCAAGGTTATATATTCCTCACTGTAAAAGAGGTATGAGCCTCCTCCAAATTGATTAGATGTATAGATCTGCAATCATAGGAGTGCATAAATATCTACTGACCTCATCAGATCTAAACATAGTGAAAGTTTAGAAACATGAAGAGAACAAATCTAAGTTGACTTCCTGCTTAGTTTATTAAAAACGTATTAGCATCAAGTGGGAATGGAAACCAGACCAGACTTAAGACAAAAATCAGGAAACAGTTGAATTTGCCAAAAAACAAAAGATAGAACATAAGGAGAATGATGAGATGAGAAGGCAAGAAATGGGGAAGATGCATAAATATAGTTGCAAGTACAGAAAACTCCTGGAACAACTTCATGTCAATCAGTATCTGACACAGGAATGGTTAAGGAGATGTGAACTTAAACCAAAAGATGAAAGATTAATATTTGCAGCCCAGGATCGTGGTCGACATACACATTGGTTTACAAAGTCTATTGAACAGACAAATGCAGGTTCTGTAAAAGAGAACTAGAAAGAGTTGCACATCTTGCTGCTGGGTGTGATACACTAATGACTGAGGGCCTGTATACTGAAAGGCATAATAATGTGACAAGACTGTCGTACTGGGGATTGTGAAAATGTTACAATACTGAAGTAGCTGAGAAGCAATGGAAACATGAGTCACAGAGAATGATGAAGTTTATATCAAATGGGATCACCAATTACCAGCAGATTAAAAAAATAGATGTGAGAAAACCAGATATAGAAGTCAATGAAAAGAGGTAAAATGTAGCTTCAATCGCTGAAACTGATGCAACCAGTGACTACAGTACCTTATATACAGAGAGACACAAAGTAATAACATACCAGGATTTACAGGAAGAAATGAGGGCAATGTGGAAGAATGATACCCGGACAGTTCCAATAGGAGTGGGAGCAATTGGTCTTATAAAAAAGAATTTACAATTGTACTTTGATATGTTACAGATACATGTAACTCTATGAAATGCAGTGGAGTCTATTCTGGGCACCTTAAGGGTGCAAAAAAGCAGTTTTGGCTAACATCAAGTACTGAAACAATACTAATTCAAAAACTTTAATCATACCTTGACTTAGGAATGATGTCCAGTTCCCATCCTGGTATTAGGAACCCAAAAGGCTTTGGGGAATTAAACCAGACAGAATAATAAACATGTCAATGTAACTGTCTTCTCATACTGCTGTCAATCTGTATGTAGTGCAGCAGTGCTAAGCATAGTTGTACAACAATAACCATACTGCTAAGTTTGAAATTAAAATCTTCAGTTTTTGCCATATGTCATGAAATGCAGTTTACTGTCAATCACTATTGGTGTACAATGCCAAGCATTGCACAAACGCTCAGAATAAAAATATAAGGTTTTTTATAAACCATCATGCATGTCATGTGTGATTTGAACAGATAAATTGTGAAAAAGGGGTTGATATTACACCGGTGAAAATGGAGGGCAAGCAGAGGGTAGGACACAGGGGGGAGAATAAAGGAATGTGTTGGATGGTAGTGGAAGGAAGATCTACTTCTACACAAGATAAAATGCATACTTGTAACAAGAATTTGATGAATTTAGATAGTCGTCATATCAGGACTGGGTGACAACAACTGAAAAATGTATGGCAAATTGAACCAAATCAAGAGTGTAAAACAGACATATAGGTGAAGTGGAAAGCTATGTATGGGAAGTCAGTTTTTGGGGGGTAGGTTTCTATTTTTTTTTTTTTGAGACAAAACAAAACAAAAGTGGAAAGTGGTTACTATAAAAGGGTTAGGTAGGTAGGACAGGTTAGGTAACAGGAACAGACATACAGGACATATAAGGCAGGATGGTGATGGACACAAAAGGCTGGGAGACACCATGTTGGGGTTAGGTTGGTGACATCAGAGGCATATCTGGATCCTGCATGAGTACAGTAACAATCTAGTGCTTACCCTTAGAACTGTCATCACCGCCTTCTGGTTCAGTGTCAGATGGGGCATTGACTTTGCTACTCGACACAAGGCTTTCTCTACTCTGCTGATTTGAGTGCCAAGGCCCCTCTCTATAATGCCCTCCACATGCCTTCAGCTCCTGATGGGTGAGAAAATCTTCACCTCCAGTAGTACTAGCCTTAGTAGGTACCACTGCACCAGCCTCTGGGAGTTACCTGACACAGTCGGTGCATATAATCCAGGAGTTAGAAAGGGCTTTCTGGTAGGTTGTTACCCATATGTGCTGGGTGTCTGTGCTGCTACAGTCATGTGGTGTTATGGATGTCTGATCCCCAGTGATTGGTCTACCTCCCCATGCTGATGCTTATTTGTGTTGCAGCAGCAATGTTTCCACACAGAAAAAAAAGTTAAAGAAATATGCGGTTGAGGAGAGAAAACATGTATATCTAACTTCAATTCCATGTCATTTTAATATTTCAAAATATAACCAAATTGGCACATACATGTAGCAAACTTTGGAATATCCAAAGATGATATAAAATCATAAATGTTTCATAAAATACAACAATCTCAATGTTATTATATACATTAGACAAATAGTTAGGTGACTGTGGTTTATACAATGTATACGTTCCATGTAAAGACATCCATTTACAAAGACAGAAAGTGTAATGTAATCTAATGACTGCAGAAAATATATTTCATATAGGCATATGTAATAACAATGGATTGCTGCTTGGAAGTGAATCCATACAAAGCTACGTTGATTTACAGTTTGTCTAATGCAATGTCCAAGAGCTGTTGGGGCAGGCATGTGGGCTTGGTATGTAGGTGAGGTATGACTAATCAGTTGTGTGTGTCTCAAGCAAATATGGACTGATGTCCGGAAATTTGATAAAAATAAATACATTTCAGATCTTGCTTGCATTCATAGCTGAGCATTACTTACCTTCTGCCTCTCTGAGAAGGGTCAGTCATTCCTGATCCACCTTTCTATTTCCTGCTTTGTCTTCAGCAGCTGTACAGAACTGAAAACAGAAAAAATAGGAATTCTGGAAAAGTGTATTGTCTGGTCAATTCATGGCATTGCATTGGCTGGAGATGGCTCACCATACTTAACCAGATACTGTTGTCAGAAGTTCTAAATTCTGCCTCCTATCAGCTTAGGAGGTCTTGCTTGTGCTTCTTCATGCCACTATAGTGGTGATCACATTGTTCACCAGTGCATGGAGTGCTAGTTGCACTGGTAACAACCTTGGCCAAGCCATTCCAATGTCAGCCTTGTACTAACACCCAGTCCTTCTACAAAAGCCTATTATGCCAGCACTTTATGAAGAGTACCACAAACAAACTGGACTCCTGTTGTCATCACCTTTGGGCTGTAAATGGAGCACCACCCTCACCATTGCCTGCCATGTGTTCTGAAGGATATCTAGAAATATGTCAGTGAATTGGTCCCAAGAACAGATCTCATGTGTACCAGTCGATGCATAATGACTGGCAACCTTGCCAAATGCATTTGCAAGATAGAAAGCATACAGATGGATTCAGAGAGAATTTGGGTATTACTGCTTTAAACTTCACTGTAGGTATGACATGTAGCAGTAAGATTTGGCCATGCATGATGCTCAGTGAATTTACACGTTTCACTGTGAAATACTCAAATGTTTTTTTTTCTAATTATATCTGAAATACTACTCAATGGATATGTTGTCACCAATGGCCATTCTGTCTGTTATGGTGGATGGTAATCATTTATACACTCTTGTGACACATTAATATCACAACATATTTTATGATGTTGGTACTTAATATGACATAATTTATGATGTTGGTACTAATCAGTGTTGGTAAAAGATACAATGATATTCATTGGGACATTATGGGTTGGTGGGACATACATTTTATAACTTTGACTGATATCACCTGCAGATTGAATACATGACTCAAAAGAAGGCTAAACTGCTATAATTAGTTAATTAACTGTTAATGCCATAGCAGAACTACAATTTTAACTTGTAATTTGAGGTATAACAATTTCAACATGAGTGGTAATCTAATTATGACTAGCCCCTGTGTGTTTTACTTTCACTTGTTGTGTTACTGGAGTTATATGTAGAAGTAAAACTGTGCCAAAAAAATAACAAAACCAGCACTCAGGAATGAGGTAACAGGCTGCTGTCATAACAAAATGTAGTTTAATAAACTTGATTAAGCGCTTTCGTCAGAACAAACCTGACTTCATCAGAATCTATTTACAACACACAAAAGCAGGCATTTAAAACCCCAAGTTAATCACATGACATTGACCCAATTAAACACCACCCATTTTTAAAGGAAAACAACATAACCTTCTAAAACTTTTGTGTTTTATACTTTATAAGATAGACGTCTCAAAGTACTGGCTATTGAAATACATTAATTTAGCCCAGGGAACACATTAGCCCATAGTCTTAGTTGCCATAAAGTCTCCCACTCCTGAATTAAATCCTCCCAAGGTCCACCTCTAGGATTTCTTACCACAGTGTCCAGCCCATAAAAGACAAACATATGCTCAGGGTATTTATCTATATGTTTATACAGAGAGCTATTTGTGTCCATCTTTCGAGTACTTGCCATTTGCTCATATATTCTTTCTTTAAATTTTCACTGAGTCGTCCCCACATAAAAATATTTACAATGTTGGCACTTAGCCAAATAGATCTCCCCCTCAGTGCTGTAATTACAATGAAAGGAAGCAAAAATGTTAGTTCCATTAACCTGAACCTTGTCACCCTTCAGAATATACTTGCATTGTCCACAATAATTGCATTTGAATATACCCCTCTTCCTACTAGTAGAAATCTGTTGGTCTCCCTTCCCCTCAAGCAAATTTTTAAGGGATCTACCTCTCCTATGCATAATAACTTTTCTTGCCCCAATAACTCGACCAGCCCCTTTAACGCAAGAAAAAGCCTCCCAATATTTTCTCAATATACCAGTTACAACCTCATGTTCTTGAGTAAAAGTAGTAATAAAGGAACAAGAATATTCATTAGTTCCTAGTGTAACCCATTCCTTAACTACTTGAGTTTGAGCAGTACCTAAAAGTGGAAACAACTTGCCACCCTCTCTCATGTGTAACACTTCCTGATGCACCTCATAAATTAGGGTCCTAGGGTATCCCCTAGCCATAAGCATAGCCTTCAGTTTATTAAATTCCTCCACCAACAAACAGTCGTCAAATATCATACGGGCCAACTTAATATATTGCCCCTTAATAATACCTCTTCTGCTTGTCAGGATGGTTACTGTCATAGTGCAAGAAGCTTCTAGAATATGCAGTTTTTTTATAAATATTGCTAACTAGCCTATGCCTACAGTAATCCCTACTTAGATAAACATCCAAATAGTTGGTAGCATCCCTATTATAGTGATAAGTAAACTCCAAAACATCCTTAGTGTTGTTCAAATAATCAATAAACTCATGGGCCTCATTTTCATTACAGTACCATGCTATAAAGATGTCATCCAAAAATCGCAAGTATAATTTCCAGGGAACAGGTAAAAATTTTTCAAACAGGTATTTTTTCTCCCATTGTAAAAGTACCATATTGGCAAATAACGGGGCTCAATAGGCCCCCATTGCCACATCCTTAGTTTGATGAAAATACTGCCTATCAATGTACACAAAATTGTTCATTAACACAATTACCACAAGGGTGGATAAAACATTCCCCGGGATTCATAAAGCTTGCGCCAGGTGCAGGCATAGTGTCAGTGTTTTAACACCAAATATGGCCGCTGAGCGATCCAGGTACAAGTTGCTCCCACGTGCACTACCTGCGTACACTACGCCCACACAACTCCCGAGCCCTGTATGCTAATTACCCCATGTGGAGCAGTGTAGCATGCAAATAAAGGTATGTAACTATCCAGGAAGTGGTGCAGGCATAGTGTAAGCATGCAGAAATGTAAACCGTAGAAAATGGTTTACATTTTTGCAAACATAAAATCGGAGCCATGACAGCTGACCAAACACGTATTATATTGTTAATATATGCCAATGGCTAAATATATAGCCATTGGCATAAAAAATGTGCAAAATATAAAATTAACATTCCGCGACATGGAAGAGCAGGACAGCAGTGCACAAAGGGTATCGCAAGGAAAATATAAAACTATAGAATAAAACTGCAATGTAACACATATCACAATTTCCCCATAATAGTCAAAGGCAGGTATGCTACACCATACTATGGAGCAAGGGTTACTAAGGGGCTGTGACAGTGTTATGCGTGGTAGCTAGGAATTAGTAGGCAATGTCATGCAAATGAGAGGAGTAATAGTGAATCACAGATTCCCCATGGTGTAAGGATGCACCTCACAGCGTAGCGTTATAACACCAAGGTGAGCCCTTGAGATATAGATGACATCAAGAGAGGGGTGTGTCGCCATTGCTGTAAGCACATTGGAGCATTGCTAAACCAGTTTGCCCCTAGCTAGGCAAAGCTGCAGGATAGGGGTGCATTGAACTGGCCATAGCTATGCTTAGCTGAGAGTACACAAGGTAACCGAGTATGCATGTGAACGGAGATGAAAACGCGTGTAAATCCGGTAAATGGGTATGCGTGTTGCACACTGCAGCTGAAACAGGAAGGATAAAGGAAAGAAATAAGGAAATGCTGCAGCAGTGAAATTGTAGTACAAATGACTAATTAACACCTAGGAGCCTACAGTGGGCCATTGACAACAACTAACAAGGCTGCAAGCAGCTACCTGCAGATTAGGGAAGGGGAGGGGCTGTACTGCAAAGAAAACAGTAAAGTGTCAAAGCAGAACAAAACCGATTTGCAGTATATCAGCTACAAGGCACATTTTGCCATGATTGGGTAGGAAAAGTACAAAACAAGAAAGACGGCAGGTGGATGCATGCCTGATAATGGGAGGAGATCCAGGTTTAAAAGTGAATTAAATGGCAACAGATTAATCATGGCAGGCAAGCATATATCCAGAGTAAGGGCCCCACACTTGCAGTACTCATTGCAAAACCCATAATTAAGACACGTTGCAGGTGGAATAGCTCATACACACCCACTGACATCAGCAGCATCCATAGCACAATAGTATAAAGTGTGAAAGCACCTCACACACATTTGTGTATTCCCATACACTCTGCACCAGTGGTGTATACAGACGGGGAACTTTTAGTATGTACATGTTAGGGGCTGCCATAGCTTTGATCCATCAGCATGTGTTGGAGACTGAAGGTGGTGTGGAGGATGATGCACACAACCACCTCAAGCACAAGAGGAGGAGGAGAGTGTTCAGACCCAGGGTAACCTACCAGGGGCTACATGATCCAGAGATAGTAGAGCATTACAGCATGGACAGGGACATCCTACAGCAACTTGTGGAGCTGTGTCGGCCATGCCTCAGAGCCAGAACAAACAGAGGGGAACCCATCCCAGTGGATACAAAGGTATGTGTAAGCCTGAGAATACTAGTTACAGGTACTTTTCAAAGACCAACTGGGGATATCATGGGAATCTCACAGGCATCAGCATCCAGGGTACTACACAAGTTCCTGGATGCCATGTTACCACATGCCAATGAACACATATACTTCCCCCGAATGCAGGAGTTGGCCAGCAGTATGTGTCTCTTCCACCATGTGGCAGAATACCTGGACGTATTGGGTGCAATAGACTGCACGCACATACACATGAAGTCATCATCCGGCGAGCAGGGTAGGTGCTACATAAACCGCAAGGGATACCCCTCCATCAACTGCCAGGTCATGTGCAATGCCCAGGGCATTATCATGGATGCGTGTGCTGGCAGTCCTGGAAGCTATCACGACTCCCACATCTGACATGCCTCACAGCTGTATCATTTATTTGCCAGGGGGGACATCCCAAATGGCCACCTGGTGGGGGATGCTGGCTATGCACTGGAACCGTGGATGATGACTCCCATCAGAAATGCACACACACCCATGCAGGAATGCCATAATGAGGCACACACACAAACCAGAATCATCAGAGAGCATGTGTTTGGGATGCTGAACTCACGGTTCTGTTGCTTGGACATATCTGGTGGAGCCTTGCAGTACTCTCTAGGCACATGTGCCCACATCTTCATAGTATGTGCCATGCTATACAATATGGTCCTATGGAAACAGCTGCAGCAGGGACAGAATGGTGAAGGCTCTCACAGCCCACCACCATTGCCAAGGGCCCCACAGGCACAGAGGTACTCGCACCATGAATACCCTGAGCCAGCTCCAGTAGGCAGATGGAGGCATGCCCAGTATGCCCATGCCTTGACAAAGAGGGAACGTATAGCACACACACTGACAGTGTAGGCACCTAGGGACTGACACCTTTCTCCACCTGCACACACAGTAAAAATGGATGCTACACACAAAAGACTACCGGTAAATTGTCATGTATAGGCAGTCTACTGTGTGCATCCAACATAGGCAGCCCTCAACTATTGCACACACAACTGCCATTGGCACAAGGTAAGTTAACACCTGAACAGTAAATTAAGCTATCTGTATGTGCTGATGCTGTATGTATAGATTCATAGGTAGGTACTTGGCCAACTGCCAGAGGCCATTCGTACATCCAGCCAAAATGTGTCAGCTTTTGCTAACCCATTGATTCATTAGCCATCCCTCTGTGGAGCAGAGCCAATGGCGGGATCCCTGGGGTGCATCTACTGTTCTCTATCCACTCTTCAAGGGTTCCCTTGAAGAGTGTTAGTGAGGGACTCTGTATAATGTAGTTAGGGATGTTGTTCCAAAGTATAGGGAGTGTCTGTGACAGGAATCTGTCCCTCCAGCATCTTCCAGTTATTGTTGTGGCAAGGTTCAGATCACTACAGTGTGTGGCTCACTGTGACATGGATTCCCATAGGTGGAGCATATCCATTAAGCCTGAGTTTGACATGGCTGTGTTGGCCAGCAGAGATCATCTTTGGGTAAACAAGATGCCACTGAGTAAATCAGGAGTTAATTCAGTCTCGCTGCATAGGCCATATGTTGGAGGCCAGTATTCCCCTTGGTGAGGTACATTTGTGGACCTTCCAGCTGTTGGAAGTGTCTTCTGAGGTACATCCCAAATGGGTTATTATACCCTATGATGGGACTGATGAGTGATGAGTAAAGGGGCACTATAACCCCAGTATGTCTAGATGGGAACCCTTTCATAATCAGATGGCCTACATAGAAGGATGTCCTAACTACTGTGGAGATATTATTGTCAAAGGGGAGATCACTATCTACCTTAGTCCCCAGATACCCCATTACCTCATCCGTATTAAAGTGGCTGTCACTTATGTGTTAATATGTGGGTGCTTAATATTCCACAATGGAATGACCATGCAGTTAGTGGCACTTGGCTGGAGGCCATGACATTGACACCCTGTGATGGTCTCTGTAAGGCCCCTTGAGAGATGTCTGTGTCAGCTGGACTATCAATCATGGCTCCCAGTTCGCAGTCATTGCCAAACATGGTCTGCCGTTGTCCATCTGTGTTTGCCTGTACCTCTGAGAAGTATATGCCAAACAGTAAAGCTCCCAGGACTGAGTCCTGTAGGACACCAGTCATGACTGGTCAAGAGTTGGACCTGGAGACCGCTAGTCCTACCATGTGGGTTCTGTGTGTAAGCCCATTGTCAACCCAACCTGTGATGTATGGGTGTATGTACAGGCTGGTGTGTTTATCAATAATACCTGAGTGGGGCATGTTGTCAAAAGCCTTGGCGAGGTCCAGGTAGTATGTGTGAACCACCTCCTCTGTCATCTAACATCTTGGTGACTGTATGTAAGAAGTCAAACAGGTTCAGTAGGCATGAACTGCACTCAACCAAGCTGACCTGGATTGGGTCATGTGTTCAGAGGTTACTAATGTCTTTGTTAATGAATGCCATAAGGATGCAATCCATACCATTGCAGACCAGGCTAGTCAGGCTTATGGGGTGGTAGTTACCATGGTCAGTTGTGATTCCACCTTGATGGAGTGGAATAACCGTTGCCACGTGACATTGTATGGACATGTAGCCTGTGGAGAGGCTGAGGTTGGAAAGCTTAATTAGGTGGGGAGTCAGGTTGTCTTGTACAGTTTGCAAGATGCAGTCTGGGACAACATCTGCCTCCATTGATGCTGTGTTCTGTTGTTAGAGAGGGCCATTTCCACCTGTGTGTATCTGCTGTATGGGATACTGTACCTTTCGGGTAGTGTTGTGGGCCCTTTAGAGGGTGAAGTATGCATTGAATGTATCTGCAAGGATGTTGGCGATATAAGTAGGGTCAGCATATTTTGTGCTATATTTCACCAGCACAGTGCAAATCTGTGTGTCACCACTTAGATCCTTGACATAGCCAAAGAAGGCTTTGTGGTTATCTTTTGAATCCTTGCGTATTCTCCTGCTGATGTTAGCCTTGGATGATGTCATGAGGGACCTACGTATCATACTAATAGTGGTCACAGATGTCTGCCCTTCGTGGGATTTGCTGTTTGTCTGAAACACTGTCCTACTTCTGTAGTATAGCCTGTTTATTGCAGAGGTCCACAAGACTGGTGTCCTTGTCTAGGAGGAGTGATTCTTGGTTTATCAGTGATGGCACGATCCGTATATCCATGTAGGTGCTTATAGACTGCATTTGTAAATCTGTCTGTATCTTGAGCAGTGTTTCCCCTTAGCATGGGGGCTGCAAAAACCCACACCCCTGTCACTAGTAGTGTAAAGTTAGCTGTAGGAAAGGTATACACTGTGGTATCTGTGGGTGGGGGACATGCTTGGGTGTGGAAACAGTGAATAGTTCATGGTCAGATCTAACCAGTGACCAGTTAACATTCGCTGTGGTGCACCTGTTGCCCATGTTGGTGATGACCACTTCTAGTATGTTTCCACCCCTTGTTAGGGTGGTTACCACCTGATAAAGGGCATATGAGGTGATAAATTCCAGGAAGCACTGGGCCTGGAAGTGAATACTGGAGTAAGTTTCCCAGTTAATGGTATGGTAGTTGACATCGACCAATGCCAGTGTGTGTGTTAGGACTGTCATGTTCTCCACTGTCTCCAGGTAGGTGGAGTGGTGGTCCTGAGTCATGGAGGGTGAGCCATAGCAGGCCAGAGTTTACATTGCAGTTGTGGCTGATGTTAGCTGCACATGGATGATCTCAGATGTATAATGCTGCCCCACTAACCTGGAGGTGTAGGTATCTCTGATCAATATGGATACACCCCTCCATGTCTGTGTCAGTCCATGTTCTGTGGCTGAAATGTGTGGTATGGGTTGTAGTCTGGTAGTGTTGGTGTGCTCTCAGGAGCCTTAAGACAGATCACAGTTACTGCACAGATGTTGATGTTGTCCATCCTGAGGAGTGCTGTGAGGGCATGCATGTTGTGATCACAACCCCTGGTGTTGAGTAACATAACCTTCATTGAGTCTGCTATTGTGCTGTTTACGGAACTGCATTCACCTTTGAGACTCTCCTAAATAAGGCACCATGGGGGTGCCAATAGCCTTGGCCAGTATTCCAAAGTGTAAGGCTGACACATAGGCTGGTATGGTATTATTGCATGCATGTTTCCCATCTGTGCTTGTTTTTCATCTCTCCTGTAGGTAACCTACTGGTAAACAATAGAAAGCCTTAAACGTATACAGGTCTTCTAGCTTCCACAATAGGCTTTTGGAGTGACTAAGTATCAATGTTCTGCATGTTTCCTAACTACATGGTGATTTCTCACTGTATATTGTGATCTGAAAGTCTGTTTATTCACATATTATGGCTGTGATGGCCTGCACTTTAGATGTTCACAGATAGCCTTCTACCTATCTGCTCGAGGGCAATTAGAAGCATAGCTACAGTGTGTTGGCTTTCTCTGCACCATTGATGAAGTAGCTGAGCCTCTGTCAAGCATAGCCAATGAAGCAATTCCAGGCAGAGTTGCTGGAAGCTGTTGAAGACTGGGGTTGTGGAGGGCGATAGGGGTACTTAGTGATCTAAAGAGGGCATGTTAATGTCACAATTCAACACCATTCATTTTCCCCAATAGATCTCGCAGTTATCAAAATGGACAGGCTCCCCACCCCTGGCTGTATGGTTCTGGGACACATGATCCCAGGGGTGTATATTCTGTTACCCATTCACACAACAAGGTTTCCCTTGAAGTGTGTCAGTGAGGGGCTATGCCTCAAGTAACTCATAGCCCTTCAAAACCCACACCATCAACACCCACACATAGCAAAACTAAACCTACATATGCGGAGGCCCTTAACATAAACCTGCCCAAGCAACAAGGACCTCCAAAACCAAAATGCAAACAAACACCAGTCACAACCAAAGTGACACACAGCTCACTACACCAGTGTGCCACCCAACAACAGCCCCTAAAGCAAGACAATGTACCCAACACTTTAGTCATAGGTGACTATATAGTCAGGCACACTGATGTCCCATTCACCCAGCTGAACAAGGAGAAAATTACAGTCAGCTGCCTGTCGGGTACCAGGATCCACCACATAACGCATGCACTCAAGTCACTCCACAACCAGTACAGATACGACTCTGTCATTGTCTATGCTGGAGTGAATAACTTGAGATGTACCTCCCTGGACTACATGAAAAGAGACATGGAAGAGATCTTGGATCATATGACCCAGGCAGGTATGTCCCTAGTCCTGAGTAGCACCCTGCCTTCGCCCAGAATTATACCACAGTATAAGGACAAAATGATTGACTTCAACAATTGGCTAAGCTTCTGGTGTCATTCAAAGGGGATCCAGTATTTGTCTGCCTGGGAAGACATGATCGACAAACCACAATGCTTTGCCAGAGATGGTCTGCACCTGTCACCCCTGGGATTCAGGTTACTGGCTAAAGCTCTTGCCACCCCTATAGTGCCTTTTTAGGCAAGGTTCAAAGGATAAAACCACCACCGTAACAGATACAAGCATGCAAAATCTGAAGGTAATGCTACTCAATGCTAGAAGTCTAAACCTCAAAATGCACTCTCTCGAGGCACTCCTAAAATGGAGAACATCGATATCTGTGCAGCAACTGAGACCTGGTTCAAAGCTCCAGAGAGCACTCCTGCAATACCAGGCTACAATTCTTACCACACTTTTCGGCCACAAAACCAGGACCGAAACACTAAAGATGGAGGAATGTCCATATTCACCAAGGATATTCACACCTCCAGGCTAGTTGCTCAACACAATGCATCTGAAATTCTCCAGGTGAAACTAACACTAGGTAAGACTGCAATCCAAATTGCAGCTTGCTACAGATCCCCCACCATGCCCCAAGATTCTCACTACACCTTTCTAAACATACTAGGAAATATTAAGATACAACCAAACACCCTAATACTGGGTGATTTCAACTACCCTGCCATTAATTGGGAAAACTACTCGGGTACCAACTCCTTTTCCCAACGGTTCTTGGATTTCATAAATTCCAACGCCCTGGATCAACTAATTCATTGTCCCACCAGGGGCTCTAATATCCTAGACCTGGTCATTATCAACATGGGAGATAGATGTTCCACACCAGTGGTCACCCCCTCATTGGTCAGGTCTGACCATAAGCAAATCACCCTTGACATCCACATCCCACCCCCAGTAAGGAAACCTCCTTAAAAAACTTCTCCAAAGCCAACTTCAAGCTACTGAAGTCAGAAGTGACAAACTTCACAACCATACGCAGATGGGATCTGGAAGTTCGACTTCAGAATCCTACACTAAGGCACTGTACGAGCACATCCACTTGTGCATGAATCGTGCCATCCCATATAGAACCAAGATGTTCTTCTCCAAAAAAAGGAAGCCAATCTGGTGGTCCCCTGCTATAAACAAACTATACAACAGAAGGAAGAAACTGTTGCAAAAAAGAGGAAAATCCCAGGATGCAAAAACTCCCTCTCCAGCCTCAGTAAGAAGCTGAGATCTTTCATAAAATCCTCAAAAGCTAGTTACAAAAATAAAATTGCCAAAGATTCCAAAGACAACCACAAGGCATTCTATAGTTATGTCAAGAATCTAAATGGCAATGCTCAGATCTGCTCTGAGTTACAACAGAATGGCATTAAATATACTGATCCCAAGGATATTGCCAATATCCTGGAAGATCAATTTAGTGCCAACTTCACCCCCCCTCTCACCCCCTAAAGGGCCCATCTCAATACCAAAAGATTGCCAAATTCCAATAATCACTCCAAAGCTAAGAATACAGCATCCATGGGACCAGATGATATCCCAGGCTGTGTACTACATGAACTACAAAATGAACTGGCACCCAATGTCATGTTTAATCATAGCCTCACCTCAGGCTTTGTGCCCATTGAGTGGTGCACAGCTACAGTTATTCCACTCCACAAGGGAGGATCTGCCTTGGATCCCGGGAACTACCGTCCCATCAGTCTGACAAGCCTGATCTGCAAGGGCATGGAACGCATTATCATGGAACTTATAAGCAAAGACATTGGCAACCTTCAAACACTGGACCCCACCCAGTTTGGGTTTGTGAAGGGCTGATCTTGTCTCCTGAATCTGATTAACTTCTTCGAATCAGTCTTCAGAGCTGTGGACGAGGGTAAGGTGGTCTACACAGCCTATCTGGACCTCGCCAAGGCCTTCAGCACCATCCTCCACTCTGGAATCATAGATAAACTTACTAAGCTGGGTATAAATCCCTAGGTCACTCGATGGGTTGCCAACTGGCTTACTGACAGAACCCAGACTGTAAAAGTAGCCGACTCCAAATCCAGCTCCAGACAAGTGACAAGTGGAGTACCTCAGGGTTCAATCCTGGGACCACTCTTGTTTGGCATCTACTTCTCTGAAGTACAGGCCAACACTAAGGGACTCTGGCTAGCAAAGTTTGCAGATGACTGCAAACTGGGAGCCATTATTGAATCCCCAAATGATGTGGATATTCTAAAAAAGAGCCTTACAGAAACAGATGCCTGGTGCCAGAGCCATGGGCTCAGGCTTAATGCCAAGAAATGTATAGTTATCCCCTTTGGAAAAAAAAACATGTACCCATGAATTACCACATAGGTGGCAGGACACTAAACATTGAAAGTGTGATGAGAGACTTAGGGGCAGAGGTGGACAGTGGTCTCACTTTTGATAACCACATCGCCACAACAGTCAGGAAATCCTTCTATGTGGCACACCTCATCACTAAGGGCTTTTCATCCAGAAAAAAGGAGGTCATTGTCCCACTGTACTCATCCCTCATTAGACCCATTATAGAGTATAATGCCCCATTTGGTATGTACCTCGCAAGACATCTGCAACAGCTGGAAAGGCCACAGAAATACCTCACTTAAAGAATCACAGGCCTAAAGCAGATGCCATATGCTGACCATCTAAAAAACTCCAGCTATACTCTGTGGCATATCGTCTACTCAGAGGCGATCTCTGCTTAACATACAAGGGTATGTCAAACCCTGAGCTGTTGGATATGCTCCACTTAAAGAAATCCCAAACATGCTCCAGGGATCTAAACCTTGTCATCACAATGAACAAAACATGCTGGAGGGATAGGTTCTTGACCCAGAGACTCCCCATACTCTGGAATAGACTGCCCATACATGTCAAGCAGAGCACCTCATTGGCCATCTTCAAAAGGAACCTTGATGATTGGATGGGAGATAGGAAATTCTCCCCGGGGATCATGTCAGTTGCCCTGCTAGACAGGGGCCCAGAGAAGTAAATATTGTGGGAAGAAATATCCAGGGAATTGTTATGGCTAGGCTTGCATAGGCCCTAGGGCCGATAGCCTAGTACCAAACTATGAACCTATGAACCTATGAACCTAATGTAGTTAGGAATGTAATGTATTGTCTCACAGTACATTTGTTATATGTTATTATTTCAAGAGTAAGTGAAGCTCAGTGGGTTTGGGGGCCTCCGCCCTTTGCTTAGCCTAGTTTACACATAGAAATCATCTAAATAGGAAATAGGTGGAAGCAACGTTAATGTCAACAGTGTAATGGTTACATCATCTGCATAGTATCTGTGCATTCAAGGTCCCAATCCAAGTAAAGGGAAGGATGTTTATCATGTTCAAAAGTATACCTTAATCACAGCTTGCATATATATGTAGTAATTGTCTTTATAATAAACATTCAAAGCACCCATATAAACCCATGTGTGCTGGAGAGTACAGTCAACAGAGAATGTAATGTTATGTAAATGCATAATGAGATGTTACTTCACTGACATGTATATATCCTGAGTAGTTAGCGGATGTGGCCGTGTTTGCACGCACAGGTTATACGTTACAAAGTTTGTTTAACTGTGTTTAACTGCTGCTATAATGTCACACAAACACTTTTAAACATGCTTACAACTGCTTAAATGAGCCTTATTCTGGAGTAAAAAACATTTGTAAAGCATCACAGGTGTTGAATCCTGGACCATGCACACACTATAGTCATGGGTACCACTAAGCCATCCGAGGTGTACACATGTTTCACAGCCTTGAGACTACACCTTATACCATATGCATTCCATGTAATGATCTCAAATGGGACAGTCACTTTGTGTACATATGTACAGTACATTGTAACGTACTGTAGTTTGTGAACCAACACATTCCAGTCTACATATTTATTGGTTACAAATTAATACGAAATATGTATATATATATATATATATATATATATATATATATATATATATATATATATATATATATCTATATATGTCAGTATATATATATATATATATATATATAGATATAGATATATATATATATATATATATATATATATATTAAACAGTTACATCAATAGCCATATATATAAACATCTATGAACACACTTCGTGACACAGAAGCACTCCAAAGGAATTGGATTGTACAAAAAACACATGCAGCTCTGGTGTTATAACTATTAACCTAATTCACCATAGAAGGGATGGTTGTTGTGTATGTGAAGATTGGGATGGGGAGGAATGATGGGTAATGAAATCATGCATCAAGGAGGGCCTGGGTGGGATGTTCAATAAGTGAACTGGAGGGGTATGCATGGAGTATGGGGACAATATAAAAACGGCACAAAACAAGAACCTTTCTCATTCATAATACACCCTGTCATGTCACATTGCAACACCTAATTTCACAAACATATGAACAATAACATGTATCATACATATGTACACCAACTGACTGTCACATTTGTTTTCAGTAGTGAGGAATGCCTGTAGTAAAATGTATAGTCTAAACACCATAACATTTGTACATATCTCAGATGCCTTAGTGGTAAAGTCAGTGACTGTGGTGTTCATGGTCCCGGGGTCAAGACCTGCAAGGGCTGTTAAGTTATTTTGAGGGCCATAATAAGGGCTGTTGGATGCAGGTGGATTAAAGCACTCTTAAGTAGTTGTAAGCGGGTTTCCATGGGTTTGCGCGATGGTAAGCTGTGCTGAAACATGGTAAACTGAGAAGCTCTTAACAGGTTTAACCTTTGCTTAAGGTCGCACAGACCATGGGCAAACCTGCTTACAGCCACTTAAATGTGCATTATTCACACTTTCCCTACCAGTGCCTACTCTGAGAGGTAAAATAATAACACCTTCCAGGATTAGAGCCCGCAACCATGTACTCCATCCTCAGAGTAACCTAACACTAAGCTACCTGGGATGCACCTATCCGAGTTATATATGCAGACAGGTTAAAACACAAAAGGGAGGAATGTGCTGAAATAGGACAACCCGCCATGTACCCAATGAAAGGTGTATGCTCATATTATATATATATATATATATATATATATATATATATATATATATATATATATATATATATATATATATATAAAGAGAGTCAATATACACAAATCTACATTTATATGTACATATATAGACAGGTTAAAACATCTGCACATCTATGGAGGTACAGATAAATGTATGCAATAATATATATATATATATATATATATATACATATATATATACATATAGATACACACACACACACACACACACACACACACACACACACACACACACACACACACACACACACACACACACACACACATATATATATATATATATATATATATATATATATATATATATATATATATATATATATACATATACATATATATATATATATATATACACATACACACGTGTGTAGACAGCATCCAAAGTGTTCATATCTGAGTGTAATATGGACCATAGCAATCACATATTCCACCTCCCCCTAACAACTTGAACATAACATATGAAGAGTATATGCCAATACACTATTACAAATATGTTCTATGGACACAGTCGCCAACACAACTGCAGTGACTACAAATATCCATGACAGAATTAGACAGCTTTGATTTTGCAAAACTTTATTACATTCCAATGTATTGCCAAAAGGATTCAAGGACTAACAAGTACCTGCAGGCTATACAGGAAGCATTAATGAATCAGCCTGCAATTACCTTAGTATTAGTCCACTAAGGGAAAGGTGTTCACATAGGGAAAGATCACCCACACACATATAGACGTTGTATAAAAGGGGTTCCTACACACCTGCATGTGCTATGTACACCCACCATCTACCCCACATCCAAAATCATTACATCAATACATACTGTCATACCATAACCAATTATTCAACTACTGTACAACATCTGCTGAAACCTTAACATACCAGTACACAGACACACTAACATGGCCCTATGTGAAATAGTTGCTATTATACAATTGAACAGCTGCTGATGTAACAGGGTTTGTATGAACTAATCCCGTTTCAGAGTGTTGAAAGGTTCGCACACCAGGAAGTTTTACTGAGTACTGATTATTAGCACAGTATGATACACAGTAACACCAAACTAAATACATCTGGTAGGCACACTGTAAACCCCCTAACATTATATGCATAGCTATGCTGCCTTGAGCTGGTCAAACAACCTGGCCAGACTGAAACATATGCAGAAGTATTAGGTACAGACAAACCTTGCACAAGTAGCAATGTTCAGACATATAACTGCAGTACTCACATTTAGACCAAATCCTCTAGGAATTACACACAATATGTTATTGTTAGCCTCCCTACAGCTGTTGCAATAGATTGCAATAGAATAAATAAGACTGAGGTGGAAAGTTTCAAAGCCCCCATGCTGAAGGATAATGCTGTCCAAGCTGCAAACTCCTTTACTAATGCATTCTACAGGCACCTACAAGAATGCATGGATCATGCCATCCCAAGTAAAACCAAGACTCACTCTTCCAAGAAAAGGAAACCAGTCTGGTGTACTCCTGCCATAAACAAGCTATACAATAGAAGGAGCAAACTAATACAGAAAAGAGCAAAATCCCAAGAAGGGAAGACATCCTTGATCAGTATCAGCAAGAAACTACGATCCCTCATAAAATCATCCAAGGCGAGCTTTGAAAAGAAAAATTACCAAGGACTCCAAAGATTACCACAAGGCATTCTTTAGCTATGTCAAGAATCAAAGTGGCAATGCTCAGATCTGCTCAGAGTTAGTGCAGAATGGCACAAAATACACTGAACCTACTGATATTGCCAACATCCTGGCAGACAGGATAGGCGCAAAGTTAACCCCCCCACCCCAAAAAGGGCCCATAACCATATCAGAAGAATGTAGAGTCCCAGAAATCACAGACACTTAGGTTAAAACAGCCCACTCCAAAGCAAAAAATACAGCATCAATGGGACCGGATTGTGTTCCAGGCTGCGTCCTACATGAGCTCAAAGATGAACTAACCCCTTACCTAAACACACTGTTCAAACTCAGCCTCTCCACAGGCTACATACCCATAGAGTGGCAAACAGCAATGGTTATTCCACTCCACAAAGGTGAAGCCATAACAGACACCAGGAACAATCACCCTATAAGCCTGACAAGCTTGGTCTGCAAGGCTATGGAGCACATCATCATGGAACTCATTAACAGAGACATTGGGAACCTCCAAACACTGGACCCTACACAGTTCAGCTTTGTTAAGGGCAGATCATGCCTCCTAAACCTGGTGGACTTCTTTGAGATGGTTTCCAAGGTATAGACGAGGGAAAGGTGGTACACACAGCCTACCTAGACCTTGCTAAGGCCTTCAACACCATTCCCCATTCTGGTATTATAGACAAGCTCACCAACCTGAGCATAAACCCCTACATCACAAGATGGGTTGCCAACTGGCTCATGGACAGAACCCACATGGTGAGAGTTGCAGGAGCTAGGTCTGACTCTAAACCGGTTACAAGTGGTGTTCCCCAGGGCTCAGTCTTAGGACCCCTCCTGTTTGGCATATACTTCTCAGAGGTACAGGCAAGCACAGGAGGACTATGGCTGACCAAGTTCACAGACGACTGCAAACTAGAGGCTATAAATGACTCTCCGGCTGACACAGACATCCTCCAAAAGGGTCTCACTGAGACGGATACCTGGTGTCAAAATCATGGCCTCAAGCAAAAAGTGCATAGTCATCCACTTTGGAAAAAACAAAGTGCCCACAAACTACCACATAGGTGGTGGTCCCCTAAATACGGAAGATGTAATAAGGGATCTGGGGACCCAAGTAGATAGTATTCTCACCTTTGATAATCACATTGCTAAAGTGGTTAGAAAATCCTTCTATGTGGCCTACCTAATCACCAAAGGGTTAGCATACAGATCAAAAGAGGTCTTTGTGCCCCTCTACTCATCACTCATCAAACCCATCATAGAGTAAAATGTCCCATTTGGGATGTATCTTACAAGACACCTGCAACAACTGGAAAGACCACAGAAGTACCTCACCAAGAGGATCACTGGCCTCAAACAGATGCCCTATGCAGCTCAACTGAAGAAACTACAGCTGTACTCAGTTGCATACCGCCTACTCAGAGGTGATCTCTGCCTGACATACAAAGTCATATGTCCAACCCAGAATTGATGGACATGCTCCACCTAAAGAAAACCTTATCCCCTCAAACCACATGGTCTAGGGATCTAAACCTCAACACAACAATAAATAGGACATGCTGGAGGGATAGATTCCTGTCCCAGAGACTTCCCATGCCTTGGAACAAGATCCCAATCTACATTAGGCAGAGCTCCTCACTAACACTCTTCAAAAGAAACCTTGACGAGTGGATGGGAAACAGAAAGTTTACCTCGGGGATCACTTCAGTTGCTCTACTGGACAGATGCACAGGGAACTAATCTAAGGGGGTGGTAAAAGCCAACACATTCTAGCTAGGCTTATAAATGCCTTCAGGCAGATAGCCTAGCACCTACCTATGAACCTATTACAAACAACACTTCCAGGCTGTCTTCCTCAGAAGTAAGCAAAGGGACAACACCCATGTGGAGTACTCAATTATACTCCACTTTTGCCATGGTATTGGCTAAGGCAGTAGCAGCGCAGCTGATGTGCATGTAATTAGCTACTTAGGAACACCAATTGGTTATCGGGATAGCACATGTTACTGATCTGTAACTATATAAGGTTGCCTTGTCACACATTCAAACCATCTGTATCTACCTGTAGGACAGTACAAAACACTGAAAGACGAACCAAAAATAAGTATTATACTAGTCAATAACACCTCCAATTACTAAGAAGGTATGTATAACATGTAGTATGTCTGTGTATGTAGTACCTGTTCTGTAAGAATTACAGTGTAATCAATGCATAATGTGGAAATATCTATCTTGTAGCGATATATTGTTGAGCAGTAGTAATGCTTGTAGTATTCTATGTGTGTACTGCTGTAGGTCACAAGGCAAACTCCGCATACACCAAAAGGGATGATATGGGCTTGCAACTCACCAATTTGCTTCCAGCCACTGTCAGTGTCAGGATTGGTCCAACAAGTATGTGCTATAACAGGGGATGGTATATGTCTATATTGTAACAGTCGACATATGTATGGGTGTATAAGTAAGATGAACATGTCAAAGGTGGGCTTACTGTGCAAATATGGTGTGCATTGTGGGATATTGTGCCAATAACTGTGTAATGTACAATATTTTAGGCAGATCTGTATTCCATTCTACATAGCAGTTCTGTTATGTTATGCAAACGATACTTATGTCTATTGGCAATTACAATACTCAATAACAGGATTCATATAGGTTCATAGGTTCATAGGTTGATACTAGGCTAGCTGCCCTAGGGCATTTATAAGCCTAGCCAGAGTGTGTTTGGCTTTCACCACCCTTTTAGATTAGTTGACTGTGCCTCTGTATAGTAGGTCACAGAAGATAGCCCTTTTAAGGTTAGTTTACGGTGCCTCTGTCTAGTAGGGACACAGAAGAGATCCCAGGGGTAAAGCTACAATCTCCCATCCACTCGTCAAGATTTCTCTTGAAGAGGGTCATTGAGGGGCTCTGCTTAACATGGATTAGGATTTTGTTCCAGAGTGAGGGGAGCCTCTGGGATATAAATCTGTCCCTCCAGCATGTCCTATTTATTTCTGTGCTGAGGTTTAAGTCCCTGGAGCATGTAGCTCTAAGGGATTTGGATTTCCTGAGGTGGAGCATGTCCATTCATTCTGGTTTGGACATGGCTTTATACGTCAGGCACAGATCGCCTCTGAGTAGGCAGTAAGCAACTGAGTAGAGGTGGAGTTTCTTTAGCCTAACTGCGTAGGGCATCTGTTTGAGTCCCTTGATCCTCTTGGTGAGGTACTTCTGGGGTCTTTCCAGTTGCTGCAGATGTCAGGTAAGGTACATCCCAAATGGGGCATTGTATTCAATTATGGGCCTGATGAGGGATGAGTAGAGGGGCACAATGACCTCTCTTGATCTAGATGTGAACCCTTTCGTGATAAGGTGGGCTATATAGAAGGTCTTTCTAACCACTTTGGCAACGTGATTGTCAAAGGAAAGATTGCTATCTACTTGGGTCCCCAAATCCCTAATTACTTCTTCCGTACTTAATGGATTACCACCTATGTGGTAATTTGTGGGCACTTTGTTTTTCCCAAAGGGGATGACTATGCACTTTTTAACATTTAGCTTTAGGCCATGGCTCTGGCACCAGCTATCCGTCTCTGTGAGACCCTTTTGGAGGATGCTTGTGTCAGTCAGTGAGTCAATTATGGCACCCACTTTGCAGTCATCTGCAAACTTGGCCAGCCATAGTCCTCCCGTGTTAGCCTGTACCTCAGAGAAATATATACCGAACAAGAGAGGTCCCAGGACTGAGCCTTGTGGGATGCCACTTGTAACTGGTTTAGAGTCTGACATGGCGCCTGCAGTTCTGACCATGTGGGTTCTATCCCTGAGCCAGTTTGCAACCCATCTTGTGACATAGGGGTTGATATTTAAGCTGGTGAGCTTATTTATGATGCCCGAGTGGGGTATTGTGTCGAAGGCTTTTGCGAGGTTCAGGTAGGCTGTATGGACTATCTTCCCTTCATCTATGGCCTTGGCGACTGTTTCAAAGAAGTCGACCAGGTTCAAGAGGCAAGATCTGCCCTTAACAAAGCCGAATTGGGTAGGATCCAGTGTTTGGAGGTTCCCAATGTCTTTGTTTATGAGTTCCATGATGATACGCTCCATAGCTTTGCAGACCAGGCTAGTCAGGCTTATAGGGCAATAGTTTCCGGGGTCCGTTGTGGCACCACCTTTGTGGAGTGGGATCACTGTTGCTGTACGCCATTCCTTGGGTACATATTCTGTAGTAAGGCTGAGATTGAACAGTGACTTTATCTGAGGGTTCAGTTCTTCTTGGAGCTCGTGTAAGATGCAGCCCAGGACACCGTCTGGTCCCATTGATGCTGTGTTTTTTGCTTTGGAGAGGGCAGCTCTCACTTGTGCATCTGTGACGTCAGGGAGGCTACACTTTGTTGGGATAGACATTTGCTCTTTTGGGAGGGAAGGGGGGGGAAGTTTGCACTGAACCTGTCTGCCAGGATGGTGGCAATGTCTGTGGGTTCAGTGTATTTTTTGCCATTTTGCACTAACTCAGAGCATATCTGGGAGTTGCCACCCAGGTTCCTGACATAACTAAAGAAGGCCTTGTGTTTATCTTTAGCGTCTTGTGCAATTTTTCTTTTGAAGCTGGCCTTAGATAATTTTATAAGGGATCGTAGTTTCTTGCTAGTACTGATCAGAGATGCCTTCCCTTTTTGGGATTTTGCTCTATCATGTAGTAGCTTCCTTCTTCTTTTATATAGCTTATTTATGGCTGGGGTCCACCAGACAGGTCTTCTGCCTTTGGAGGAGTGAGTCTTGGTTTTATTTGGGATAGCACGATCCATGCATTCCTGTAGGGGTCCATAGAATGCGTTTGTAAAGGATTCTGCGGTTTGGGGTGTATTTTCCACTGGCCCGGGGGCTTTGAAGGATTTCACCTCAGTTTTGAGAAGTGTGAAGTTTGCTTTTGAGAAGTTCTTCACCGTGGTTTCCTTGGCTGGGGGTGGGGATGGGATATGGATGTCCAGTGAGATTAATTTATGGTCATATCTTACCAATGAGGGGTATACCTCTGGTATGGAACATAGAGTCCCCATGTTGGTGATGATCCGGTCCAATATGTTTTCCCCTCTTGTGGGAGTGGTGACCAGTTGATCCATAGCATTTGAGTTTATAAATTCTAGGAACCACTGGGCTAGGGTGTTGGGGCTTGAGTAGTGCTCCCACTCTATGGTTGGGTAGTTGAAGTCACCCAATATGATGGTGTTTGGAGAGACCTTTATATTCTCCAGTGTTCTCAGGAAAGCTGAGTGAGGTTCCTCAGTTTGGGAGGGTGGTCTGTAGCAGGCTACAAACTGAAAGGCAGTTTTGCCCACTGTTAGTTGCACATGGATGGTCTCCGATGCTTCGTGCAGTGCCACTAACCTGGAGGTGTGGGTATCTTTGATGAATATGGATACTCCCCCTCCTTTTGTGGTTCAGTCCGAGTGTTGGGGCCGAAAAGCATGGTATGAGGTATAACCTGGTAGTGCTGGGGTGCTCTCAGGAGCCTTGAACCAGGTTTCTGTTACTGCACAGATATCGATATTCTCCATACTGAGGAGAGCCTTGAGTGCGTGCATTTTGAGGTTTAGACTTCTGGCATTGAGCAGCATTACCCTTAGTTTCTTTTTCCTTGTGTTGTCTATGGAGGTGGGTTTGTTTTTTGAGCCTTGCCTAAAAAAGGCACTATGGGGGTGGCAAGAGACTTAGCCAATATTCGAAAGCCCAGGGGTGACAGGTGCAAGCCATCCCTAGCGAAGCAACGTGGCTTGTCGAGCATGTCATCCCAGGCTGACAGACACTGGATCCCCTTTGAATGACACCAATACTTTAGCCACTTGTTAAAATTGATCATTTTGTCTTTATACTGTGGCATCATTCTTGGTGAGGATAAGATGCTACTCAAGGTCAGGGTCATACCGGCCTGGGCTACATGATCAGAGAGCTCCTCTATGTCTCTTTTCATGTAGTCCAGGGAGGTATGTCTCAGGTCATTCACACTAGCATGGACAATGACAGAATCATATTTGTACTTGCTTTGGAGTGACATGAGTGCTTGTGTTACGTGGCGGATCCTGGCACCCAACAGGCAGCTTACATTGACCTTCTCCTTGTTCAGCCTGTTGAGTGGGACATCAGTGTGTCTGACAATAGAGTCACCTATTACAAGTGTATTAGGTGTGTTGTTTAGCCTTAAGGGCTGTGACTATGTGGCACACTGACTTTGTGGACTTTGTGAACTATGTGATACGTGGGTATTGTTGTGGGGTAGTGGTTGCTTGGATGTCTGCTTTGGAGGTCTCTGCTGCTTGGGCAGATTTTTATTTAGAGCCTTCGAGTATGTTTTTGTGTGTTTATGTGTTTGGTTTGCTGCTGCGATAGGTCTATGTGAGACTGGATTTGTGGTATGTGTGGTTACCTTCTCCTCCTGACAGACTGCGCCAGTACTGGGTTGAGAGAGCTCAGCCTCTAGTCTGGCTATATAATTGCATCTTTCACATATATTTGAGCTGTGTCACCACTTAGATCCTTGACATAGCCAAAGAAGGCTTTGTGGTTATCTTTTGAATCCTTGCATATTCTCCTGCTGATGTTAGCCTTGGATGATGTCATGAGGGACCTACGTATCATACTAATAGTGGTCACGGATGTCTGCCCTTCGTGGGATTTGCTGTTTGTCTGAAACACTGTCCTACTTCTGTAGTATAGCCTGTTTATTGCAGAGGTCCACCAGACTGGTGTCCTTGTCTAGGAGGAGTGATTCTTGGTTTATCAGTGATGGCACGATCCGTATATCCATGTAGGTGCTTATAGACTGCATTTGTAAATCTGTCTGTATCTTGAGCAGTGTTTCCCCTTAGCATGGGGGCTGCAAAAACCCACACCCCTGTCACTAGTAGTGTAAAGTTAGCTGTAGGAAAGGTATACACTGTGGTATCTGTGGGTGGAGGACATGCTTGGGTGTGGAAACAGTGAATAGTTCATGGTCAGATCTAACCAGTGACCGGTTAACCTTCGCTGTGGTGCACCTGTTGCCCATGTTGGTGATGACCACTTCTAGTATGTTTCCACCCCTCGTTAGGGTGGCTACCACCTGATACAGGGCATATGAGGTGATAAATTCCAGGAAGCACTGGGCCTAGAAGTGAGTACTGGAGTAAGTTTCCCAGTTAATGGTATGGTAGTTGACATCGACCAGTGCCAGGGTGTGTGTTAGGACTGTCATGTTCTCCACTGTCTCCAGGTAGGTGGAGTGGTGGTCCTGAGTCATGGAGGGTGATCCATAGCAGGCCACAGTTTACATTGCAGTTGTGGCTGATGTTAGCTGCACATGGATGATCTCAGATGTATAATGCTGCCCCACTAACCTGGAGGTGTAGGTATCTCTGATGAATATGGATACACCCCTCCATGTCTGTGTCAGTCCATGTTCTGTGGCTGAAATGTGTGGTATGGGTTGTAGTCTGGTAGTGTTGGTGTGCTCTCAGGAGCCTTAAGACAGATCACAGTTACTCCACAGATGTTGATGTTGTCCATCCTGAGGAGTGCTGTGAGTGCATGCATGTTGTGATCACAACCCCTGGTGTTGAGTAACATAACCTTCATTGAGTCTGCTATTGTGCTGTTTACGGAACTGTATTCACCTTTGAGACTCTCCTAAATAAGGCACCATGGGGGTGCCAATAGCCTTGGCCAGTATTCCAAAGCCTAAGGCTGACACATAGGCTGGTATGGTATTGTTGCATGCATGTTCCCCATCTGTGCTTGTTTTTCATCTCTCCTGTAGGTAACCTACTGGTAAACAATAGAAAGCCTTAAACATATACAGGTCTTCTAGCTTCCACAATAGGCTTTTGGAGTGACTAAGTATCAATGTTCTGCATGTTTCCTAACTACATGGTGATTTCTCCCTGTATATTGTGATCTGAAAGTCTGTTTATTCACATATTATGGCTGTGATGGCCTGCACTTTAGATGTTCACAGATAGCCTTCTACCTATCTGCTCAAGGGCAATTAGAAGCATAGCTACAGTGTGTTGGCTTTCTCTGCACAATTGATGAAGTAGCTGAGCCTCTGTCAAGCATAGCCAATGAAGCAATTCCAGGCAGAGTTGCTGGAAGCTGTTGAAGACTGGGGTTGTGGAGGGCGATAGGGGTACTTAGTGATCTAAAGAGGGCATGTTAATGTCACAATTCAACACCATTCATTTTCCCGAATAGGTCTCGCAGTTATCAAAATGGACAGGCTCCCCACCCCCTGGCTGTATGGTTCTGGGACACATGATCCCAGGGGTGTATATTCTGTTACCCATTCACACAACAAGGTTTCCCTTGAAGTGTGTCAGTGAGGGACTATGCCTCAAGTAACTCATAGCCCTTCAAAACCCACACCATCAACACCCACACATAGCAACACTAAACCTACATATATGGAGGCCCTTAACATAAACCTGCCCAAGCAACAAGGACCTCCAAAACCAAAATGCAAACAAACACCAGTCACAACCAAAGTGACACATAGCTCACAACACCAGTGTGCCACCCAACAACAGCCCCTAAGGCAAGACAATGTACCCAACACTTTAGTCATAGGTGACTCTATAGTCAGGCACACTGATGTCCCATTCACCAAGCTGAACAAGGAGAAAATTACAGTCAGCTTGCCTGTCGGGTGCCAGGATCTGCCACATAATGCATGCACTCAAGTCACTCCACAACCAGTACAAATACGACTCTGTCATTGTCTATGCTGGAGTGAATAACTTGAGACGTACCTCCCTGGACTACATGAAAAGAGACATGGAAGAGATCTTGGATCATGTGACCCAGGCAGGTATGTCCCTAGTCCTGAGTAGCACGCTGCCTTCGCCCAGAATTATACCACAGTATAAGGACAAAATGATTGACTTCAACAATTGGCTAAGCTTCTGGTGTCATTCAAAGGGGATCCAGTATTTGTCTGCCTGGGAAGACATGATCGACAAACCACAATGCTTTTCCAGAGATGGTCTGCACCTGTCACCCCTGGGATTCAGGTTACTGGCTAAAGCTCTTGCCACCCCTATAGTGCCTTTTTTAGGCAAGGTTCAAAGGATAAAACCACCACCGTAACAGATACAAGCATGCAAAATCTGAAGGTAATGCTACTCAATGCTAGAAGTCTAAACCTCAAAATGCACTCTCTCGAGGCACTCCTAAAAATGGAGAACATCGATATCTGTGCAGTAACTGAGACCTGGTTCAAAGCTCCAGAGAGCACTCCTGCAATACCAGGCTACAATTCTTACCACACTTTTCGGCCACAAAACCAGGACCGAAACACTAAAGGTGGGGGAGTGTCCATATTCACCAAGGATATTCACACCTCCAGGCTAGTTGCCCAACACAATGCATCTGAAATTCTCCAGGTGGAACTAACACTAGGTAAGACTGCAATCCAAATTGTAGCTTGCTACAGATCCCCCACCATGCCCCAAGATTCTCACTACACCTTTCTAAACATACTAGAAAATATTAAGATACAACCAAACACCCTAATACTGGGTGATTTCAACTACCCTGCCATTAATTGGGAAAACTACTTGGGTACCAACTCCTTTTCCCAACGGTTCTTGGAATTCATAAATTCCAACGCCCTGGATCAACTAATTCATTGTCCCACCAGGGGCTCTAATATCCTAGACCTGGTCATTATCAACATGGGAGATAGATGTTCCACACCAGTGGTCACCCCCTCATTGGTCAGGTCTGACCATAAGCAAATCACCCTTGACATCCACATCCCACCCCACCCCCAGTAAGGAAACCTCCTCCTTAAAAAACTTCTCCAAAGCCAACTTCAAGCTACTGAAGTCAGAAGTGACAAACTTCACAACCATACGCAGATGGGATCTGGAAGTTCGACTTCAGAATCCTACACTAAGGCACTGTACGAGCACATCCACTTGTGCATGAATCGTGCCATCCCATATAGAACCAAGATGTTCTTCTCCAAAAAAAGGAAGCCAATCTGGTGGTCCCCTGCTATAAACAAACTATACAACAGAAGGAAGAAACTGTTGCAAAAAAGAGGAAAATCCTAGGATGCAAAAACTCCCTCTCCAGCCTCAGTAAGAAGCTGAGATCTCTCATAAAATCCTCAAAAGCTAGTTACGAAAATAAAATTGCCAAAGATTCCAAAGACAATCACAAGGCATTCTATAGTTATGTCAAGAATCTAAATGGCAATGCTCAGATCTGCTCTGAGTTACAACAGAATGGCATTAAATATACTGATCCCAAGGATATTGCCAATATCCTGGAAGATCAATTTAGTGCCAACTTCACCCCCCCTCTCACCCCCTAAAGGGCCCATCTCAATACCAAAAGATTGCCAAATTCCGATAATCACAGCCACACAGGTAGAAACAGCACTCTCCAAAGGTAAGAATACAGCATCCATGGGACCAGATGATATCCCAGGCTGTGTACTACATGAACTACAAAATGAACTGGCACCCAAGTGTCATGTTTAATCATAGCCTCACCTCAGGCTTTGTGCCCATTGAGTGGCGCACAGCTACAGTTATTCCGCTCCACAAGGGAGGATCTGCCTTGGATCCCGGGAACTACCGTCCCATCAGTCTGACAAGCCTGATCTGCAAGGGCATGGAACGCATTATCATGGAACTTATAAGCAAAGACATTGGCAACCTTCAAACACTGGACCCCACCCAGTTTGGGTTTGTGAAGGGCTGATCTTGTCTCCTGAATCTGATTAACTTCTTCAAATCAGTCTCCAGAGCTGTGGACGAGGGTAAGGTGGTCCACACAGCCTATCTGGCCCTCGCCAAGGCCTTCAGCACCATCCCCAACTCTGGAATCATAGATAAACTTACTAAGCTGGGCATAAATCCCTAGGTCACTCGATGGGTTGCCAACTGGCTTACTGACAGAACCCAGACTGTAAAAGTAGCCGACTCCAAATCCAGCTCCAGACAAGTGACAAGTGGAGTACCTCAGGGTTCAATCCTGGGACCACTCTTGTTTGGCATCTACTTCTCTGAAGTACAGGCCAACACTAAGGGACTCTGGCTAGCAAAGTTTTCAGATGACTGCAAACTGGGAGCCATTATTGAATCCCCAAATGATGTGGATATTCTAAAAAAGAGCCTTACAGAAAAAGATGCCTGGTGCCAGAGCCATGGGCTCAGGCTTAATGCCAAGAAATGTATAGTTATCCCCTTTGGAAAAAAACATGTACCCATGAATTACCACATAGGTGGCAGGACACTAAACATCGAAAGTGTGATGAGAGACTTAGGGACAGAGGTGGACAGTGGTCTCACTTTTGATAACCACATCACCACAACAGTCAGGAAATCCTTCTATGTGGCACACCTCATCACTAAGGGCTTTTCATCCAGAAAAAAGGAGGTCATTGTCCCACTGTACTCATCCCTCATTAGACCCATTATAGAGTATAATGCCCCGTTTGGTATGTACCTCACAAGACATCTGCAACAGCTGGAAAGGCCACAGAAATACCTCACTTAAAGAATCACAGGCCTAAAGCAGATGCCATATGCTGACCGTCTAAAAAACTCCAGCTATACTCTGTGGCATATCGTCTACTCAGAGGCGATCTCTGCTTAACATACAAGTCCATGTCAAACCCTGAGCTGTTGGACATGCTCCACTTAAAGAAATCCCAAACATGCTCCAGGGATCTAAACCTTGTCATCACAATGAACAAAACATGCTGGAGGGATAGGTTCTTGACCCAGAGACTCCCCATACTCTGGAATAGACTGCCCATACATGTCAAGCAGAGCATCTCATTGGCCCTCTTCAAAAGGAACCTTGATGATTGGATGGGAGATAGGAAATTCACCCCGGGGATCATGTCAGTTGCCCTGCTAGACATGGGCCCAGAGAAGTAAATATTGTGGGAAGAAATATCCGGGGAATTGTTATGGCTAGGCTTGCATAGGCCCTAGGGCCGATAGCCTAGTACCAAACTATGAATCTATGAACCTAATGTAGTTAGGAATGTAATGTATTGTCTCACAGTACATTTGTTATATGTTATTATTTCAAGAGTAAGTGAAGTTCAGTGGATTTGGGGGCCTCCGCCCTTTGCTTAGCCTAGTTTACACATAGAAATCATCTAAATAGGAAATAGGTGGAAGCAATGTCAATGTCAACAGTGTAATGGTTACATCATCTGCATAGTATTTGTGCATTCAAGGTCCCAATCCAAGTAAAGGGAAGGATGTTTATCATGTTCAAAAGTATACCTTAATCACAGCTTGCATATATAGGTAGTAATTGTCTTTATAATAAACATTTGAAGCACCCATATAAACCCATGTGTGCTGGAGAGTACAGTCAACAGAGAATGTAATGTTATGTAAATGCATAATGAGATGTTACTTCACTGACATGTATATATCCTGAGTAGTTAGCGGATGTGGCCGTGTTTGCACGCACAGGTTATACGTTACAAGGTTTGTTTAACTGTGTTTAACTGCTGCTATAATGTCACACAAACACTTTTAAACATGCTTACAACTGCTTAAATGAGCCTTATTCTGGAGTAAAAAACATTTGTAAAGCATCACAGGTGTTGAATCCTGGACCATGCACACACTATAGTCATGGGACTTACCACTAAGCCATCTGAGGTGTACACATATTTCACAGCCTTGAGACTACACCTTATACCATATGCATTCCATGTAATGCTCTCAAATGGGACAGTCACTTTGTGTACATATGAACAGTACATTGTAATGTACTGTAGTTTGTGAACCAACACATTCCAGTCTACATATTTATTGGTTACAAATTAATACGAAATATGTATATATATATATATATACATATATATATATATATATATATATATATATATATATATATCTATACATGTCAGTGATGTCTGCATATATATATATATATATATATATATATATATATATATATATTAAACAGTTACATCAATAGCCATATATATAAACATCTATGAACACACTTCGTGACACAGAAGCACTCCAATGGAATTGGAGTGTACAGAAAACACATGCAGCTCTGGTATTATAACAATTAATATTAACCTAATTCACCATAGAAGGGGTGGTTGTTGTGTATGTGAAGATTGGGATGGGGGAGGAATGATGGGTAATAAAATCATGCATCAAGGAGGGCCTGGGTGGGATGTTCAATAAGTGAACTGGAGGGGTATGCATGGAGTATGGGGACAATATAAAAACGACACAAAACAAGAACCTTTCTCATTCATAATACACCCTGTCATGTCACATTGCAACACCTAATTTCACAAACGTATGAACAATAACATGTATCATACATATGTACACCAACTGACTGTCACATTTGTTTTCAGTAGTGAGGAATGCCTGTAGTAAAATGTATAGTCTAAACACCATAACATTTGTACATATCTCAGATGCCTTAGTGGTAAAGTCAGTGACTGTGGTGTTCATGGTCCCGGGGTCAAGACCTGCAAGGGCTGTTAAGTTATTTTGAGGGCCATAATAAGGGCTGCTGGATGCAGGTGGATTAAAGCACTCTTAAGTAGTTGTAAGCGGGTTTCCATGGGTTTGCGCGACGGTAAGCTGTGCTGAAACATGGTAAACTGAGAAGCTCTTAACAGGTTTAACCTTTGCTTAAGGTCGCACGGACCATGGGCAAACCTGCTTACAACCACTTAAATGTGCATTATTCAAACTTTCCCTACCAGTGTCTACTCTGAGAGGTAAAATAATAACACCTTCCAGGATTAGAGCCCGCAACCATGTACTCCATCCTCAGAGTAACCTAACACTAAGCTACCTGGGATGCACCTATCCGAGTTACGTATGCAGACAGGTTAAAACACAAAAGGGAGGAATGTGCTGAAATAGGACAACCCGCCATGTACCCAATGAAAGGTGTATGCTCATATATATATATATATATATATATATATATATATACATATATATATATATATATATATATATATATATATATAAAGAGAGAGAGATACATAGAGAGATATCAATATACACAGATCTACATTTATATGTACATATATAGACAGGTTAAAACATCTGCGCATCTATGGAGGTACAGATAAATGTATGCAATAATATATATATATATATATATATATATATATATATATATACATACACACACACACACACACACACACACACACACACACACACACATATATATATATATATATATATATATATATATATATATACATATATATATATATATATACACATACACACGTGTGTAGACAGCATCCAAAGTGTTCATATCTGAGTGTAATATGGACCATAGCAATCACATATTCCACCTCCCCCTAACAACTTGAACATAACATATGAAGAGTATATGCCAATACACTATTACAAATATGTTCTATGGACACAGTCGCCAACACAACTGCAATGACTACAAATATCCATGACAGAATTAGACAGACAGCTTTGATTTTGCAAAACTTTATTACATTCCAATGTATTGCCAAAAGGATTCAAGGACTAACAAGTACCTGCAGGCTATACAGGAAGCATTAATGAATCAGCCTGCAATTACCTTAGTATTAGTCCACTAAGGGAAAGGTGTTCACATAGGGAAAGATCACCCACACACATATAGACGTTGTATAAAAGGGGTTCCTACACACCTGCATGTGCTATGTACACCCACCATCTACCCCACATCCAAAATCATTACATCAATACATACTGTCATACCATAACCAATTATTCAACTACTGTACAACATCTGCTGAAACCTTAACATACCAGTACACAGACACACTAACATGGCCCTATGTGAAATAGTTGCTATTATACAATTGAACAGCTGCTGATGTAACAGGGTTTGTATGAACTAATCCCGTTTCAGAGTGTTGAAAGGTTCGCACACCAGGAAGTTTTACTGAGTACTGATTATTAGCACAGTATGATACACAGTAACACCAAACTAAATACATCTGGTAGGCACACTGTAAACCCCCTAACATTATATGCATAGCTATGCTGCCTTGAGCTGGTCAAACAACCTGGCCAGACTGAAACATATGCAGAAGTATTAGGTACAGACAAACCTTGCACAAGTAGCAATGTTCAGACATATAACTGCAGTACTCACATTTAGACCAAATCCTCTACGCATTACACACAATATGTTATTGTTAGCCTCCCTACAGCTGTTGCAATAGATTGCAATAGAATAAATAAGACCGAGGTGGAAAGTTTCAAAGCCCCCATGCTGAAGGATAATGATGTCCAAGCTGCAAAATCCTTTACTAACGCATTCTACAGGCACCTACAAGAATGCATGGATCATGCCATCCCAAGTAAAACCAAGACTCACTCCTCCAAAAAAAGGAAACCAGTCTGGTGGACGCCTGCCATAAACAAGCTATACAATAGAAGGAGCAAACTAATACAGAAAAGAGCAAAATCCCAAGAAGGGAAGACATCCTTGATCAGTATCAGCAAGAAACTACAATCCTTCATAAAATCATCCAAGGCGAGCTTTGAAAAGAAAAATTGCCAAGGACTCCAAAGATTACCACAAGGCATTCTTTAGCTATGTCAAGAATCAAAGTGGCAATGCTCAGATCTGCTCGGAGTTAGTGCAGAATGGCACAAAATACACTGAACCTACTGATATTGCCAACATCCTG
>NC_056751.1:717074969-717292469 GCF_019279795.1 Protopterus annectens | reverse complement strand
GTTTGCCACTCACACACTAACCCTACACATACTGGCCCATTTCACAGTGTAGTCTGATGCCTGACTGTGGTATGGGACATGTCTCAGTCTGACCTTACAAACATATAGACTGACAGGGTATCAGAAACTGGAGCAGCACGCAGCATCAGATAGAACAGGACCAAGAACACTGACATCTACCCCAGTCTGTACACAGGCCAAATAACATGATCACGATACACTGCTACATAATACAGACACTCTGTCAACAATCACTGTAAGTACACAGACCTCACTACTGTACAGACTACCACAGAATATCCAGGTTATGTCATCAACTATTAGGCCTCCTATACATTGCATGTCAGGCAGTCTGATATATCACTGGCTTGATATCAGGAATTTTGTCAGTAAATAATGGTATACTGTTCATATCCACCTCTTACTGCATGACATATGAATGAAGGGTGACAGACTTGGGGGACAGAGGCACAAACACAGGGCCAATATTGAAATATTGCAGTTATAAACTGAGAACATTGGTGGTGTAACAGGGTTTGTTGTGACATATCTCTTCTAAGGGATATGAAGTCAGTAACACACATGGATGTTACCATTTCTTGAATATAATAATCAGAATATGCTACTGCATTTATGAAGTCAGAAAATGTGTGAGTAACACACCAAATCTCAGGCTCCAAATTCTGGACAGTCTGCAGATAGCCCTACAGGTGAGAGTTTTCTCAACCACATAACACTGGCATGCCAGACTTTAAATCATGCAGAACAGCCATATCCACACAAACCCTGTTAAACCAATATTACTTCAAATGTAGAACAGCAATACCTACATCTGTCCCCGTGTCTGGAACACCCCCCTCTAGTTTTTTGGCCTATATCCACTGAGTTTGTTGTAAGAGCTATTTCCAACTACCTCTGTGATGCTGTTTGTCACACACATACATGAAGTCCTGCTCACAGTGAGGGAGAAGGGCCAACACCCACTTGCACTGCTTACTTATAGGAGTGCGTTTCCATGCAATTGGCTATAGGAATGATACCACAGGTGTTCCACATGCAATTAGCAAGTGGAGGACTCCAATTCGTGCACAGGTCTTCAGCTGATCATGAGCATTACATACCAATGTCAAGCTGCTACCTATGCAAAACAGATGCATTTTTCCACATGCACCAGAGAGGGGGGGGGAGCCAAGCATGTTTGTGTATGATCTGTGGGTGGAGAGAGATCTCTGGGTATTATCATGGTTGCCTATATATAAATATATGGCTGTGTATTGTCTACAACAACTTCTACGGTCTTTAACAACTGTTGGTCTTGTAATGTGACATTGGGACATATGTAGCAAAACCCACCCTGCAATGGATCCTGTTATTTTCACAATCACACCAACACAGGATACTGATGACACACACACTTGCCAGTACTGAGTTTCAATTCCCCATCTTGCTATGTATTGGTACTGTAGTGTTATGCAGTTATCCCAAGTGCCACAGCAGTTATATGTTGAAGAGTTGTCCAAAGGTATCTTTCAAGGTGAGTGACATCAGCTGCAGTGCTAATGGAGGGGTGAGAGAAGTGCAGTAAGTGTGAATGACCACAAAAGCAGGTGTCAACAAAGACTCACATACTCTCACACACATTTTCACAGGTGCCAGGACCAAGATTAGAAGTCCTATCTGACTAGTTTGCTACACTATTGTATTACACAGGTATCGCAAGCACGACGGCAATTATATGTTGGAGAACTGTCTAAAGGTATCTTTGAAGGTGAGTGACAGTTGCAGTGATAAAGGAGGGGTGAGGGAAGTGCAGTAAGTGTGAATGACCACAAAAGCAGGTGTCAACAACAACTCACACACAAACATTCTTACAGTTGCCAGGACAAGAAGTAGAACTCCTACTTAACTAGTTTGCTATACTACGGTATTACCCAGTTATCACAAGCACCACAGAGGTTATAGGACTGAGATTTGGCCAAAGGGTTATTTCAAAGTGACTGACATCAGCAGGAGTGCCAACATGAGCAATGGGAAGTGCAGTATGTGTGAATGGGCCATAACTCATGCCTCTGGAAACACACACACACACACACACACACACACACACACACACACACACACACACACACACACACACACACACACACACACACAAAGTCACACACCACATTACATGTGACAGGACTGAGTATACAAATGCTACATGAATACTATTTTTTACTATTGTGTTATACAGTTATCACAAGCGTCACAGACACTATAGGGATGAGGGTTACCAAAAGGAATGTGTACAGTGATTGACATCAGCACATCATGCGATATCAGCCAATTGAATGTGTAGTGGGTGGGACAGGCCTTATAATGGAATTTTATCTGACACTGTCTGTCTCTCTCTTCCCCACATCTGTGTGTGTGTATGTTTGACATATTATAGTGTGTTGGCCTTGGATATGTGTGAGTATTCCTATCCAATGTGTGTGTGAGGCATAAATGGTGTACAATTTGATGTGTGTGCACAGACATCTGCAAATGACAGATATGTATAGTCCACTGTGTTGTTAGACATGGGCTTTATTTCCTAAGTGTAGGAGCATGCCCAGTATGACCTTCTGTACTGAGTGTGTGAATCCATTCCAGGTAGGGTTGTACTCCAGTCTAGGGTTTGGTGTTCTCAAGCTACAGATAGAAACCTGTTTCTGCAGGATATCTGTAGATAGGTTGATAAAATGGAGTCACGATGGGCGACAGCTAGGGGGATACTGCAACTGTTGCTGTCTGTGCTGCTTGTGTTACATGGTTGGTGTTAGCAGAGATATTCAGACATGTACTGTTTTACACTGTGATGTATTATGTCATCAACTACTGACAGATATAATTATTTGCTCACAGTTATTTACTGGGAAATACAAGATAAATGAAGCTGAGTCCAGTATTGTGGTCCACAGCCAACACATTCTTGCACACTCCTGCCATTCTGGAGGGATAGCTACAGACACTTGCTGATGGGTCTGTGTAAATGGTCCAGCACCTTGCTAGTATGGTGGATGAGGATCCCCTTGTTGTACATATATCAACTTAACAAAATGGCCATATCCTGCTGTGGCCATACCTCTCAGCTGTACAGATTCACCCAGGTTACCCAGAGGCAGGGATCATATATTTTGTCAGTTCCACTTCACATTATGGTTTACAAACAGGTTTGTAGCCACCCATTACTGGGTTTTCAGGCAGGGGTAGTATGTGCACACATCAGAGTTTCAGACTTCACACACTCAATGATGTCCATGCATCTTCACCCCCCAATCTGTTTTTCTATTCTCATCCTAACATTATGAAAGTGATATCTGGGAAGTATCCGTACAGTTGGCCCTTCATCTCAGCGGTATTTATGGATTTGCCCCCAGTTCATGCAGTAGGACATAGGGGGATGCTACTGGGATTTGTCAATATGGCCTTGCATTTGTGTTCTGTTGACTTTGGTAGTTTATTTGGCACCCCATGAGATACCATACACTGGCACTGCGGGTGAGGCACAGGCCTTTGCAAGAGGACTGTAGGCCATTTGGTAGTAATGCAGGCCATCTGTAGCAGGCCAGTGCATTCTGTCACTCCTACATTCCAAGGCTGTGAGGCAGTGGATTCCCCTGGGGTGACAGGGTAAGTGTTTGAGGTGTTAATGGCAATAGTTCCTGTACATATTGACCCATTGGTCTGGATGCATGCAGGGTGCTTAGGGACACACCTGCATAGGACACCTTTTCAGCATGCTACATTCTGTGGGTATTCCCATACAGAAGTGGGGCCATGCTGTACTCATTCCCAACAGCAAGGATATGACGTGATAAACCTGTGGCTGATGGTGGGGTGAGCTGAGTGCATGTGTGATATGGAAGCTACTTGCAGCTGACTCACAGATATACCTAGGACATTCCCCTTATGCTGCCTTGTGCATGGACATAGGCAGTCTCTCATTACTTCATAACTGTGCCTTTTGTGGTCTGCCAGTGATAGTCCAGACTACATCAGTATTCCATACTACACAGACAGTACAATTCCAGAGTTGTGTGCAATTGACAGTTACATTTTATGTACTCTGTCTAGGGTACTTCCACCTGTATACTGTGTGTAGGTATGGGCCCACATTCATTGAATGTCCATCTTTCAGACAGTGACAGATATTGACATCTGGACAGTGAGTATGGATGACTGCTGACATGGGCATTGCTGAGAAGCATTGTGGTTGGCACTGCAGTTGTCAGAACATGGCCCTGTCATCCACAGTACTGCCCATAGGCCACAGAGACACAACCCTCCATGACTACATGCTGACCACTTCCACACAGTATTGAACACACGACAACCTAATACATGGACCCCTGCATATTGTACACATGCAGCAATAGATTGGGCCAGCTCGGGTAATCTGTGCTCCACTGTTATTATACCTCACACTTACATGTTACTGCATTTCTAAATGGGGATTGTGGGGGGGGGGGCACACCTGATGACTTTAAACATTTGCTATGACTGTACTGGTATTTCAGGTACTCTGCTGGCTTCCATTTCATTTTGTATTCTAACCTATCATGCAGACTGGAGGCATATCAGTAATGTACAGATCTTAGGTGTTATTGACCTACATTTGAGTTTCAGACTTCTTACCCTTCAGAACTGACAAACAACTGCCAGACCTGTTGTAGTCTATCTGTGTAGGTCTGGAGGGGGACTGTTAACCATTGCCATTAATTGGAGGCCTTAGCCCAGCCTTTCTTTATGGTCATCTACACCTGTCCTGCTGGCTGAGGCTGGTTGTGGGTATGTGAGCTGCACTGACAAGCATGTGTGTGTCCTATGGGCACACATTTGCGCCACCACATGTACTGCAGTGGGATTTGACACCTTGTCTAGTACTGTCTAGTATGTTGACAGCAGTATTTGTTATGGATTTCATGCTACCCGTATAGGTGTACACTATCTGCTGCCATCCCATTCAGCCACCCAGTTCCCTTGCATGCTCACATCCATAATATACATACAACTATCAGTACATACTACACCATTCAGCAGTTGATAGGAAGACTGACTTACCTTGTGGCTGTGCCAGTATTGAAGATGGTGCTGGACGGCTGACTATGTTTTATGCACATAGTACACTCCCTATACATGTTAAAGCACAAGTAGAGTCATGTTTGGCACCCCTTTTACTGTATATGCGAGTCAGAGAGAGGTGTCATTCCCTGGGTCCCTACCGTGTCAGTGTATGTGCTATGCATTCTCTCTTTGCCAAGGCCTGGGCATACTGGGAACGCCTCCTTCTGCCTACATGAGCAGGCTCAGGTAGTTCCTCCTCCAAGTCCCTCTGTGCCTGTGATGGCCTTGGCAATGGTGGGTGGCTGTTTGGCCTTGCCCCATGCTGTTTCTGCAGGATCTCATTGTGTAGCATGGCACATACTATGAACATTTGTGTACATGTAGCTAAAGAGTACTGCAAGGCTCCACCAGATATGTCCAGGCAGTGGAATTAGGACATGATCATCCCAACACATGCTCTATTGTGATTCTGGTTTGTGCATGTTTCTCATTATGGAGTTCTTGTTCATTTCTGAAGGGCATCATTAGCCACGGCTCCAGTGCGTAACCAGCATCCCCCACTAGGTGGCCATATGAAATGTCCCCACTGGCAAATGACTGGTACAGCTGTGTCATATGCCAGATGTGGGAGTCTTGATAGCTTCCAGGGCTGCCAGCACACACATTTAAGATAATGCCCTGGGCATTGCACACAACCTGGCTGCTGATGGAGAGGAAGCCCTTGTGGTTTATGTAGACCCTACCCCACTTGCCAGGTGGTGCTTTGATGTGTATGTGCGTGCAGTCTATAGCACCCACTACCTTAGGGTATTCTGCTATTTGGTGGAAGAGATGCATATTGCTGGTCAATGCCTCAAGGGTGTTGAGGAAATATATGTGCTCACCGGCATGTGCTGACATGGCATCCAGGAACTGGTGGCGTACCCTGGATGCTGATGCCTGTGAAATCCCCATGATATCCCCAGTTGGCCTTTGGAAGGTACCTGTGGCTAGTATTCTTAAACCTACCCATACCTTGTTATCCATTGGGATGGGTTCCCCTCTGTTGGTTCTTTGTGTGAGGTGTGGCCGGCACAGCTCAACAATTTGCTGTAGAATGTCCCTGTCCACCCTATAGCGCTCCACTATCTCCAGCTCATGTAGCCCCTGGTAGGTTACCCTGGGTCTGTACACTTTTCTCCTTCTCCTCACTGTGGGTTGGTTGTCAGCATTCTCATCCTCACCATCCTCAGCCTCTTCCACATATTGATGTATGAGAGCAACAGCATCCCCTAACATTTTGTTAGTTTTGTCAGGTAAAATTTCCCCATCTGTGTACACCGGTGGTGTAAAGTTTGTAGGAAAAAACAGACTGGAAGGTGTTTGCATAGATTATAGTAGTGTACTAGGCTGTTCTATATGTAATTGGCTGATTCTGATACATTTCACCTGCCAGCTACTCTAGTTCTCCTTGATTGTCTTCCTACTGCTGTTTTCCCTTCCCATTGCCTTCCCATTTAAGCCCTGAGGTGCCGCCGCACATAACAAATGCTCAGATGTGAACAGAGCTGCTATTTCTTGGGGGGGGGGGTTGTTTGTTTAAAACTCGATGGCGGTGCGCACATCTGTTTAGGCAGTGTAGCCTCGGACACACACCCTTCCTTAGCTGTACTTAGCTAAGGGCAAACACCAGCCACAGAGCTCCAATAAGCTTACAGCATGCATGACACTCCCCCTTATGAGGTCATCTACCTCTTATACCTATACCATGGTGTTGCTGCACCTACACAGTTGGGTGCAGGCTAACACTGAGAGGAAATCTGTGATTCAGTATCAATCCCCTCATTTGCATAAACCAAAATGCTAATTCATAGTTACCACACTCACACTGAGCCTTCCCCCCTTAGCAACCACTATTCCCTGGTATTGTTGTCTTATGCATGCCATTGACTATTATGGCAAAATGCTGATTTGGGTTTAAAAGTTTATTTCCAACTTTTTTTTCTTATTTTCGGGCCGATCCCATTTGCATACAGCTGCCCTACTCTTAAGCGGCCGAAATCGGCCAAAAATAAAAGTTATTTTTTATAATTTTGCAACTATTTCCCATGCCGATGGTGATATATTTGGCCATTGACATGCCTACTACATTGAATACATGCTTTCTTTCGAGCTGTTATGCTTCCGTTTTGCAATTTTCAGAAATGTATTCGGTTAGTAACTGAATACATTTCTGCAGGTTGCACTATTCCTGCACAGATGCCTGTCTGCTTCCTGGATCGCTAATTCACCTCATTTGCATGGTTTTCAGCTGCAAATGGGGTAATTAGCATATAGCAGTGGTGTCCGTGCAGGAATAGTGTAGGAGCGCTCGTGCACATTGCGGGAGGTCATTCCTGGACTGCTCATCGGGCCATATTGCGAGCAGCAGCTCTTGCTCTATTCCTGCACTTCATGCAGAGCTTGCTGAATCCAGGGGTATGTCTTTAAATTTTATAAATGCTCCTGTTTCCATAAACTAGGATAATTATTATATATGTTAAGATCCTCCACAAATTACAGTAATACATGTTTATTTTAAATTAAGAACTATACCATATTATTTGTACTTATGCTGTCCTGCTAAGATTAATGATACTAGTTCTTAAACCATCTGTAGACCCTCATTTACCAGACAACTACACATTGACTATTTGGAACAATTTTATTGCTTGCTGTCTGTTTTTGCTATCTGACACTCTGTATCTACCACACACACAGAATAATAATATTACTTATATGCTAATTACTTTATTGTTTGTCATTGTGCATCTGCTATATATTTGTGACAATATTATTACTTACAGTTTGCCTTTTCTATTCTCTTTCATTCAGTATGTACAAAGTCTGTATGTCTTTCTACCTATATAGATTTTGCATATTAATGTTTACTTCCTCTCTCAATAAGTTCTATTTCTTCCATAGCCTGATGATTTTAACAGCTCCTCTGTCATGACTGCTAACTCCAAATATCCAAAACATCACTAAACCTTACTTCAGTGGCTGTAACAAACTAATTATTTGTTTCCTTATTTTGTTTGTCAAGCTCTGTTGAAAGAACTAATGCTTTAATTTTCCAAATAGTTTGTAACTGTGGAATTGTTCACAGAGTAAGATATGACTAATTATACATTTCTTCTGTTAGATTGTTTATGGCTATGTCATTCAATAAAAAGCGAAAATGTTCACTGCCTCAGGTCATGACTAAAAAAATACTATGACCTGTTTACCCACCTATTAAAGAAGTGTCAGTAAATAGAATACATATCTTGTTAAACATGTATGAGCTTTGGTTGTAATACTGAGAGAAATTCATTTTCCAAGGAATTTGCCAGTTCAAATAAAATCTGTTTATGAGACCTACACAATTCCCCCAAAATTAAATGCTTGGTATCCCACCAACAGTGGAGCTTACTGGCATAGTTGTAAATAATGGGAAAGTTGGCTCGAGTGCAGGTGGTGTTGCCCTTGCATCATAAAATAATTGGAAGCTACCCTTCAAATAATCAGCAATTCATTAGTGATTGTTTCAGTCACCTCATTCATTCAATTGTTACTGGGAGATTTTTCAGCCTGGGACATATTTTCTCTCAGTAAAGTAATCTTAATCATTGCATTTACTAAAAAGATTTATCCTTCAGTTTTGGAGCAAATAATTTCTTACTGAATTACCTTACAAGTTTAGTGGTACATCTTATCAGAAATCCAAGTTAAAATGGTTAAAAGTTGTTTAATGGAAGCTTGCAATGTCTGGGTTTTATATTTTTTCACTGACTTTTTGTATTTTTTTGTAATTATATTTAGAGGGAGATGGAGTATGGACATAGCAGTTGTCATTTTGTTATTAGCTGACATGAATTTGTAATAACTATTTATGCTGGGAAAAAATAATAAGAATTGTTTAAAAATGTAGCTCTGAAATGCCCTTGTTCTTCTCGGGCTGTCCTATTTTTTTTGTGCTGACAAAGATTCTGATAGTGGCAACACACAGACCACAGCTAGAAGTGAATTTGGACAGTTCATAGGATCATAGGAAGTTATGAGGCTAATGGCCCTAGGCCCTTACAAGCCTAACCAAGTTATACCCTTATTTCCACAATCAGCACCCATTACCCCTGCCCAAGAGAGACACAGGTGGAACTCCCGGGTGAACTTATGGTTACCCATCCAGTCATCCAGATTGCATTTGAAGAGGCCCAATGAGGTGTTCTGTTTGACATGAAGTGGGAGTCTATTCCAAAGGTGTGGTAACCTCTGGGAGACAAATCTGTCCCTCCAGCAGTTCTATTAATGTCACATACCAGGTTAAGGTCTTTAGACCAAGTAACCCATGTACCATTTGACTTGCAGATATGCAGCAGTTCTAATAAAGCAGGGTCAGTAATTGCATTATATGCAAGGCAGAGATCACCTCTGAGTAGTCTGTACGAAACAGAATAAAGTGACACTGATTTCAAATGATCAACATAGGACAGATGCTGAAGGCCTTGAATTTGCCTTGTGAGGAACCTTTATGGTCTCTTCAGTTGCTGCTGGTGCTTCGAAAGGTACATACTGAAAGGGGCATTGTACTCAATTATTGGTCTGATGAGGGAAAAGTACAGGGAGGTTATAACTTCTTTTTTTTTCTGGAGGCAATGCCCTTACTTATGAGATGAGCAATACGGAATGCCCTTCTTACCACTGTGGAAATAGGGTGATCAAAGCTAAGGTTGCTGTCAACCTGTGTGCCCAGGTCTCTCACCACTGAGTGCGTTCATAGGGTGCTGCTATTGATGTGGTGGTTAGCAGGAATATCACTCTTACCAAATGGGATGAGAATAAATTTTTTTGTATTGAGTTTAAGGCCATGACTTTGGCACCAATCATTTCTTAGAGTAAGCCAATATAATGAAAAGTGGTATAAATAAACAAAAACTCAAGTTATTAAAGAAATCACTTAAAATATTTTGAACACAAGTTCATAGCCACTAAGCAAACCATATAAATTCTATTTTGAAATCCAATAGAAAAAGGATGCGGCTAGAGCCCTGTCTCACCATTTTGTTATACACTCCAGAGTATTTTTGTCACACTGGTTTTCCAGGTCTGAGTTTTCTGGCAACATGCATACCCCAGTGTTTGTAAACCATATCAACCAGTACAGTAACACTTTAGTAATTGTAAATTTAGTCTCCTAGGATGTACAACCTTTAGTCATACACATAAAGAAGAAATGGTTTGAATAAATATTCTGTCTGCATATGAGCTAGTGAAGTGAGATTAACAGAGTGACTGACTTTTTTATCAAGTACCTGAAATGAGCACAGTGACTGATTTATTCATGTATCAACATGAATAAAAACAACAGTATTCAAATCACCAGTGGAACCCTGATAAGTACACAATGCCTGAAGATTAGGACAATATTATGATAATTAATGTTAAATTAATTTGCAGCCAAGTTCTGGCACAAGGACCCGCATATTCAAATGTATGCATTATGACAGAAGTGCATCATATTCCCAACATAAGTAAAAGCATTAGTATACTAGATACATACATACATACATACATACATACATACATACATACATGCATACATACAAATATTTCAAGCATGGGCATAAATGCCCTTCTAGCTTGCCAATATATCAAAACGCTTGTTCCCATAATAAGTATCCAGGCTGTTCTTAAAAATATCTAAACTAGTACTTGCTTTAATGTAATTTGGTAGTCTGTTCCATGCATCGACTACTCTATCAGAGAACCAGTTATTACACTTCTCATTCCTATAGAATCTTCTACATAGGTTGTCTGATGATTCTCTAGTACTTTTTGATAACCCCAAACATTCCCAGAGCTAGTTGTCCCTAAATGCCCTATGTACCTGAATAATATCTCCTCTTAGATATCTGTAAGAGACACTGTACAAGTTCAGATATTTTAGTCTTTCATAATAACTTAGATTTTCAATCCATGGATGTCCTTGGTATATTTCCACTGTACTCTTTTCAGTTTACCCATGCTTGTCTTCTTATAAGGTTTCCATATTGGTATTCCATACTCAAGTTTGGGTCTAATGTAACTAACAAACAATGGCTTCATTATTTTTACTCTCCTAGACTTTATAAATCTTTTTATACAACCTATAGTTCTATAGCTATCATTAACCAACTGGTTGATATGATTAGAAAAACTCTTAGCTGAATCTACCAATATACCCAGGTCCTTAAATGAGTCTACAGTTTCAATCAGTGTGTACTGTATTAAATATTAACCTTTCAGTTTATGTCTCCCAAATCTTGTATGCTTAGGTTTTGATGTATTTATCAGCATATTATTCTCCTGTACCCAAATGGTCAATTTAGTTGTTATTTTGCAGACATGCCTTATCTGTAACACTTGTAATCAGTTTACCCCAGTTTCAGGTCATCTGTGTATAGACTGTAGAACACCTTAGATGAAAAAGTTAGGCTTGAAAGATACAATCTAAACAAGTAAGGGCCTAGGACAGAGCCCTGTGGGACACCCTGACTGTAACCAAGGAATTCACCTGTCCAGTTGCTGTATAATACTTGCCATGTCCTATTTGTAAGCCACGCAGCTATCCATCTTATCAAGAGTACATCAATACCTAGTTGTACTACTTTTTTATCAGTGTTTTGTGCATGACCCTGTCAAATGCTGAGGTTAAATTATTATAAATGACATCACAGCACAATTTTTCATTCATAGCTGTTATTATATTGTTATAGAACATCATGATACAGGTGGTAATAGACCTATTTTCCACATGTGCATGCTAGATTTGAAACTCAGAACACCAATGACATAATTAAAATCCATATCTACATCTCTCGATCACCTTCATTCATGTATCTTCCCAGCCATTCGGTCGGTTGACAAAAAACTTTCATTTTGCTTTTTTGTAGTCCTCCCTGGGACCTTCCCAATTTCTGCCCTTCCTGTGCCCCACTTTCTTATTTTTTTTTCTTCTAAGGGTGAGAACATGACATCCCTAAACTGTGTGAGAGCCCTACAGCCCATCCATTCTTGTTTGGGGCATTATCATCCCATTCGTTCCCTCAGAAGAGATAGTCAGGCATTAAGGAGTAGGCTGGATGCTGCTTCTATGGAGGTCCATGCTCCATCCCACCTAAACACTTCTCAGTAGTCAACGTTCAGATTCAGAATGGCTGACTGGTCAGTGAAGGATCACTGTCTCCCTCTCTTCTTCCCTCATTAGACCAATCATTGAGTACAATGCCCCATTTGGCATGTACCTCACTACACACCTGCAACAACTGGAGAGGCCACAAAAGTGCCTCACAAAGAGGATCCTAGGCCTTAAACATGTGTCCTATATGGACAGACTCAAAAAAACTCCAACTATTCTCTGTCTCATATAGCCTACATAGAGGTGACCTCTGCTTGACTTACAAAGCCATGTCTGACCCAGCTCTGTTAGAAATGCTTACATCTAATGAAATCCCAATCTCTCCATACCACATGCTCCAGAGACCTCAACCCCAATACCACAATCAACAGAACTTGCTGAAGGGACACGTTCATAACCCAGATACTGCCATGCTATGGAATAGACTTCCCATATATGTCAAACAGAGGACCTCACTGGCCCTCTTCAAGAGAAATCTTGATGAGTGGATGGGGAATAGAAAATTCACCCTGGGGAATCACTCCAGTGGCTCTACTCAACAGAAGCACTGGGAAATAAGATCAGTGACACGATGCCAGCGTGATCCTATGGGCTTGGCTTGTAAAGGCTCCAGGGTGGTTAGCCTAGTACACACCTATGAACCTATTAGCCTGATGAGTCTGATATGTAAGGCTATGGAGTGAATCATCATGGACCTAATTAACAAGGATATAGGTAATCTCAAACTATGGATCCCATGCAACTTGGTTTTGTGAAAGGGAGAGCATGCCTGCTCAGTCTGGCCGACTATTTTGAGTCAGTCACCAGACCTGTGGATGAGGGTAAGGTTGTTCATACAACCTAGCTCGATTTGGCCAAGGCCTTTGATACCATTCTTCACTCAGGAACTATTGATAAACTCACCAATCTAGGTATCAACCCCTATATCACCAGGTGGGTTGCAAATTGTCTCACAGGTAGAACCTACAGTGCAAATGTAGCAGACTCCAATTCAGACTGCATACCAGTCACAAGTGGAGTCCCACAGGGATCAGTCCTGGGTCCTATCATATTTGGCATCTACTTCTCAGAAGTCCAGGCCAACACGGAGGAACTCTGGCTGACCAAGTTCACAGATGACTGCAAGCTGGGAGCCATTATTAACTCCCCAGGTGATGCAGACATCCTACAGAAAGGCCTCACTGAGACCAATGACTGGTGTCAAAACCATGGCCTTCAGCTTAATGCCAAAAAAATGTGTCATCATCCCCCTTGGGAAAAACTCAGTTCCCACTAATTACCACTTTGATGGGAGCCCACTGAACACTGAAGATGTTATAAGAGATCTGGGGACACAGGTTGACAGCAACCTCTCCTTCGACCACCACATTGTCGCTGTGGTCAGAAAGTCCTTCTATGTGGCACATCTCATTACCAAGGGTTTTGCATCCTGGAAGAAAGAGGTCATCATCTCTCTCTACTCTTCCCTCATTAGACCAATCATTGAGTATAATGCTCCATTTGGCATGTACCTCAATAGAACCCTGCAACAGCTGGAGAGGCCACAAAGGTACCTCACAAAGAGGATCCTAAGCCTTAAACACATGTCCTACATGGACAGACTCAAAAAGCTGCAGTTATTCTCTGTCTCATATCATCTACTAAGAGGCAATCTCTGCTTGACCTACAAAGCCATGTCTGATTCAGCTCTGTTAGAAATGCTACATCTAAAGAAATCCCAACCCCTCCACACCACACATCCCAGAGACCTCAACCTCATTACCACAATCAACAGAACATGCTGGAGGGACAGGCTCATAACCCAGAGACTGCCCATGCCCTGGAATAGACTTCCCATACATGTCAAGCAGAGCACCTCACTGGCCCTCTTCAAGAGAAATCTTGATGAGTGGATGGGAAATAGAAAGTTCACCCCAGGGAACACTCCGGTGGTGCTACTCGATAGAGGCACTGGAAACTAATGTCGGGCAGCACGATGCCAGGGCAATTCTATGGGCTAGGCTTGTAAAGGCTCCAGGGCCATTAGCCATTAGCCTAGTACACACCTATGAACCTATGAACCTATGTTCCCTTATGTGATTAACTTCCTAAATTATTAGCACCAAGTACAACTTCGACAACAAGTTCTCCACCCACTCGCTTCCACAAATAATTAGCCATACATCAGTAGTTAATGCTAATACAGTAGGCCTAGCTGAACCCACCACCCCAGAATGGTTTATCTGGTAATTATCTTTCAAGTCCCTCCTCACCTACCTGGCCCTCCCACTAGCCGTGCCATTATGGAAACACAACAGACATGGGCCATTAACAGGACTTCACCCTTGTGTACCATGAGGTTTGGCAGAGGACATTTTTTATTTTATTTTGTCAATTTTAAACATTCATCCTTAAAAACAACTTATTTCTTCCCTGTAAAAAAAATTCTCTCTATACTTGTACCTTTTGATAAAACTGTACTTCCATGTTAATGCCTCTCTGTAATTGTATGTCTAAGTCAGTGTTTCTACAGCTTTGAAGTTTTTTTACTTTTTCTTCTGCCCCAATAAGTACAGTATCTAGCAGCTGTTTGTGCATTTCTGATAAAAGTGATCTATCAAATGTATCTTTCTATCATGCAATGTGTAGTTTCTTGACTATACTTCTGTTGATTAAGTGAAAGCTTCTATAATATTGAAGATGCTTTGTACAGAAGCTTGTGGTTTTGTGGCATATTTTGTTATGTCTATCCCTAAACAGCCAGACACTGTGGTCATGGGAGAGTTCAACTATCCTTTCATAGACTGGACAACATACACAAGGAGAAATGCAATTAGCCTGAGGCTTCTGGACTTTGTTAATTCAAATGCTCTGCAACAGCTAGTCTGCATCCCTAGAAGGGGCTCGAATGTCATGGACCTGCTTCTCACCAGCATGGGGGGGGGGCAATGCACTACCCCCTGTGTGTTGCCCTCCCTGGTGAGGTCAAACCACAAATCTTTCTCGTTTGAAGTAAAGATCAGACTAGACACCCCCACAGGAGCAAACAAATTGAAAATTTCCTCCAAAGCAAACTTTAGCCTATTAATTGAGGGTATAAAAAGTTTCAAACCCTACTAACACAGTCAACAATGACTCCAATGCAAAGGAGTACACAAATTCCCTGTATAGACATTTAAACAACTGTATATACTTGGCTGTACTTGTTAGGATCAAAATCAGGTCTTCCCAAAGAAACAGGCCAGCCTGGTGGGCCGCAAGTATATATAAGTTATATAACAAAAGAAATAAACTGTTATCCAAGAACAAGAGAAAACTCACTTACCAGAGGAATAATACCCTCCAAAGCTTGAACAAGCAAATCAGATATCTTGTAAAGTCCTCTAAAGCCAATAATGAGACATCTCTACCTAAAGACAATTATAAGACTTTCTTTAGCTATATCCAAAATCTTAAAGGGAATGCCCAGTTATGTGCCAAACTGACTTTGTATGTTACTACTCACACTGAACCCGAAGAAATTGTCAACCTGCTGGCAGACAGATGTGGTGCAAATTTCACCCCTGTCCCCACCAGACACATCACAAAGCATCTCTGTCACCAGTCTACTACCTAGCATCTCCAAAGAGCAAGTAATATCCGCCCTCTCCAAGGTCAAAAATACAGCCTCCATGGGACCAGATGACATCCCAGGCTGCTTACTAAATAGTGCAAAACATGACCTAATGAAATGCTTGGCACTCTCTTCAGCCTTAACCTGAGGACTGACTTTGTTACAGCAGAGTGGAGAACAGCAACAGTAATCTCTTTACAAAAAGGGGGTCCATCAACTGACCCTGGAAACTATAGACCCATAAGCCTAACCAGCCTTATCTGCAAGGCTATGGAAAGAATCATCATGGACCTTATCAACAAGGACGTAGGTGACCACCAAACTCTTGACCCAACCCAGTTTGGCTTCCTTAAGAGCAGGTCTTGCTTATTAAACCTGGTGGAATTATTTGAGAATGTCACCAAAGGCCTGGATGAGAGCAAAGCAGTACATACTGCCTATTTTGACTTAGCCACGGCCTTTGACACAATACCCCACTCAGGTAACATTGAGAAACTCTTCCAGCTGGGAATTAACCCATAAGTCACTAGATGGATAGCAAATTGGCTAACTGACAGAACACATGCTGTCAAAGTTGGGGATTCCACCTACACCAGTAGACCAGTTACAGGTAGTGTACCACAGGAATCTGTGCTGGACTCTCTACTATTTGGAATCCACTTCTTGGACATCCAGGCAAAAGTAGATGACCTGTGGCTTACCAAGTTGGCAGATGACTGCAAACTAGGTGCAATTGAGTCCCCCAGTGATGTTAACATATTACAAAAGCAGTTAATGCAGAGTAATGACTGGTGCCAGACTCATGGTATAAACCTAAATGTAAAAAAAGTGCATCATTATCCCCTTTTTCAAAGAAGCAGCCACTGCAAATTACATTATAGATAGCAGCCCCACCCCAAGCTCAAACACAGTGGTGAGAGACTTGGGAACACAGATTGACAGCAATTTAAATTTCAATCACCATGTCTCCACAGTAGTAAGAAAAGCCTTCTACATTGCACATCATATCCAAGACTAAGGATATTATAACTCCTCTATACTCAACCCTCATTAGACCATTGATTGAGTACAATGCTCCCTTTTGCATGTACCTCATCAGACACCTGCAACAACTAGAGAGACCGCAGAGGTTTCTAACCAAGAAAATTGAGGACCTCCAAAACATGACCTACATGGAAAGACTGATGGCCCTGTCTCTGTATCTACAGACTGCTGAGAGGTGAGCTGTGCTTGGCCTACAGAGTGATCTCTGACCCTGCCCTAATGGAAATGCTGCATGTCTGAAAATCAAATAGGACAAGAGTGACTTGCTCCAGGGATCTTAACCTAGCCTGTGACATAAGCAGAACATGTTGGAGAGACAGATATGTCTCCCAAAGATTGCTGCACCTCTGCAATAAACTCCACTTTACGTGAAGCAGAGCTCCTCAATGACACAATTTAAATGCAACCTTGACAACTGGATGGGAGACAGCAAATTCACCCCAGGGGTGACACCTATGTCTTTCATGGACAGGAGCACTTGGTGATATTCACTTATTTGCTCTGCTAACAATGACCATCTAACCATGGTCAACTAGGAAACAAGCTTATTAAGGCCCTAGGGACATTAGTCTAGTCCTATGAACCTATTCTATCTGAATGTCTTCATTTGATACACACACACACACACACACACACACACACACACACACACACACACACACACACACACACACACGCACACACTGAGTTTTTCACATCTATACAATATTACTTCTTATCTAAGAATATATATTGTTTTTTTAAGTATCACTAAGTGCTGTTATCAGTATGGAACTGTTCTGTTCTATTGTAAGATTGCAACTCCTATACCATTATGACTGATATCTACTAGTAATATATTCACATCATAGTATTTTACCACTAGTGAATCTGTAACTATTTCCCTGAACATTTCAAAACTATTTTCTTTTTCATAGCTCCACTCCCAGAATATAGCTTGTTATAATAGAATTTGTAGGGTCAAAATTACCTCAGACATAGTATTAGGTAAAACTTCACAAAATATTGCATCATTACTAGAAACAAATGTTGTGCTTACTTGTTTTCTGGCTTTGACATTTGAACAGTTGCTCTTTTTCTGTATCAGGCTTCAGTCCTTCTGACATTAGACTACGATCCACACATTTCAGATTTCCCACTCCTATTTCTCCACATTTGTTCTACTTAACTTAACATTATATTATCATAATCTGTTTACTAGCTCAGCTACTTTTCTGCATGCTCTTCTTATATCTGACCTCAGACTAATTGGTCAGAAAATATGTTTGTAACACCTTCCAAGCATTTGAAATGCCTCTGGTGCTGATGCAATACTGAATGGAAGTCTCATGGCTCTTTATCTTCCTAATATGCAATATGTATTAAGTGCACACAATTTGGAGATTTCTTTATTTATCTTTATCTTCCAGAATTCCTGGTATGCATCACGTATTAAAAAATAATGTACTGTTTTGCACTCTTGAAACTTCTTCAATTGTAAGAAGGAGATAGCGGACAGGAGTTCTGCTGTGGCGACCCCTAACTGGGAAAAGCCGAAAGACATTACTATTCACCTTATCTAGGTATTGGGGATGAAAATAAATGTGAGTCATGTCTTGCTTTGCAAACATTACCTTACTATTCTCCTATTCCTTTTGGGATAATTATTTCTAAATGACACTTAAGCTTCCATTTACTTTTCTTGTACTCTTATACTCCTGACAGCTACTTGTACTTCCCTCATAGCATCAATCACTGCGCAGTATAAGGATTTATTTATGTATAATATTCTTCTGGCAAACTTCCTATACCTTTTGGAAATCAGCATACTCATGAAGGATGCCATTGCTTTGACTCTGCTTAGCACTGAAGATACTGCCAATATATGACATTTGTTGTACATATGCACTGTTTTCTTTCATATTGCATATGTCTTTTACCATTACTTTTTTGACAATCTAAACTCATCATCATCTTCTTTCGGCTGTTCCTGTTAGGGGTCGCCACAGTGGATCATCTGTTTCCATTTCTTCCTGTTCTCTGCATCTTGCTCTGTCACACCAACCACCTGCATGTCCTCTCTCACCACATCCATAAACCTTATCTTAGGCCTTTCTCTTTTCCCGTTACCTGGTAGCTTCATCCTTAGCATATTTTTCCCAATATACTCAGCATCCCTCCTCAGCACATAATCTTGCCTCTCTGGCTTTGTCTCCAAACCTTCCAACCTGGGCTGACCCTCTAATATACTTATTCCTAATCCTGTCCACCCTCGTCACACCCACTGCAAATCTTAACATCTTTAACGCTGCCACATCCGGCTCAAACTCCTGCCTTTTTGTCAATGCCACTGTCTCCAACCCATATAACATAGCTGGTCTCACTACCCTCTTGTAGATCCTCCCTTTCACTCTTACAGGTACTCGTCTGTCACAAATCACTCCTGACACTCTTCTCTACCCACTCCATCCTGCCTGTACTCTCTTCTTCACCTCTCTTCCACAATCACCATTACTCTGAACTATTGATCCCAAGTATTTAAACTCACCCACCTTTGCCACCTCTACTCCTTGCATCCTCACCATTCCTGTATCCTCCCTCTCATTCACACACATATATTCTGTCTTAGTCCTGCTGACCTTCATTCCTCTTCTCTCTAGAGCATATCTCCATCTCTCCAGGGTCTCCTCCACCTGTTCTCTACTCTCACTACAGATCACAATGTCATCTGCAAACATCATAGTCCACAGGGACTCCTGTCTGATCTCGTCTGTCAACCTGTCCATCACCATTACAAATAAGAAAGGGCTCAGAGCTGATCCTTGATGTAATCCCACCTCCTCCTTAAATGCATCCATCACTCCTACCGCTGGCCTCACCGCTGTCACACTACCCTCGTACATATCCTGTACCACTCTTACATACTTCTCTGACACTCCCAACATCCTCATACAATGACAATTTAAACTACTTGCAGAATTTACTTCTTTAAGTGCTACCATTTAAAAATGGACCTTGTGTATTTTATTTTATGTTCACATCAACCTCATTTTAACCCAATAGCTTTAGCAAGTGTCCTGAATATGTTAGCAATATGCACGCAGTTCTCTGTTCACTGCCTTTAAACTCCAGTGATTCTAGGGTATTTTCAGATACAATATTATACTATATACCTGTGTCTAGTTTCAATTTAGCATTATTTTTATTATCAGTTCTTGCCAACTAATATGCGTTTGTCTGACTGACTCTGATGCATTTTCAGACTTCATTGTACCATTGCCTTTCACTTCAGTAATAACAACTAACAGCTAACTTTCACATTTCTCCTTGGCAATATGAAAATTATATTGAAGGCACTTGTGTCTACTTTTGCATTTTTTTTTCTCAATGTAATTTTGTAGAACAGATTCTATAAAACCAATTACAAGCAAGCTAGAGCTATCCTCTCATGCTTATAGATACACCAACTGCAGAAAATTTGCATTTAGCTACACTTGCTACATGAGTTTTGAATTTCAGCTGTAGGACAGTGGCACACCAGACAGTGTTGCCATCTCACAGCAAGAGGTTCCCTGGCTCAATTTTCAGCTGGGGTGCCTTCTGTGCATAGTCTGCATGTCCTCCCTGTGTTTGTGTGGGCTTCTGCCAGGTGCTCCAGTTTTCTACCACATTCGAAAGGCATGCAGCAGGTGGATTGGATATTCTAAATTGGCCATAGATGTGGGTTTGTGTGTTGTATGGAAGAAGTACTGTGGCAGGTCTAGCCATTCGGCAGTGTAAACATTGGCTCTAGATGATTGTCACTGTTGAACTGACACCCTGACCCCATGTGCAAAAATGGGTTGTGGTTGGATGGATTTTTCCCACTGTGTATCATTATTCTGTTTCTAATCTGTTATTGATAACTTTATTCCACAATACATTGGAACAGTACTCAGGAAAAAAAAATACCAGACTCCTACACAATTCACATATCATGGTAATGTGCAGAACATATTGACCAATGCATGTACATAGAGTGAGAAGACCCAGTACAGAAGTACAAATGCAAATAAAGGCAGACAAATAGAATAAACTTGCCAGCTATGGTTCACAGATGTCAGAAATGTGGACCAGCAAAATCTGCCTGAGGAAGCACATTATCTGCAACAATGTGCATAATATTAATGCCAAAAAAATGCTACAAATGGAAGAAAGCAAGTACAAATATAATCTGTAGCTCAGCATGATACACCAAGGAATACAGGCAGCTTTGCAAACAAAACCTTAGCAGATGTGGAAAATAAATACATTTATCATGCAGAAATGCAGGACATCCACAATACGCAGACAGACAGGTAGGCACAGCCACCTTTCTTAGACAAGGCAATGTTGTTGGAAACTAGGGGCAGCCAGTCATGGGTATCCTGTCGACACACCCCACCGGAAGAATATACTAAAGTTTGAGGAGGTCAGCAGTGGAAGACCAAAGACAGTCCCATCACTATTCTGTCCTACCATACAACAATTATAATGGTGCACGTTCTGATACATTATCAGTAGGTGCACATTTTCTAAATTAACTTATAAAACCGCAAACCAGTAAAAACATGGTTCCAATAAACCAAATAAAACAATAATAACCACTCTGTAGACCTCGAAGCTACACTATTGTTCGCAAAGCAACCACTGAAGTCCAAGCTAATAAATAATCCAAACAGACTTTATTGGGACTTCTTCAGAACAAACTATGCATTGTGACACATCCATTATATACTAATCCATTCAATTAATTAATTTAGCTAATTAAAATCCTCTCCCTTAAAACACATAGATACTGCCCCCTCTTTTTATCAGACTGTTAAAAACTTGAAATATATATAAAAATATATACATGCAATGTATCAAGTTACAAAAATATTTTAAATTATACAACTTAGTTACTTTTCTCATCCTCTCTTGAATAAATATTCATTGCCAATGCTATAAATATACTAAAGCTAGGTGTAAAATGTTTGAAAAATACAATACCTTAAATCATCACATAAACCGTATGCTTACCCATTAACTTCCATAGGTACATCACTTAAATAAGCTGAGATAAAATAATCAGTAAAATACTTTCCCATATTTTTTAACAAATCTTGTACGCATTTTATTAGACTAAGCAATACAAACATTAACAAGCTGTTGGATGAGTTAGTTATCTTGAACAATGAAATTCTTAATGATGTATTGTTTGAGGTGAATTTATTAAAATATGACAGTATTTTTAAGAAAGTTAAAAATTATGTTAAAGTAAATTTAGAGAGGAAAAAGAAGATAGCTAGGGATGACAATGACTATAATAAAAAAACTGCTTAAACTCTTACTATGATGTGGATAATATGATAGTAAAACTGCTTAAACTCTTACTATGATGTGGATAATATGATAGTAAAACTGCTTAAACTTACTATGATGTGGATAATATGATAGTAAAACTGCTTAAACTCTTACTATGATGTGGATAATATGATAGTAAAACTGCTTAAACTCTTACTATGATGTGGATAATATGACAGTAAAACTGCTTAAACTTACTATGATGTGGATAATATGATAGTAAAACTGCTTAAACTCTTACTATGATGTGGATAATATGATAGTAAAACTGCTTAAACTCTTACTATGATGTGGATAATATGATAGTAAAACTGCTTAAACTCTTACTATGATGTGGATAATATGATAGTAAAACTGCTTAAACTCTTACTATGATGTGGATAATATGATAGTAAAACTGCTTAAACTCTTCCTATGATGTGGATAATATGATAGTAAAACTGCTTAAACTCTTACTATGATGTGGATAATATGATAGTAAAACTGCTTAAACTCTTACTATGATGTGGATAATATGATAGTAAAACTGCTTAAACTCTTACTATGATGTGGATAATATGATAGCAAAACTGCTTAAGCTCTTACTATGATGTGAATAATATGATAGTAGATATGGACAGGGACCATTATGAAAAGGTGTATAGTACAGAATATGAAAATAACACAGGTAACACACATGGCAGAGATTTGGTTGATTATGAAGTTAACTGCCCACCATTAAGAAGATTGGAAAGGTTAGAAAACAGAAACATACTGAAAAATTTTCCGCAGCCCCGTACTCCAAGAGGAGGGAGAGGCAGGGGGGAAGGGTCGTAGTACAGCAAGTAAGTCCATGTAACAATGAGATGAAAAACATGTTAGATGATATTGTAAGAACAGATGGGGGTATTGTGGTTAACTACAAGGATTTCAAAATGTTTAACTACACAGATTTCACAGTTGACAAAAATTATTCTTCACTTTTGAAAAAAGGTTTAAAGTTTGTACCATCTTTCAGAGTAAGTGTGGCAGATACTGTAACAGAACTTAAGTTATTCACTAGAAGGTTACATTTAAAGATATTCTTTAAGGACCAAAAAAGTGATATGGAGAATAGTTCACGTGAATTATTTAAGAAAAAAGGTTGTTTTAACCCCCAGCTTCATCCTATTGCATGAGCTTTTGTAAAGACTTGCTTGATGGACATATACTCATTCGTAAATGGTAATAATAATAATAAGAACAAACATTTTAATTTAATGAAGGATGAGTTTGAAGTAATGAAGGAGTTAAGAAATAATAATGAGGTCAGAGTGATGAAGCCAGATAAAGGTGGGGGAGTTGTTTTATGTAGAAAAATGGATTATATTAACCAATTGTTTGAAATCTTTTATGACACAGATAAATATCAGGAAGTGTCGAGCAATGGAATTTGTTTAGCCCTTAGAAAATTACAATTATTACTGGAATATGCTTTATTTCAAGAAGCTATATCTGAAGAAATCTACGAGTTTCTAAAATCTGACCACTTACTCATTCCAGTAGCATTCAGTATACCTAAAGTCCATAAATCAGTGTCTCAACCACCTTTTAGAATTATCATATCGGCACAAAATGGGCCCACTTATTCAGTAGGTGCATTTATAGACAGGGTGCTTAAAAACTCTGTTGCTCCTGTTGACTTCATACTTAAAGATTCATGAGACATGTTGTCAAAAATGAATACAAGTTGGTTTAATGATGAATGCTGTTCTTCTACTATAGACGTGCTAGAATTTTACATCAATCCCACACCAAGAAGGGCTAACTTTGTTTCATGAAGTCATCAGACGTCTCACAGTCTCACAAGACTGAATGAGACTTTAATTAATTTTATTATGATGGCTATGGAGTTAATTTTGGATAACAACTATTCTGCATTTCAGACTATTTTAAACAATTGAAGGGGGGGTAGTGATGGGTGCAAGTTGTGCACCCATATTTGCCAATTTGGGTCTTTATGCCTGGGAGGCTAAGTATGCATTTAACTCTGAATTTCTAAAGTTACGGTTGGGTTATTTCCACTTTTTGGATGATATTCTTATTATATGGAAGGAAAAATCAAAAGAAAAAGAATTTTTTAGACTAATATTTCACCATTTTTCAAGTTTGCTGGCAAATTCTCTGAAGGTACTATTGACTATTTGGATGTCACATTGAGTAAGGACAAATTCAATAGGAAATTTGCCACAAAAGTGTATAGGAAATAGACTTCTCCAATAATTATTACATTTTCAGAGTAACCACCAAGGACACATGAAAACGAACATTCTTGAAGCACAGCTTGTGAGGGCTGCCAGAATGTGTTCTGATATGGATATCTTTGAGGTGGAAGTTTGTAATATAGCTGGAATGTGTTTAGAGAGGGGCTACCCAATAAAATGAGTACAGGACTTGTGTGAAGAGGTTAATTCTGAGTGGGGAGCCAAATACAAGCCCCTCTTAGGCAATAAAATTGGTTTAAATAAAGGTGAAGAAATGTTTAAGGGTAAGCAGAATTTCAATAGGGGGATGGTGATCCCATTTGGATCTGGCTCTAAAGAAATTAAGAATATTATTAGCAAAAACTGGACTATTTTTAGGGGGATACAGAAATTTTGAACTTTTGTAGGCATGGAACCACAGTTTATATACAAAACCAGTAGAAACTCTTAAGTCCTTTTTTTAACAAAATCTAATAAGGACCACCACTGCCTTTAGGGCAACAAATATTTGTGGAGCCTGTAGGCAATGCCCCTACATTTTAAATGAGCAATTTCTTGTTCTTCAGGGAATACCATTTATGGTCAAATTGCAAAAGGGAAATTGCAACACCAGGGGATAGTTTATATTGCAGTGTGTGAGGTTTGTAGACATTATTATGTTGGCAAGACTGAAAGACAGCTAAGAAAGAGCATATGTGATCGTCTATATGCTATACAAAAAGTGAACATTAACAATGCCCTATTTAGGTAGACTATAGAATGTCAGAACTTTACCGGTTTTAAGTTTGGTATATTAGATGTTGTAACTAAAAATCCTAGAGGAGGATGTTGGGAATTAGCATTAGAATTCAAAGAATTATAATGGTAGATAAGATTAAATGCAACAAATTCCCCGGGTATAAATGAATGTTTATCCATGCTCCCTATCCTAAAGAAGAGGGCTTTAGGGTTGTAAAGTTAAACAAAAAAAATCTGTACAAGATTTGATAAAAAATATGGGAAAGGATTTTTCTGATTATTTTTGCTCAGTTTATTTAAGTGATGTACCTATGGAAGGCAATGGGTAAGAATATGATGTGTATGATGATTTAAGGTATTGTATTTTTCAAATATTTTGCACCCAGTTTAAATATATTTATACCTTTGTCAATGACTATTTATTCAAGAGAGGATGAGAAACATAAAGTTGTGTAATTTAAAATATTTTTATAACTTGGTACATAGCATGTATATAATATATGTATATATATATATATATATATATATATATATATACATATATATATATATATATACATATATATATATATATATATATATATATATATATATATATATATATATATATATATCAAGTTTTTAACAGTCTGATAAAACAGAGGAGACAATATCTATGTGTTTATAAGGGAGAGAATTTTAATTAGCTAAATTAATTAATTGAATGCATTAGTATATAATGGATATGTCACAATGCATTGTTTTTTCTGAAGTCCCATATTGATTGTGTAGGACGAAAGCACTTGACAACGATTTTTACTGTGTTTGGATATTCAATAAAGTCCATTTGGATTGTTTATTAGCTTGGACGTCAGTAGTTGCTTTGTGAACAATAGAGTGGCATGGAGGTCTACGGAGTGGTTATTAATGTTTTATTACATTTTCTAAATTACTCCTTATGGATAGTGAGGTACAAGAATAAATCAGATTTCTGAATCCAAACCCTCCAGTTTTATGCAAAATTCCTGTTCATTAAAAGAATTTGTTATGCTGTGGCTGGAACATTTTCCTGGAAAACTATATTTCTGTTTTTTTCCAAATACATATACTGTTGAAAGCAGGTATATTTCTTTACACTGTAGATATATTTCTTCACTTCTGGTGTCATGTGGCATATGGGTGTTTGATAACAGAAATATCATTGTTATAAATTCTAGCTATAACGATGACTGAACTCTCCAAAAAGATAAGAGAGGAACCTGCATGTATAACCATTTGAAATCTCAGCAGTGAGTCCAGAAATACAGACAGTGAGCGGCCAAAATAATGGACTTATTTATATTAAGCCTGAGATGGCCATTTCTTGGAATATTCCCTTTCTCCAAGGTATGGAGATCTCCAAGCTGGTATATATAAGTTTGGGGGAGGGGGTTCAGGGGACTTTCCCCCTGCAAAAAAGAAGTTTAAAGGAGAAGAGCAGTTTTTGAGAGTCACTCTTCTGCTATAGTTTCATTTTTTTTCGCATTTGCACTTTCAATAGAGAGCCTTCCGAAAGTATGCCATATAACATGCAGTTCTGTAAAAGCATAGAGAAGACGTATATCAGGTTATTGGAAGTGGTCCACAGGAAAGCCACAAGAATGGTCTGTTGGGTGGAAAGCAAAGAATATGATAGGAGACTAGAAGCTGCAGCTTTTTTGACAAGAGGCAAAAAGAACTAGGTGGGAGGCTTGACACAAATGCACAAGAGGTCCCACTAGATTTGTTGATGTTTAAAATGCCTGCAGCTTTAACTGGGTGTAATAAGCTAGCAAAGCTGCAGTCCTTTGAACAATTAAAAAAAAAGTGTTTTTTGCCATACTTCCCCCCACCCCATGTGTGGAATTAGCCATCCACTACCACCTTATTGAAATATAGTAACTTCATGCTTGTACAGTATTGGAGAAATGAGAAAAAAAAACTCACTGGAAGTCACTGCCAGCACACAAATATAAACCATACCAGCAGTGATTTCCTGTATGAATTAACAATCACAGACCTGAAGAGCAGAACATTAAGACTAATGAGTTCAAACCTTGGCCTGTTTTAATAATTGTAAGGTAATGTACACACACACAAGATGTGGTGATAGATGTAAAGGAGTCACCGAGAACAAGAAGGGTAGATTGGAGAGCTTAGCAGGTGGCAGGGACCACTTCTCCCATACTATGAAAGAGCTTCCCCACAGGGAATACTGTGAACAAATGGAATTGACTAAAAGAATGGGTGGTGGAGAATGAATTCTCAAAAACATTCAGTAGGACATGTTGCAGGTGGAAAACAGGAGTGGAGGAAGATGGGTTTTGAAGGGAAGTAGACTGCTAATGCAGTTAAAGGGTCATCTAAATGTTTATCTGTCTTCTCCTACTATGAAACAAAAGTAATAAAATGGAATGGAAATAGCCTGTCTTCTAGAAAAGGTTTGAAGGTCACTGCAGAAATTTCTAGATTGTTGCATGTCATGTATTGAATGCAGCCACAGCAGAACGTGGAAATGAATAATTGTTATATATTGGAAAGCTGAAATGCTGTGGCATTGCTCAGACATAGAAATGCATGTCGTATAGTAAAAACAAAAAATTGGCAGAAACACAGAATGACACACAGCAATATAGACTGACATAAGAAGACTAGGAACAAGGCTTCCACATTTAGGAGAAAAGAAGTGTTTTTTTCATGTTGCTGTCATGTGCAAAATGCAGAACTTCAAATACAGAAATGTTGATATGAGAAAAATGAAGACAGTATATACAAATAAGGAGATGTGGAGACGTGGCATGAAAAATCATGCCATTTGCTGAAATGTAAGTGTAGTCACAGTATATAGCTGTAGAATGTAATATGTAAATGACACTGATGATGTTTAAACTGGTCCTCACATTGCATACTTCTTCGGGGACATCGACTATAAATATTCCGCCGAGAGATTACTGACAAACTTATATTTTGTCCTTTTCCTGGTGAAAAGAAGTTAGTATATTCTGCTTGAATGTGATCCATTATGTAATATCAAAAGGACAGTGTAAAGCAATAACACTGTGCTATGGTTACTACTCAAGCGCATACCTCGCAACTGTCCAGAATTTCACAGACTGTCCTGAATTTTACCTCATATTTTTATTCTGTTCCTCATAAAAATTCTGTTTTTTTTTTTTTCAAATTTGAGGACTTGAGCTACTATAAAATGATACACACTTAAGTTTCAGACATCATATCATTCAGTAAATGCATACCAATTCAAAACATGTTATTCTATTAACTTTAAGTGTATGAAAGCAATAGTTAAAATCTTTCTCTCATTTAAGGCTTTTGTGTCCCCAATATTTTTGGCATGTCCAGAATTCTTGCACTCAGAGTTTAAGAAGTGTGTTCAAGTGTATGACATTGCTGATGTATTTAAACTCATTTTTAAGTTGTAAGAAAAATCCAATAGAACTGCATATTAATCTGTATTAAAAAGTAAGTGGTCTCAGTTAGAACAAGAAAAATGTTTATGTGAAAAATACTCTAAATTTCTGTCCAAACATTTCATAATATTCTGAATTCACAATGACACATTTTATTATATCAAGCAATCTACTTCCTATTTTAAACAGATCATTGCTAGAAATGGTTTTGGTGACTTCTGAGGATGAGGAAGCACTTTGTAAGATTAGTTTACTGAGCAGTGTTTCTTGGTAACACACAACAATTCTGACTATATGAAAAGACTTACTTTAATGAACAAGCAAGGACAGCCATAGTTTCACACATCCACATCTACAAGCATATATACGTGTGCACTGTATACACAGAGGTTTTTATTTTAAAAAGTTTAATAATGAGGAAAATGCTGGGATGGTCACAGTAGTTTAGTATTAACTGCCTTACCTCACAGCCTGACTCATGAACAATGACATGCATTATCAAACAAACTGAAAATGTGAGTCATAACTACAAGTAATATCCAAACAACTGAAAAGTGCATTAAGAAGAAACATATTCAGGCTTTCTGTCTCATTTGTAAGGCACAGCTTTGCTTTCTGCTTCATAATACTAATATTGCATTTGAATATATGCATGTTTTCCTAAAAGTGATAATATTTATTAGGAAATGCCCCCTTAGTGCGTAAATTACAATGTATGTTGATGATATAAATTAAAACAGGAAAAATTGTTGTGCTAGTTCAAAAATTCTTTCCCACGTGCTTGCCTCCCAAAGAGCAGACTTTTATTATTTTTAATTTTACTTTTGTTATCAAGTAAGTGAACAGGTCCTAAGACTATTTTCAACTATGACCCCGACCACAGAGCAAGTAAACATTCACTGACAGTCAGCATTACACACATTGACAACTGACTTTACAACATTATTACAGTTTACACTGACAGAACTATAGTCAGGAACTGCACTGAATCCCACTTTAGTTATTGAATTAACTAGCAGCCTGCCAGTTAATGCAGAATATTAAGGCTGTGCGTTGTCTATGAGCTGGTTCCAGTAGTCCAGGGATTGATTCTCTCTCCGTTCATTTGCCTCCCGTGTGACTCTGAGCCAGTTGCTTAAGCAGGCAATGGGGATTCCCTAAAAAGGGCATGTGCCCAGTAGACTTCTCTGGTTAACACATTAAAAAATAAATGAACACAGTCATTGATAATGACAGCATTAACAATCGCCAGCATTCAGCTGTACAGTGCTATGGTATTTTCACTTGCAGATCTCTTATTCAAAGAAGCATGTACTCCATAAAATGTTTATGGATATATGCATTTACGTGTTAATAATAGTAAATGTCTCTCTTGGTACTTCTACCACAATTGATTATAGAAATTCAGAGTATAAGCTGTGGATTTTATGAGAAATACTAGTTTCCAAATTCACCCTAAATTATTGATACAATTAGATTTATTTTCTTTGAAGAGGTATTCTCTTGTGATTCCTTTCAAATAATTTTAGTGTTTCATTTTCTCTGATTATTGCTGATGTACATTCTGACATACTGGAACAATCTTTGAGAATGCCTTATGGGTGCTTGTTAATGTGAAGGGTGGTCTTACAAGTTGTACCCTATCATTGTTCTAGAGAGAAAAATATCTGATTTTAATGCTCAGTTTATTAGGTAGAGGAGGCAGTAATTTTCCTGTAGTATTTGAAAAGTAAGGCTATATAAAAGGAGAAATGATCTAGTATAGAATGACAACTTGGTAAGCATTTAACATTTTAATTGTATTGCTTTGTATTTCTACTATGCAGTAGGTTAACAAAACCAGGCATTTTATTTTCAGTTATTGAAATAAGCTATGTTTTTTGCGTTGAGCAGTGTGTGTAATGGGAGACCATATTCAAGCTTTTGAAGTGAGATATTAATGCTATTGCTGATGTGTTTTTTATTGAGAACAGGTTAATTATTTTGTATGAGATCTTTATTTGTGTTAGAGCCCTACCTATTTCTTTTTCAGTATGAGGGGTGAATCTGAGGTTTTGACCTAAAAGAGCATTTATATTTGTTTGATTTGTGGCGGTAGGATTCCTATTGATTTAGTAATAGTAACGCTGTTGATGTTTTCTATTCACTGGGGGTATCCTGGGAGCTGCTTTTCAGTATAAGTGGTTCATTTCTTATTTGCTAAACAATTCATATCTATTTGAAGTAATTCAGTAATGCCCTTAGTGCAATGAAAATTGCTTCACTGCTGATTAGTACTGTAGCAAGGGGCAAAAAATTCCCCAAGTTTCAAAATTTTAACTCCGTCTAATAACTGATAGAAGCAGCATCAAACACGTGAATACCCGGGTATTCTATTACCACCTGGGTATCCTATTACACCCTAATCTCTCAGTAAGCAGCAAGCACATACTTGTGTAGACTAGTTGATAAAACATCTGAATTTCTGATGCAAGCTAACAAACTTACAAGAATTTGGAAAACCAATCGGCAATGTCTTTATCTCAGAGCTGTACTTACTTCCCCTTGTCGTCTTAAACTGACTATAGTACTTCCATAATACAAACTGTGATTAACATGATCACTTGCTTCCTTTCCCTATTAACCCTTCCAAACTGCATCACAATATCTTTCTCTAAAAAGCTAAGTGGTTACAAATAGAAACTAGAACATCTTTGCTAATTAATTATTTTATGTCCATATCACTACACATGGACTACAGCCCACCGTTTGTCAACTAACTAGTCGCATCATTATCCATTTAGAACTACTGAACAAGGCACCCTTTCTCTTATAAGACCACTATTTGTCTTTGAAATAACAGCCAAAGCTTTCTCAAAAACAGTCAAGTGTACACCAGTCCAAGCTAAATACATCATGTCACTATTGTCTATAAATGTTTCTGTTTCAGAGGCAAAGGTTAATCATGTGTTTCGCTTATTCATCTTCATTCAGGTTATAATACAAAGTTTCAACAGCAGAAGAGCTACATTTATTATTTATAAAATGCTATAGAGTGAAAATGTATAGGGCAATTCTTCTTGTGTTGTTGCAACTGCACATGTTGGAACAGTAACACTGTGCCAGATTAAGAAAAGTTTCCCGCATCAAGCTAAGTGAATTAGCATGATGAGTAGCCATGTATGGGGTGTGTGGCATCCAGAAACACATGTGCCACAAGCAAGGAGGTTGAGGAGCATGGTCACATGGGATATGCTAATCTCTGTAAAATGAGATGGAAATGAACATTTCAGAGCATGCAAACGAGGAAAGCAAGACGGAGAAGCAATTCAGAAATGAATAATTGCCATATGTGAACTTAGATGAATGTCCATGTTCACATTAAAGGAAACACAAAAGAATGTTAAGGGTGCTGGGGCATTAGTAAATGTGTATCTGCAAGAGGTTCATATTGCTGCTGCTTTGTCTGATGTTTAACGCCATCCCAGAGGCATCAGATCATTTGACAATGGTTAACACTTCATGGACTCTGTGACTCTGAAATTGTGGACTGGTACTGGGTAGATAGAGACACCATTCAAGAAAGTGTGTACATATGTGAACCTTGCCTGCAGCCCAGTAGGATTCATGGAGTACCTCTCCCAGTATATGTGTGGCTTGATATGTATTTGCTACAGAGACATTTCATTGACCTACTGGGGAGGCAATGGGGGTATTTTAGACATCTGCCTCAGGAATACTCAATCAGTTTCTCAATGCCATGCTTTAGCATGTTGAGGAGCATATGTAGTCTCCACATACCACAGAGAAGAGATCCAACACCATGTGGATTTCAATGATATAGCCAATTTCCCTGAGGTACTGGGGACCACAGACAGTACCAACATTGAAATAAAGACACAACCTGGTGAACTGAGAAGGAGGTAGATGAACATATAAGGTCTCACTCCATCAAATGCCATGTGGCCCATAATGCACAGTGTATCAGCTACAATGTGTCTGCAGGGCACCCAAGCAGTTATTATAACTCCCACATATGTTACACCTGTGGTCTGTACCAATGTTTTTGAGTGAGATCTCCAGGGGTATCTTGTTGGCAATGTCATATGTGTCTTTGAAACCTGTCTCATGACACCCAAGCAAAGCAGAGACACAAATGTGTCCAATTGTAAAGAAGGAACATTATTGAGCATGTGCTTGAGCTACTGAAAGTCAACTTTTGTTATCTGGATTCATTCATTCTGTGGTGTCATGCAGTATGGCCATGGCATGTGTGCAAGAATAGCATCAGTGTCGGCCATGTCACACAATTTCAAATTTAGGAGGCAGAAACAGAAGGGCAGGAACTTGCAGGAGTAGCAGTCCCCAGTACACATGGCAGGTAAGGGTGACTCAAATAAGGAGTCAATAGAGGAGTTAGCAGCAGGGAATGACCATGCCAAATGGAGGTGGGTATAGTAAGCCACGGCACTGCCAAAGAAGCAGTGACTTGTACAGAACTTCAGAACATCGTAGACAAGAGTAAAGCAGATACAATACAGTAAAAATGGTGCATGCCAAACCAGCACCAGACAGTGCTTATCCATGCATAGCCTGGCCACACTGTGAGTCAGACATAGGTACCACAAGCAACAATGTACAAAAAGCAGGGCACAGTCATCAGCTGCACAGGTGGGGAAGGGAGCACATGAGGAGATGTCTTTCACAGGAAAATGTGTGAGTGCTGAGGGTTATTAAAATACAATATGCTGTTGTGTTTATTACCTTTCTGTGTGTGGTGGAGGGTGCAAATGTAACCAGCTTTGTGTGTGTGTGTGTGTGTGTGTGTGTGTGTGTGTGTGTGTGTGTGTGTGTGTGTGTGTGTGTGTGTGTGTGTGATGTGCTAGTACCTGCAGTGTACCTGCTGTGGAGACAGCTTCTGCAGCAGTTGCAGTACTGTGGTACAGTGTACTGGACTGTTCCAGGGCATGCATGTTAGAAGTCTGAGCATCTTGTACATGTACCTACCCATGACAGCTGCCCCTACCAGACACTGCATTTTTTTCCTTGACCCTGGTTAGATGCTGGTATGTTGCATGACTGGGAGAGATGCATGCTATGAGACATCCCACTGCCATGCCTGACACAACCTTGGGAATGTCCTTTTCTGCACATAGACATGTCCAGGAAGGACATAGGTGGAACCCTGAGGCGAATTTATGGTTAGCCATCCAATCGTCCAGATTGTGTTTGAAGTGGACCAGTGTGCTGCTCTGTTTGACATGAAGTGGAAGTCTGTTCCAAAGGTGTGGTAACCTCTGGGAGACAAATCTGTCCCTCCAGGAGGTTTTATTATTATTTTATTATTTTTACATTTGTTTACCAGGAAAGTCTGACTGGACAACATGTCCTTTTTCAGTGAAGACCTGGGGAGAAAAGCTCCACACAGAGAAGTTAACAGGAAAAAGAAATTACAACAGTAGTCTAATGGAGGCACTAAAAATATACAAAGTATACAAATGCTTATAGTGTGCAATTATCATACAGGGCAACAGCAAATGACATCAATTTATATTTACACATTTCTATTAATTTGGACAGTTCTATTAATGTCACATACCAGGTTAAGGTCTTTAGAGTGAGTAACCTGTGAACTATTTGGCTATGCAGCATTTCCAATAAAGGAAGGCCAGAGATAGCCTTCTATGCAAGGCAGAGATTGCCTCTGAGTAGTCTGCATGAAACAGAATAAAGTGGCAGTGATTTCAGACAATCCACATATTACAGTTGCTGAAGATCTTGAATTTTCCTTGTGAGGAACCTTTGTGTTCTCTTCAATTGCTGCAGGTGCTTGGAAAGGTACATACCAAAAAGGGTGCTGTACTCAATTATGGGCCTGATGAGGGAAGAGTACAGGGAAGGTATAACTTCTTTTTTTCTGGAGGCAATGCCCTTACTTATGAGATGAGCAATATAGAATGCCTTTCTTACCACTGCGGAGACATGACGGTCAAAGGTAAGGTTGCTGTCAACCTGTCTGCCCAGATCTCTGACCACTGACTGCATACTTAAGGTGTTGCTATTGATGTAGTAGTTAGCAGGAATGTCGTTCTTAATAAAAAATATAATAATGCATTTTTTTGCTTTGAGTTTAAGGCCTTCACTTTGGTGGTTTGGCACCAATAATTTATTTTATGCAAGACCCTCTTGTAGGATGTTGACATCATTTAGAGATTCTATGACCACTCCCAGTTTGCAGTCATGAGCAAACTTTCTCAGCCACAGACCTTTAGTTTTTGCTTGTACTTTGGAGAAATAGATTCCAAACAGTAGAGGTCCCAGGACTGATCCCTGTGGAATACTCCTGGTTACAGGTCTATTGCTGGAAGTGTATTCCCCTATTTTGACATTATGGGTTCTATCAGTGAGCCAGTTAGCGTCCCAGCTAACAATATAAGGGTTAATACCTAGCTGGGTGAGTTTGTCAATGATGCCTGAGTAGGGGAGAGCATCAAATGCCTTGGCTAATTCTAAGTAGGCTGTATGCACAGTTTTCTCCTCATCCAGGGCCTTGGTGACTGCCTCAAAGAAGTCCACCACATTTAACAGGCATGATCTCCCTTTGACAAATCTAAACTGAGTAGGATCAAGGTTTGGAGGTTACCAATATCTTTGTTGATAAGGTCCATGATGATTTGCTCCATGGCCTTGCAGATAAGGATAGTCAGGCTAATAGGTCTATAGTTCCTGGGGTCAGTGGTAGCACCACCTTTGTGCAAGGGAATAATGGTGGCCATTTTCTAGTCAGCTGGGATGAAGCCTGTGTTTAGACTATGATTGAAAAGAGTACCCAATGGCGCTGCTAATTCTTGCGGAAGCCCATGTAGGATGCAGTCTGGGATAAGGTCACATAGATGCTATGTTTTCGGCCTTAGGAGGGTTTTTAAGACCTGCTGTTAAGGGATACAAGGTAGGGGACAGGTGGTAGGGATGTCATGGGGTATGTGTGGGGGGGTACAGGGGAGTGAAGTTTTCACAGAACCTGTCAGTCAACACGTTAGCTATGTCCACAGGCTCAGTATATATGGTATCATTAACTACCAGTTTGGCACAAATTTGGGCCTTTCCTTTTAGTTTACAGATGTAACTACAGAATGCCTTATGGTTATCCTTAGTTGAGGAAGCTAATTTGGATTTGTAGTTTGCTTTGGAGGACTTCACAAGAAGTTTTATTTGCTTGTTTAAACTGAGGAGGGAGTGTTTCCAGTTTAGGGCTCACTCCGTCGTACTCATAGACAGCAATTTCTTCCTCTTATTGCAAAGCCTGTTAATGGCAATTGTACACCAGGCAGGTTTGCTCTTCCTTGAGGAGCTTGTTTTAGTCCTATCAGGTATGGCTGTGTCAATGCAGTTATACAGGTGCTTGTATAAAACATTGGTGTAGAACTCGGCATAGTTGCCAGTTCCATCTGAGGGTGGAGGTGCAGTGAAGCTATTTATACCATCCTGCAAGAGGTTATAATCTGCTTTGGAGAAGTTGTTTTAGTTTAGTTGCTGCTAGGGGAGGTCAGGTGTGATATTTACTTCGAATGAGACTGATTTGTGGTCAGATCTCACCAAGGAAGAACTCACAGTGGGGTGCTACAGTGGTCCCCCATTTTGGTAAGCACCAGATCCAGGATGATGGCACCCCTTGTAGGGATGTCAACCAGATGGTCCAGGGCATTGGAGTTAACAAAGTTTGAGGAACCTTTGGGCAATTGAGTTAGACCACGAGTAATTTACCCAGTCAATGGATGGCTAATTAAAGTTGTTCAAAACCATGGTGTTTGGATGTATCTTGATAGACTGAAGTAGATCCAAATAGGCAGAGTGGGTGTCCTGATTCATGGAGGGGGTTCTGTAGCTGGCAATGACTTGAATAGGTGTCCTACCAACAGTTACTTGCACCTGAAGTCCCTCCAGGAATCCTACTGTTTAACCAATCTGGAAGTGTATTTATCTGTAATTAATATTGATACACTGCCTCCTTTAGTTTTCATGCCATCAGTTTGTGGTCTGAACATGTGGAAGGAGGTGTAACCTGGTGTGGCTGGTTGTGTTATGCATAAAGAGAGCTGCACCCATCAGCACATACTCACAGCACAGTTCAGTAGTTTATGGCTGTCCTTACCCATCAGTACATACTCACAGCACAGTTCAGTAGTTTCTGGCTGTCATTACCCATCAATACATGCTCACAACACAGGTCAATAGTTTCTGGCTGGCCTTACCCATCAGCAAATACTCACAGCACAGTGCATCAGCACATACTCAGAGCACAGTTTAGTAGCTTCTGTATGGTCTTACTACTACTTATAGGAAGTCATACAGAAGATTACCTTATTGGCTGCTCAAGTAATACCCCAACAGCCAGCAATGTACTGAGGGACAGTGTGCAGATGCCACTGCCTCTGATAGAGGACAGAACTTTCTCTGTTTCTGTAAAAGGTAGTTCAGTAAATGGACCCCCCCCCCCACTTACCTATGTTCCCATGCAAGCCATTAATCTCTTAGTTTAGCAGTATGTGTCAGTGTTGTGCAGTGCACCATTTTTTAACTCTGATTGTGGCCACCAACCACATTGATATCTGCCACCATATCTTTCCAGACATGGTCCTGGTAGGCCTACCAGCATGCAGGCCAAAGAGATATCATCCAGGGAGATTACAGCCTGGATCAGCATCTCAGTCTCTGCATCAGAGAATGTAGGTTCATGTGCTGTCTTTTCAATATCTATGATGCTTTGTGGCTCATGTTTCCAGTGTCTTTCAGCTACTTCAATATTATAATGCTTGCACAATCCACAATCCCCAGTGCAATAGTCCTGTCACATTATTATGCCTTTCAGTATACAGTCCTTCTGCCATTAGTATGTCACAACCAGCAAGAAGGTGTGCAACTATTTCCAATTTGGTTTTACAAAACCTACATTTGTCTGTTTCTCTCACATGTTCAATGGACTTTGTAAACCAACGTGTACATAGCCCACTATCGTGGGCTGCCAGTATTAACCTTTCATCTTTTGGTTTGAATTTGTCTCTCCTTAACCATCCCTGCATTCCATCGTGATCAACACGAGGTTGTTCCAGAAGTTTTCTATACTTGCAACTATATTTATGCATTTTCCACTTTTCTTGCCTTCTCATCTGATCCTTCACTTTATATTCTTTCTTTTGGTTTTTGGCACATTCAGTTGCTGCCTGATTTTTATCTACTTCTGGTTTGATTTCCATTCACACTTGATACTGATATGCTTCTTCTAGACTAAGAAAGAAAGTCATCTTAGATTTATTCTCCTCATGTTTCAAAACTTTCACTATGTTTGGGTCTTGTGAGGTCCACAGATATGTATGCAGTCCCACGACTGCAGATCTATACATGTAATCAATTTCAATGAGGCTCATACCTCCTTCAGAATGGGGAATATATAATCTTGGTATGCACTGATTTGTATAAGTAATTTGATGAGCATGAAGTATCCTTCTTGTTTTCCTGTCTAATCTTTCCAACACCTTGTGTGGCCAGTCAATCACTCCAAAACTGTAAGTTAGGGCACGAAGAACAAATTGGTTTATCGCTTGAACTTTTTCCTAAATGTCAATGTTGTTTTCAGGATTAATTTAAGTCTTCTAAAATATTCTTTACTGAATTTTATTCTCATTTGCTCATGTTTTACTGTTGATCCTCCATCAGTTCCCAAATATTTATACACTCCCTCTTGCTCAAGTTCTTTTATATCACATCTTTGTTCCAAAGTGATGTTTTCTTGGTGATGCGGCGTTCCTGATTTAAAGGTTGCTTTTGCACATTTATCAAGAAAAAAATGACATTTTTATATCATCTGAAAAAGTTTTGACTGCTTGTAGTTGTGCATGAGCTATATAGTTTTAAATCATCAACAAAGAGAAGATGAGAAGTCTTTACACTTTGTTGTTTTCTGGGAGCCAAATTATAGCATGGCCTAAGCTGTTAAGCACATAGCTTAACAGGTTAAGGTCAAGGCAAAAGAGCAGTGGTGACAGAGAATGACCCTGGAATATCCTGTTTTTATCCCTGGAATAATAATTTGTCCTACATCATGGCTTAACTGCAAAGTGGTTTGCTACTGTTTCATGCTCACTGTGATGTAGTTTATCAGTGTAGGGTGTATCTTATACATTTTTAAGCACTCTTTTATCCATGAATGTGTGATACTGTGAAATGCTTTTTTGAAGTCTATCCATGCCATACTTAAGATTCTTCCCCTTTTTATAGTTCTCCACTATGATTTTGTTTAGCAACACATGATCCTTTGTTCCATATGACTTTCATTTATTACCCTTTTGTTCTATTGCCATAATTGAGTTTTCTTCTGAATGACTATAAACTCTGACAGCATCAGTTCCAGTGTATAGTTTATATGTTGCTGGAAAGCAAGTTATTGGTCTATAATTTTCAGGGTAGCTTAGCTTGCAGATTCACTCTTTAAGTAGGAGCATTGTTTTTCCTGTTGTTAGCCAGGCTGGTGTCTGTTTGGGGTGTGCATATAAATAGTTTTTACTCATGGCTAAATCTTTGTGCAAAAATGTTAATACTTTTAGCCAAATGTTAGGTACTGTCTTATGACAAGGAGATGGTATTAAAGGCTGCATGGGCTAAAGCACCTATAAAAATTAATGAGGCAACTGTGCGTTTTGACAATGACTATTCTTCCTTGGTAATAACTAAAAGAAAAACTTTTTTGCCATTAATAAGAGAGCTTAAGAAAGCACAGTTCAAAACTTACCTTTTGTTTCCTGCCAAACTAAAAATCTTTTTACCTGATGGCCCTAGAATTTTTGAAGACTTGGACTCTGCATTGCTGTATATAAAAAAAAAATAAAATATTAGATAAAATAGAAGAAATGGAATGGGCTAATCCTACGCTAAAGAGGATGGCAACAGGAACTTCTTGGAAGACTTCGGAGAAGTAAAAAAGACTAAAAAACAAATGACATGTTCTATATTTTTTTTTCTTTTGAATTCTTCAATTACAGTTACTTCATTTTCAGAAAGCCACAAATGTTTTAAAGATTTATTCAAAGTTACTTTTTTGTGTTCAAGGAACTGTTTTGTTTTATAAATAATAAAACTTTCTGAGGAACAAATAACATGCTATGAATCAACTTGCTTCTCTTTGTGATAAAGAGACCTAAGGCTAGTAATTTGATACATTTCCTTTCTCTTCTTGTTTTAAATAATGGCATTCTTTCCAAACTATGCATTTACTGAGGGGTGGGGGAGGGCTGGGAGAGAAGTCTGATGAAAAATATGGATTAAGTGAAATAATAACTTATTAGCTCTTTAAAATTATTTATGCTGTTTAAACACTATTGCTAAATAATATACAATGACTTAATTGCTTATATATGATTTTAAATAATATGTCATGATATAATTGCAAATAATTAGAACTAAAATAGTAGTATGTTAAAAGTCACATCTTTAACATTATTAAAACAAACAGCGAGTAATATATCCTTGTAAATACTCTTTGTAGCTTCCTTTCTTTTTTCTTACTTTCTTCTCTCTCTCTTTCTTTCTTTTTTTTCTCTCTTCTTTTCTCTTTCTCTCTCTCTCTCTATTATATATACAATTATATGCTTTTGATAATACTAATTTATGTATATAATAAGATCTGTATGAGAAAATGAACTGGGGCATATAAAAATAGGTTGTATAATATGTTAAATATTTGTAGACTTGGTTTCACTGTCATAGAGACTGTAATGGCTTGTAAAATACTTTGCGAAGGTTTTACACTGTTTAGATTCATTTGTGCTACTAAATGAATGTCAGTCACTTGTTTTTACTAAAATTCCCACCAAAATTTTATGGGAGACAATTTGGGATGTGAGTTTCCTCGTGAATAGTGTCCTCGAGTTGTTTTTAAAGCTTCAACACTCAGAACACACGCAGAGAAGCTGAAAGCAGCCAATTTGAACTTTGACCCCTGATTCCATGCTGACACATCGCAGATTCAAGAAGAATACTGTTTCAGGAAGTAGAACTGCTGTAAATGCGACTTTGTGATGAAAAACGAACTTTAAGACATCTAATTGTGAGTTATTTCTTATAACAACTTATTTATTTATGATATAATTCATAAAATATAAAAGTTATAATGATTTTAAATGACTTAGTATGTCATAGTAAACAAGTGAGACATTTTAGAAGGAATAGAATGTGAAACACATATACACTTGTTCTTGAAAGCTTACATGACTGCAGCACAATAATGTATATAAATACTTATGATTTAAACATATATAATGTTATAAATCATTTGCTTTGACTAACTGACAAACACAAGTATCATTATGATTATATATAAGAAGAAATTGTCAGATGACATATTTTAAAGCTGCAGTACAGATATATAAAATACAGATGGTTTTCATCACAATGATTCATGTATAACTAGGAATTAACATTGCTGTGCAGTATGATTTTTTAACTTATGTATGAGAATAAATATTTTATTTAATTGGCAATAATAAGTATGCGAGGAAAGCTTTTGGTGCAAGTAATTGAAAATGTTTAAACTGTTAACTGCATTTCTATGGCAGAAACTAGGAATACACTAACATATGTATTGTCTGAACCATAATAGTCTAAGATATTGAATTTAAATGAATATAAGAACTTATTCTTACAAACTTTTAATAAAATAACATATGGATATGCTCCTTTTTTTCTCTCTCTCTCTTCTCTCTTTCTCTCTCTCTCTCTTCTCTGTTCCCATTATCAAGATTGTTAGAATGCTATTTTGATTATGAGTGTATTATACAGAATAGATGTACATAGTAATATGAGCTGTTTCTAAATGTTCTTATTTGTTTATATGAAGCTCATTTATAAATTGTTTAGCTTTGTCATAATAGATATTCTAATTAAATGATGTTAACTTTAGTTAATAATAGTTAGTATTGAATTAATTTGGTGGCAGCTGAGGTACTGCTGCTTAGGATGGGGGGATAACTTGAGTGGTATGTGCTACTCGAAGTTGGAGTTTTCAACTCCAGGCTGGGTGCAATGTTTAATCCTAACATTATTTCCACCTGATTATTGTTGTATGTATATAGTTCTGACATCCACATCACATTTTATAAATCCATTGTCACTACGAACAAAAGTGAAACTTACACAAAATTCCATAAGATTTTCATTAAATACAGTTATAATTAATGGAACACCTAAAGGAGGAGATATAATAACACATATTTTGTTAATTGTTATTCTGATTATATGTCTTATATGTTTATAAAATCTAAATGGTATCTCTAAAAGGAATTTCTTTAAACATGAATGGATTAAATAACCCATGTAAAAGGGCAAGTTTAATGAGATATATTAATTTGCATAGAGCCAACTTAATATTCCTTCAAGAAACACATTTCCTGGAAAAGGATATAGATAAATTAGCCACTAATAAATATAAAGTCTTGGTTAGTTCAGAACACACACACAAAAAAAGAGGAGTGGCTATTTTATGGAATAAAAGTATGCCCATACCTAAAACTATAAAGTCTTATAAAGATGATAAAGGAATGTTTTGTATTGTTACAATAAAGATTAACAGGAAGATATACACATTAATCAATGTATATTGGATACCAGGAATTGGCATTAATACAGTGAAACAACATCTCAATAAGATCATATCATTCTCTATAGGAGATATTATTTTAGCAGGTGATTTTAATTGTATCCTACATGAAAAAGATACTTCTACTATAGGAAAAAGGAAAATTACATCTAATGCAAAACATTTAAAAGATTTTATTAATTTATATCATTTGAATGATATTAATAATCAGATAGATTCAAAATCATTACCATACACTTTTTTTTTCTAACAGATATAAAACTTATTCAACAATAGATAGAGTCTTTATTTCTAACCAGATGGTATCAGATTTAATTAATTCCAAAATCATTTCGTGTCCTATATCAGATCATAATTCAATTGTCTTTGAATTTATGGTAAAAAGTACTTATAATGTTCAGATCAAAAGAATACCAGCATACTTAACTCAACTAAAAAACTATAAAGATTATATACTTTCAGAAGTGCAACATTTCTTAGACTTAAACACTACACCTGATGTCTCCATTGTTTACATTTGGGATGCTTTAAAATCATATTTATATGGACAAAGTATCAGATGGTATAATAATAAAAGGAAATCTTGGGACAAGGAATTACTAGATATTCAAAACAAATTAGACTCATACAAACATAATAATAAAGATAATATTATGGACAAAAAAGTCATTGAGGAAATAAATAAATTAAATGAGAAATACAAAGAAATTTTATCCCATAAAGTCAAAATAACATTAGAGAAATATAAGTTTTTGTCCTACTCAATAACTCCCAAATACTTACATAGACTCAAAAATAAAACAAAAAGGTTGAATAAGCAAAATCATATCAAAGAAATTTTCTCTCCAGGGAAAAAGAAGAATGTTTCAAGTTTACCAGAAATTTTAGATGAATTTAGAAATCACTATCACAAAATTAATCATAATAACATTAACATGGATCCTAAAGATAAAATAAAGGAATTTATAACTACAAACATGAACAAAAAACTTAACAAACAACAGACTAAACTAATGGATAAAAATATTTTGTATACAGAGGTTATTACACAAATAAACAAACTTAAATCAAACAAAGCACCAGGTAATGATGGTATTATACCAGAGATTTATAAAATTCTTCCTAAAAGTACTTATTCATTAATACATAAGGTTTTTATTCTGGCTCAAAATGAGTTAACAACTCCCCCATCTTGGCAATACACATTTATTTCACCAATTTTAAAACCCAATAAAGACCCAACTAGATGCACTTCATATAGACCTATTTCATTACTTAATGTTGACCATAAAATGTTTATGAGTATTTTTGCTGATAGATTAAAGTCAATCATCCCAGGCATAATAGATATAGATCAGACAGGCTTTATTATAAATAGAAATACTTTTGATAATATTAGGAGAACTTTAACGTTAATTGATTTTGCAAACAGGAAAAAGAAAGATTTAACACTTATTAGTCTTGATATAAGTTCAGCATTTGATTCAGTAAGTTGGGACTACTTGTTTATCTTACTGAAGTGCACAAATTTTTCTGATGCATTTGTAAATCTAATAGAACATCTATATAAAGGAGCACTGGCTTATATTAAGATAGGAACATATGTCTCACAAAAAATACCCATTTTAAAAGGTACAAAACAAGGGTGTCTACTCTCTCCACTATTATTTACTTTAATAATGGAGCCTTGGGCTAATTTGATTAGAAACAGTACTGATATAGAAGGATTTGATATAGATGAAAATACAATATCTAAAATTCAACTTTTTGCAAATGATGTTCTAATTACGTCATCAGGAACTAACTCTTCTATGCAATCCTTATTTGATAAAATGTTGGACTTTAAAAATATCTCTGGTTTGATATTTAATGAAGAAAAAACTAAAATATTACCAATATATACACGAAAAAATGTCCTCATTAGTGATTTTAACAAATATATACCCAACTCGGCTCAGATAACTTACTTAGGTATAATATTATCTAAAGATATTAAAACTATCATACATAATAATTATAGTAACTGTCTTCTTAATATACAAAATCTTTTCAATAGCTGGAACAATTTGTTTTTTACCATGGAAGAGAGACTCACAATTATTAAAATGATAATATTCTCTAAGATATTATATTTAATACAATCAATAATACTCCCACCTACGAAAATAATTATTAAGAAATTGAATTCATTAATGTTAAATTTCTTATGGGCACCTATTAGACCTAGGATTGCATTAAAGAAACATACTAATAGTTGGTCTCAAGGGGGCATTTCATTTCCAGATTTTAATTTATATACTATCTCTTCTATTATAAAAGTTATTACTTTGTTAATAGATAAGTCATATGTTGCAAGATGGAAAGATTACTGGGAACTAATTTGCATTCACTTCATGAAAATCTCTTTAATACATAAAAATATTATTGTAAATAACCCCATGTTATGGTTACTAAAAGAATTTTGTACTTCATCTATCACACCAAAATATATAGTTAGTTATCCATTAAACATTATTATCAGTTATCGTAATTTTATATTTATGCATCCTAAGTATAAGGAATGGAATTTTATCCTATACCCTATAATGTATACACAAGGTGTTCTTTTGACAACCACCTCTGAGAGTACTCTTTTAGTCACAGAGAATGATTTAAAATATTGGTATCAGTTGCTGTCTGATAATAAAGTTAAAAATCTAGACTTCTAAAAGCAAGAATTTGATTTGAGAGATGCATTTTGGTTAGAGATTCACACTTTTAGACAACATCTTATTAATAAAATTGATTTAATGTATTTAACAGTTAAAGAATCTGTTCCAGTTCTGATTGATTACTTGATATTAAACTTACAACATAGAGTTTCTGATAAAGGTAAGCTCTCACACATACATAAAATTATTAGAGAAGAAACTCATTACAGTCCAGATACCTATTGGAATTATTTCATTTCCATTAATGGTGAATCACCTAAAAAACAAGATAAACAATATATATTGGAATCTGCTTATAAAATGACTTCTTCCATTAATTGGAGACTTTTTACTTGGAAATTTTTACATAGATCTTTCTATACACCTTTAATGATGAATAAAATAAATAATAAAGACATCTTATGTAAAAGATGTAATGTAGAAATAAATGCTGATTGGGCACATATGTTTTATGACTGTGTAAAATTGAAGGAATATTGGAAATTAATCAATGATTTTTTGCAGGCCCTTTTCACAGATAATTTCATTATTTCTAAATCACTTATATTATTTAACACTCTTGTTCCTATAAATGTTAAAAAAGTTAAACTTCCCTTATTATGGTCTATTCTAGCAGTGGCTAGAAAAATAATAACCAGAAATTGGATTTCAGATACTCCTCCTTCGTTTAATGAATTTAAAAATGTTATGACTGATGTGTGTCATATGGAACTGATGACAATAAAATCAAGAACTACTAGAAAAATGTCTTACTATATTATATGGGATTCTTTACAAAATCTGTTAAAAAAATCTTAGTTTCAATAGTAAGACATTACAGTTTAATCAATTGATTTGATTTGTAGTGGATGTCTCTGTAAATACTTTGGTTATTTTATTGAATGTTATAACTATTTATATTTAATTGCTTGTATAAGATTGTTATGATGTTTATTTTGTATGTTAAAAACAATAAACTTGTTTTAAAAAAAAAATGTTAGGTACTGCATCTGGGCCTGGGGTTTTCCAGTTAGAGGCTTTTCTTAAATGTGTTTCATTCTCTCTGGCTTTTACTTCATCCCATTTCATATCCGGTTCCTTTAAACTTATTCTTTCTTTTACTTCAAAACTGAATCTGACAAAGTTTGTTTATTACAGCCAAAAGTGCTAATTGTTTTTGTTTTAGTCAATAAAGTTGGACTAGTTGCTGTTTCTGGGTCCTGCCACTTTTTATTGTGGATTTTACAGTTTGTGGTTGGTGTTTGTGAATTTCAACACATTCATTTACTTCCTCTATCTATTTAGTCTCTTTGTCATGTTCCAGAGGATCTTCATAAATACCCCTCTAAAATGTATACTTTTCTTCTTTTTTTGATGGTTTTTCATTTTCTTTTACCTTGTTTCCCAATTCTCTATAAATTTTTTGAGTCATCAATAAATTGTTTATTCTGTGCTTTTCCTTTATGTTTCTGTGTATCTTCTAAGTTTTTCTGCATGTGCTGATATTTTTAGTTTATTATTTTCAATAGTGGATGATACATCCATTATAATACTACACATTGCTTTTATCACATCTATCTTTCTCAGCATTTTTGTTTATCTTTTCTCTCTTCTATACTTTTCTAACAGTGACACTTCCTGTCTTAATTGATTTATAGTTTTCTCTATTCAAACCTCCATGATGGCATTCAATTTCTTCCTGTCCTTTCCCCTACTACCCTGTGTTCTTATGGTAGGACTTTACCGGTTATTAATTTGGCTGCACAGTAGTGTATCTTACTTACTTTCCTGCTACCATAAAATTGTCATATTTGCCACAGGCTACTCCTACCATTCATAACACTGCCAAGCTCTGAAAGAACTAAACTGGCTCAAACTCACATGCCACCTAAATCTAGTTCAGCTGTCTTCTGCACATAAAATGATATATACACCTGATAGTTGCTCAGCCCTAAAATCTGTCCTAAAACCCTACATACCTACCAGAGCCCACCATTCTGAAAACAAACAACTCCTAACTGTCTGCATTCCAAATAAAAGAGTTGGACAGTGCCTATACTCTCATGCTACCACCAAGCTCTGAAACACTCTGCGAACAGACATTACTACCACTAAGGACTTTAACAACTTCAAACACACCCTAAAATATGGTGTACCATCAAAATGTCGTGGCTGTGGTGTGTGACAATGGATATCCGAAAGTAAGTTTGCACAGGTTTGTATGTGGGAAAAAAAAAACATGCCGAATGCACAACAGTGAATGATAGTGTGTGTTCACTGTTGTGAATTCGACATATTGATTGGAGATTGCACCATAATGGGGATTGGAAAATGTACCATTTCCCTCATTGTAGTGGAATATCAGAGTTTGTATATATAAGTAGCAGGGGGTGTGGGGAGCACATCCCCCCACATGGGGGTGCAGGGGGGCTTGCATTTTTTTGTCTCAGTGTTGTATTTGGTGTTTTTGGCTTTTTTGTTTTTTGTACACCAATTTGTACATTGTAGTCACCTGTAATATGTGTGTTGTATGACACCGGATGTGGTTGTATGTTCAAAAAATGTTGACAATTCGATTTCGAATTGTCAATATTTTTTTCATCTGTTCTTTTTCTCGGTCACTATCATAACTTTCGACAATGTTTTATGAGTACGTTAGTACTTGCAACAACATGTTCGAAATTATGATAGTAAACCCTAAAAAACATTTTCTTTGTAATCAAGCCTGCCCCTGCTCTTTCCCTAATAGGTGAACTCCATTCACTCTCTAAGGCTTTTCCTTTCTACACCTGGAGATATCAAAGTAATAAACTTTGGGTCTATATTAAATGAATGAAACGACAAAGAGCGAATGCTCTTTTATTGACACATAAAAGCCAAAATCAAAAAGCAGCAAAGTTATAGAACAGAGATTTTTTTCCCAGGGAAAAAAATTGCCGGCCTGTTCTCGGGACTTTCCCATTTCCTCCAATTTGGTGCAATCTTGAAGTCAATATATTTAAGTAGGGGGGTGGGGGAGTGAAGCTCCCCACTTTACTTTGTCTCCACATTTTTTTTTTTTTTTTTTGGAGCAGCATTTTTTTCCCTGGAACAAAAATCACGGTTCCATAATGTCGCTGTTTTTTTGGTTTCGGCATTTATGTGTCGATGAAAGAGTGTTCGCTCCTTTGTCATTTCATTCATTTAATATAGACCCAAAACTTTATGTGTTTCTTCACCCTTACCTATTCCCATCCTACTCCACAATCCTTCTAAGCATATGCTTGCTTCTAATATTCTGACCCTCACTCTTTAACTTAATCCTACCTGACAAAAAACAAAGTTGTAATCTACCACATTATTTTTATTTAGTATTTCTTATCTAGCACATATTTTATTATTGTATCTACCTCTCTGTACTTATTTAGTATTCATTACTTATTTAATGTTTCCTTTACTGTTTGCTATTGTCTTGTTCATGTACAATGTCTTAACTTTCATGTATCATTTGGAGTTTTTCTCCCCAGGCCTCCGCTGAAAATGGGTTCCTGACCCAGTCGGACTTTCTCAGTAAACAAATATTAAATAAATAAAAAATAAATAAAATACTTATGTTATATTACATTAATCTCTATGGACAGTCCTAATTACTGAGTTCATTTTGTTTTATCAAACTTCTAACGTTTTGGGTTTTATTGACCTATGTTAGTCAATTTCTTTCATTGATCTTAATATGTCTATCCATCTCTATTAAATCAAGCAACTCTTCTCTTACATCATTTTCTTCTAAACTGATTGCACATTGTTTGCAGTTTCCTGTGAGTATTCTATAGAAAGTTCCAGAGCTTCTTCCTGTGCCACGTTCTCTTCATTTTCACCCTGTGTCACCCATTGCTCTTTCATATGGGAACTCACTGGCCTATCACTCCATTGCATTGACTGTGCCAGAGTTGCCACAGTTTTCTGTTCTTTTCCATGCTGTATAGCTCCAATTGAACATCTGTACTGGTTTCCAGTGAGAGGCTCCAAAGTATCTTCATATGTCAACTGATTAGATGCTTCCTGCTCTACTGGTTTCTCCTTAATTTGAGTGCCCACTGCTCTATCCTGTTGTGTTGTTATTTGAGTTAAATTTTCTACACTAAATCCTTCACTTTGCAGGTAATACATAACCTCAGTTTCTATTTCTTTAACTTCTCCATTACTAATCCTCTTTTCTACTTTTCCTCTTTGTTTTCTTATTTTTTGTATTGTAAAATTTACCATCTCTGGATGCCTTTGCCTGTATTTTTCTTCAAATATCTCTGGCGCTGCTCTTTTTGTATAGATTAGTTTTGCTTTCTCCTTTGTGTAAATATTGTACCATATTAAATCTTTTTCTTTCCCATGTCCATATTTCTTCTTCAGATGTTTCCTGCCCCTCTTGCTTTTCCTTACTTTGGCGAGTGGTTGTTCCATCATGCTGTGATATGACTTTCTACACTGAAACCTTCACTTCACAAATATTCTATAACTTCAGCTTCTCTGTTTTTAACTTCTACTTGACTAATCTACTCTACACTCCCTCTTTGTGATCTTATTTTTTTATTGTGAAATTTTCCAAATCTGGATGCCTTTGCCTGTATTTCTCTTTGAATATTTTTGGAAGTTCCTTTGTTTATTGATTAATTTGGCTTTCTACTTTGCATAAATATTGTGCCATATCAGATATCTCTTTCTTTCCCATGACCATATTTCTTTTTATATACCCTTCAAATGTCTCTAAATTTTGTTCTTTAAATTTTTGCACTTCCTCAGTTGCTTCTTTTTCTAAATGGCACAAGGCTTCTTGGTCTGTACAGTGTTTTCATGGATCTGGTGTATTAATGAAAACATTTTTATTCAAAGCTTCTTATTTATTCAGTTATCTATTTTGTTATTTATTTATTTGCATTTGTTTACCGGGAAGGACCGCTGTGCCATAAGGAGCCCATTTTCAGTGGAGGCCCAGGGATAAAAGCTCAATATTAAGAATGACATACAATCTACAAGTCACAAGTGAGTACATAAGATCTGAGGAACAGTTGAATGAAGAGAGGTGAATTTAGACATTGACAAGTACATAATTACAGTAGTATATATCAAAGTTCAGTGCAAGCGATATGATAGTGTTCACAGTTTAAATGTCACAATTAAATATAGCTAAGCTAACATGTCAGTAGCTTCAGTTGTAATAACATGGTATGAAAAATTAAACATTTATGAAGTCCTAACCTTAAACATAGGAGAGTATATATATATATATATATATATATATATATATATATATATATATATATATATAAATAACACATAATACCAAGACTGTTGTTGAATAAAAGTTACAAAATATAAGACTTTAGAGGATATTTTTATGATTAATGATACTAGTAGGTAGAAGATTTTGAACTGACAGAGAAGTAGTTATAAAGATGCAAATAGTGGTGAAAATGGGGATTCAGATTTTAAGAGGTGTGGTACTGGCACATATGTACTGCCATAGGGAGGAAAGGTGTTGTCTCAGGGATTCTTTTAGAGAGAATTGCATTACTCATAGCCTTAATTGATGATAGGATGGTGTTCCATAGCTTGGCAATAGTGAAGGACTAGACCATGTGGTCAGCTGAGAGGTTTGGTTTTAATACCTTCAGGAACAATTGGTTCTCAGATTCATGAGGTCTGTTAGGGTGGTAATAAGTAAGTAATGTACTAAGGGCAGGGCAATCTGATGGTTTGCAGACAATTCTGTGTGCTGTGGTTAATTGTAAGTATGTAAGATAATGTGGACGTTCGAGCCAATTTAGTAAGTGTAGAGAGGAACAGTTATAGGATGAGTATTTTGTATTAGCTGCAAACTTGGCAATTTTATTGTAGCACAACTCAAGTTTGGATTTAAGAGAGGGCTGGATGTTAATAAGGAGAGGGGCACTGTATAAGAGAGAGGGCAGTAGAAAGGTACAGGCAAGGGTTTGTTTTGCTGAGCGGTTGAGGAAATGTTTATGTCTATAGAGCATGCCCAGTTTCTGATGTGCTTTTTGATGGTATTGTGTATATGCAGGTCCAATGATAAGTTTTCATCTATGATAACAGCCAGTAGTTTTGCATGTGGTGCAACCTCAATGACAGTTTTATTTTGAGAGTGTATAGTGAATTAATTCTTGTTTAGGGAAGAAATAGCAAGAGTTTTGTTTTGTTGGAGTTTAGGGCATGATGGTTCCTGGTCATCCAAGTTTTGGTAGTTGTGAGGACATTGTGAGTAATTTGCTGCAGTTCGGACATGGAATTGGCAATACAGATAATAGTTGAGTCATCTGCATATTGCATTACAATACCTTGACTAAGAGTGGTGTTAAAGTCATTGAGAAATATACTAAAAAGAAAGGGCCCACGTATGGAGCCTTGGTGAGCACCTGTACCTATTTGAGGAATGGAGATTAAGAATGCTGCCATTTGTTTGATTGTTGCCTGTTTGTGAGGTAGGTTGAGAGCCAACTAAGGGTAGGAGATGAGATACCTAGGTGTGAGAGTTTTGTGAGGAATAGAGGTTGGGAGACAGTATCAAAGGCCTTAGAAAGGTCTAGAAAGAGTGAGAAAATATTGGTTAACTGTATCCATGAAGGATACAAGAGCTGTTGTAGTACTGTGGCCTGGTCTGAACCCATGCTGAGTGGAAGAGAGGATTTGGTTATGAAACAGATGGTTAAGAAGTTGAATGTGACTGCATTTTTTCAAGATCTTAGAAATAGGTTAAAGTTAGCAATACGCCGAAAATTAGAAACGTCTGTGTTCTGCCACCTTTGTGAAGGGAGAAAATGTATGCTTTTTTTCCAGATGATAGGTATGTAAAACTCATGGCTAGATCTGCTAAGAAGAATGTTGATAGGGTATGCAATGGAGTTAGCTGATATTTGTAGGAATTCGGGGGGAACATTGTCAGGGGCATTAGTTCCAGGTTTGAGCTTAAGGAGTAGCTTTTTATTGTAGTGGTAGGTATAGGGGAAAAAGAAAAGATAGGTAGAGGGGGAGTAGTGGTGTTTTGTGAGGACTGATTTTGAGGTACAGGATTAGCATTTAAGTTGATCCGAGGGAAGGTAGCAGTAAGATTAGATACAGTGTTGATGAAATATGAGTTGAAGAGAGTGGCTATTTCAGTAGGTGCTTTATCTGGATTTGGACAAGGGTTATTCTTTGAGCCTGGGTTTAGCAAGGAAGTAATGTAGTTCCAGATTTTTTTTTTTGGGGGGGGGGGGTGCTTATGGTAACTTTACAAACTTAGGCAGTGTGCTTTTTGTCTTTAATGACCACAGGCTTTACTTGATTACAGAGTTGCTTAAATTGTAAGATGTAAGAAGGATTCTTAATTTTTTGCCATGCTTTCCAGACTTTGTCCCTAGTAGTCATGGGTTGCTTGGTGGGTCTATTAAGTCAACTTGCATGGTTAGTTTTTACTCTTTTTTTGTTAAAGGGGTGCTAGGTTGTTTAGGGTCTTCAGAAATGTTGAGTTGAATAACTCAACAGCCTCATCGAGGGAAAGCAGTTGTAGAACATCCCAGCTGATTTTTTGTAAAATTTTGTTTAGGGTGGTTGAGTTAAAATGGAACAAATTTCTTGTTTGCTTATACTGGCGTTTAGTTAGTGTAGGAGTGGTGTTATATAGTATGCAACCAGGAAGGTGATCATTAATGTTACTGGGTAGTGTGCCTGCAAAAGAGATTTTATTTAGGTAAGAGAACAGAATGCAGTCCAAAACAGAGCCATTGTCATTGTTTCTATTGGGTCTAATTATATTTGTAATTAGCTGGGTAAAGTTATGCAAGTTAATGTTAGAGGATGGATGGTGGTGGGAGAAATCTAGCAAGTTAATGTTTATGTTTCCTTTGATAATTGTTTCATTTTTAGATTATTTGATGTCTAGGCAAGGATTTATTCTAATAGAGGAATGTTATTACCTGGTGGGATGTATAAGGGAATAATACAGAGATTCTTGCAGTTGTTCAATTTTAGGAAACATATTATTATTTCAGCTGTAGAAAATTGTGGAATAGATTTAGTATATGGAGCTATAGTCAAGGTGTTTGGGTAGAGCAGTGCAACTTCTCCACCTTTTTTCCCAGGTCTGTCTGATCTTAAACAAGCATAGCCTGAGAGAAGGAATTTGATGTCTTTTATGTAGGGTTTTAACCATATTTCAGTAGCTGCTATTATATCTGGTTTATTGTGAGCCATCCAGGCATGTAACTCTGGGATTTTGTTTGTGATGCTTTGAAGGTTAAGGGTTGTAATAGTTAGTGATTTATGGAAATTAGGGGGGTTAGAAGGGGAAGAGGTGGGACCTGGGTTGGGGTAAATGTCTCCACATTGGGGTAAATTGGAATAATTATATGAATAAATAATGGGTAACTGCTTCCTTTTTTGTTTTAATTTGATACTTTAAAGGAGAGTGGTTATGTGTGCTATGTTGTAGGAGAATGATTTTTATTTTGGTATTTAAAAGTATGCCTATAGCATATAGGCTAGAGGATATATCAGAGTAGCTGGTTAAATATTGGATTTGTGTATATGTAATAGCCGCAGTCTTATGGAGTAGATATGTTGTTTTGAATGATGTTACATTTAGTAGGAGACAGAAGGATAGAGAGATAGAGAGAAGTATTGTATTGGAGGTAAGGGACATGGTAGATAGGAGAGTACATGTATATGCAAAAGAATTTGAAGGCATGAGTATTATCAGGTTTAATGTGTTTTTCCGAAGCTACTGATGGAATGAGCTGAAAGCATAGATAGGTTGGCTAAGTAATGAGAGTTTATGAGGGTGGGGTATTAAGAGAGGGTATGTTTTAATTTGTGGTTTATTAGAAGCTGGGTGTGATTGGATGAAATGCAGATATGGGAGGACTTAGGGTTAGAAGAAATTTAATTGGTATGGGGGGAGGGTGGGAATGGGAGTAGGGTAGGGGAGTGGAGGGACCCAGAGTGTGGCAAGGATGAATGGAACGGGTTGGACCAGAAAGTATGAAAAAAGAAAAAAAATGATCACTTGGAACTTTAGGTGAGTAGCAGTGCTTGAGGCAGTACACGATATAACAAGCACCTCAAGGTCAGAGGTACAAGTTCTGCCATATATTATGTGCTAATGGCTGGAAGTGATTCTTAACAATATTACTGTTGGGAGGTTTATTTGTAACTATGGGAACCCACTCTAAGAGAACAAAGCAGTTACAATAGCTGAGAGGAGGGAAGGGGGGACAACGTGCGACCTGGTTGGTGTGCATGGCACTAATTTATAACATAGAACAATAGTAAAATTATTCACATACAAGAGGCAAAATACAGCAGCAATATGCCAAAGCCAGGGAGACTTTTGTTTCAGTTGGGAGAGTTATCATATCAGCAGTAGCACTGTCCCTCACATAAGAGGAGTGTGAGATATGCTGTAAAAATTAAGACAAAGCTACAGATAAGGAGGAAGGGGAGTAGTTTGTGTAAAGAAGAAATAATGAAAAAGATTCAGAGAGTAGATTGACCTAGAGAAAGATTAAGAGCAAGCATAAGTAGAATGCAGTAATCAGTCTCTACATTTTAGGAAATTCAAGAGGAGTAGGAAAAATGCATAGCAGAGGATAACATTAAGACAATTGCTCTAAATATAACACTTTTACTATTGTAAGGTGATACAGTTGTTCAAAATTATGAGGAAGCAGTAAAAAGTCTTATAAAACCTAAAGCTTACATATGTCTAGCCAAGGTAAAACAAAATGTTTGCATCAGATACTAATATATTTGTAATACAGAACTACTTGGTTGAAAAACACTATTGCTTGGATTGAATTTTAATTTCACTGTACATAAGAGTGATGCTAAGTAATATTATACTTTCAGAAAAATGGCAGACCAGCATAAGCAGATCAGCTCTGGTCTACTGTGCATTGAAAGGGTTACTCAGCTGATTTTAGTTTTATCACCCAGTAGCCAGGGAATATCACCTGTAAATAAGAGCAGTGTATTGGACTGCCGTAAATAATGAATGCCACTAGCTAGAACCAAAGCAACAGTTATTGTGATATCCAGTGAATTTAACTTTAGTTTCTTGTAAACTATAAACAATATTTTTTTTTTATTTAACATTTATTAACTGTGAAAGTCCTTCTTGGAACAAAGCCAACTTTCAGCAGAGGCCCTGGGAGAAATGCTCCAGATGCATGTCTTTGTAACATGAGAGGAAACTGGAGCACCTGAAGGAAACCACATGAATGCAGGGAAAACATGCAGACTCCACACAGAAGGCACCCCAACTGAGAATCGAACCGGAGAACCTCTTGGTGTGAGGCAACAATGCTACCACTCAACACTGCGCTGTCCAATAAATACACTCATCGCAGGCAAACTCAGAAATAATAGTTATTTCCAGAGACAAGAATTCACTTACGAGGTGAGCACACCAACCCCTGGATGCTGGGAGAGCTAGTTCTTCTACAAAAATAATTCTGACAGTTTTTCTTGTGGAACTATTTTTTTTTCTTTCCTCTAATTTCTCTCTTAATCTTTTCATATATCTGTTGTCTGGAAATTTTGGGCTTCTTGTATAATAGTAACAATGCATAATTTCTTTCTTATCCTCAGTAGTCCACTCTGTTGTCTGTATGGCTTGTTTGTGGCTTATCAGTTTTTGTGATTTTTGTGGACTGCTATTTCCTTCTACATTGGAGGGGGAGCATCCTCCCCCTGGGCCTGGCCTAGCCACATTGTAGGTCATTTTTTCCAGCCCTGGTACTGGTGCGCCTACCAGGATTAGGCACTTTTTATCCTAGCACCCAGCTAACTTCTTTAATTTTTAACCTACTTCTGTCCATGATATATGCTGTATAAAATTCAGTCTATATATCAATGTCACCTTGGTGAGATTTTGTGAAAAACAGTGCCCACCTTATGAAGATACTCACCAAGACTTGAGGATGAATTCAATTCCAGCAATACATCTCTCCTGTTGCTGATTTTATCATCACTCCATTCAAACCCCTATCTTTCTATGTGTCTCAGTTAATTTCCAGGGAAACATCTTCAATATCTGTTGTTGTAATTCTACCACAGTATCCTTATATGTATAGAGTTCCACCTTTGGTATGTACAAATCCAAGAATATTGCTAAGCTGAGAAATTCCCAAAGATTAAAAATCAAGAAAATTAAATGCCATAAATCCTTCACATATTGCAACACACTAGCTTGATGTTTCATGTACTCAGTAGCTTAAGGTCACTTAGAGGTGATCATTGTTTCATTTTTTGAACCATGAAAGACTCAATATTATTCAACCTCCTATTTTTTCACAAAATTAATAGCTCTACAAATGCCTGTGCTAGGGATCTAAATCTACAGCAACAAATATACAAGGGTCATCGGAGGAATATGTTCCTAACTGAAGGGGCTGTATTCATTAATAGCTACATGAATAGAGTTATCATGTTGGCACTCTAGTTGATATTCACTGAATGGTTCTACAAAAAGTGTAGAGCCACCAAAGAAAGGGAAGTGGCAGAATAAACAAATAGCATAAAGAGCTAAAGTGCACTCTAATTAATCAATCCAATATGGCGGAACTATTCAAGAAGCTATAAAGCAATCGTGTACACCCAATGTAGGCTTTTGCCTTATACGCCAACACTCTATGGAGTATAAGCATGATTACACTTGGGAAAAAGGTATGTTAGAGTTTGCTACTGCTGTTATTATGCTGTATAGGCTTTAAATCAGGATGCTGCTGCTGCCAGACTTTGGACAAGAAACAGAAGAGTGTTTAGAGCCAGTTTGACTTATCCTGGGCTGCTGACTCAGAAATTGCTGAGAGATACAGAGTGAACATGGAAACACTGGAGGAAACATACATCATCTGATGTCCCCCACTTTAGGCCCCATCAAAATTGTGGCTCTATATTAGTTCATCAACAGCTTAGGTTACTGAATCTGTAATGATCGACACCTAAGCGTCAAACTTGCAAAATCTCGAATGGCCATTTAAGTGAATTCTTTCCTCGGGAAAGAATTCAGTAGGCTGTCCGTGAATAAAATTAACTTTTCAACCTAAATAAAGTAGAGGGCTTTGCCCCCAATACGCCCAACATGGGGAGCTGTACCCCCCACACCCCCATAACTAAATATACCAACTCCGAGATCGCTCCACATTGCCGAAAGGGCAAATCCCAGATAATGGCCAAGCGACTTCTTTCCCGAGGAAAGAATTTGCTTAAATAACCGTTCAAGATTTTGCAAGTTCGACACTTAGGTGTCAGTCATTACAGATTTGACAATCTAAGCTGTTGATGAAGTAATATAGACCCACAATTGTGGAGAAACCATCCCAGTGGAAATAAAGGTATATGTATCATTACTTACATTAGCTACTAGTATTTTCCAGAGACCCACAGGGGATATTTTATGGGTGTCACAGGCATAATATTACATTTTAAATGTAATGCTACTACATGCAAAGGATCACATCTTTTCCCATGCACACCACAACAGAGAGCAAGAACCATGTAGGAATGCAATGCAGTAGCACAGTTCCCTGAAGTGTTGGGGGCCATAGATTGCACACACATAGAAGCCCCACCTGGGAACAGGGAAGGAAATAAATCAACAGAAACGATTTTCACTTCATTAACTGTCAGGTTGTCTGTAATGCCCAGGGGATCGTCTACAATGTCTCTGCAGGTAACCCAGACAGTATCCAAAACTCACACATATGGCATACTTGCAACAGTACACCAGGTATGCGAGGGATGACATTCCTCAAAAGCATCTTGTAAGAGACACAGGTTATGCACTGGAGTCCTCCTGGCTCTTGCCACCCATGAGAAACCCACACATACCCACTGAGCAAGGATAAAATGAGGCCCACGCTTAAACTTGGAATACTATAGAATGCGTGTTTGGATTGCTTAAATCAAGGTTGAGGTGTTTAGACACATCAGAAGGTGCACTGCAACATGACCCAGGTACCTCTGCTGAAATACTTGCAGTCTGTGCCATGTTCACAATATAATACTCAGGAAACAGCTTCAACAAGGACAGCAAGTGGCAGGACCATAGCTACAAGGACCACAGGCAGGTCAAGCAGTAGCAGCATGGACAGATGAGGAGTCAGAAGGAGAACCACCAGCTGTAGATGGTGCTGACAGATGAAGGTGTGCACAGTATGCCCTGGGTCTGGGTAAGAGGCAATGAATAGCACACATAATCAATACCTAGGTGAACACCTAAGATTCTGTGCACATACAAATAGGAAAACTGATGCTGGTCAGAGTCCACAACCTTTACTTAGTCATGTCATGGCTGTGTTTTGATGGGATCAAGCAGAGATAGTCCCTAATGACACAATTTGTACCTGCAGCAATGACTAGGTAAGTGTGGAACCTGTAAAAAAGTTATATAATTGATTAGTCTCATATGGAGATATGTATATGCTGCAAAGCACGACATTTGTCTGAGATGTACAGGTATGTCAGTAGTATCTTCTCGTTCAGACTTTTGTATGTATATGCTGCACAGCGCGGCGTTTGTCTGAGACATACAGGTATATCAGTAGTATCTTCTCGTTCAGATTTTTGCACTATTACCATTATGTATTACAACCAATAGTGTGCATCAAGCATTTCAACTGACCTCTGTGTAAAACATGAAACAGGTCAATTATAACTTATTTTTCACAAATACACCATGAAGCAAGATGGAAGTACCTAATCCTTCCACAACTTTAATGACAATAATAACTGAAATAAAATGAGGTTCAACAATTATAGAAACAATCATTTACAAATGAGTAGGAACATGACATCAAAAACTTTTCTTCTGCAATACATATTGATAAATGCAAGCATGTGAGTAAGCAAGCATTAGCTAGCCACTGTGTGCTTCGGACACATATTCAACTCTAAGTCATCAAGACATATACAAAGGACAGGACACAGTCCTCATCATTTGCACGGGGTTGGTATATACAAAAGAAGGAGGTGTGTGCAAGTAAGAAACACAAGTATCTAATAGATTATACAGTGTCCAGGACCAGTAACAACTGATGTACAGCACTCAGCAGAACTGTTTAGATAGCTTGCATGTGTGTAAGGTGGTATGGGCAAGTATTTTTTTTTCTCCCTGTGTGTCTGCATGAATACAATCAAACACTGTGCTAGCACATGTCCTGGAATCTTGGACAGGTATAAGCCATGCATGGCAGAGTAGTCAGTTCAGCTTCATCCACCTTGACCATGAGATCTGCAAAGCATTGCAGAGCTACTTCTATGGCCCTTGCTACAGATTGGGGTGAACATGAGAGATGCCTCCTGGATGAGCTCTTCTCACAACTACATCCAGCGGAATCTTGCATGGCCACATCTGCTAAACACCAGAAGATGTGCAGAATCTATGGCCATGTGAATGCCCACCCTCCCAGAATAGATGTTCCGTCACAGACACTGCCCAATCCAGTGTGTTATTCAACCTATCCCAGAAGAAAGCTGGGTACTTTTAGATGTGGAACTTGTGCATAATGTTGATTCATTGCTAATGCAGAATTACATATGTAGCAAGTAGGGATACATTTATTCAGGGAGGCACATTTTCCAGTTGTGATAGTATGGAGCTCGTACACTTAGCCCAATGTAAAAGATGTGAGGCATTTTATGTGGACAAGACTAAGCGGAAGCTTAAAAAGAGAATATACAAACACCTTTATGCAATTAATAGAAAATATGAAAACAATGCTTTAAATAAGCATTCTAAAAATTGTCATCAGGCCTCATACACATTTTTCATTTTAGAAGAAATTTCAAAGGATCCTGGGTGGGGGCATGGGAAACCAGGATTGAATATAGGGAAATCTATTTGGAAATTATTTTTGATTTTTGTTTGTGTGGAATAAACTTGGATTGTTGAAGCCTTTGGTTGGTTGTTTCCCATTTACATGAGTAGACAACACTCGCTTGTCTATTACATATAGGTATTAATAGGCAATAAACCCCTTTCCTTTGGGTGTCACTTACATTTCTTTGCAAAAACATGTCCAGTTCTGATGTACATGATATTACAGCTGTAAGTGCCATTTGTTCTTATGTATACATGTTGAGGTGGAGAATACAGCTGTGGTATCATCCTGCATACATAAATTCCCTATCTGTTCATAATGTGTCTTCTGCCCTTGCTAACTGTTGCCTCATCTATTCATATTATTAACATGTTTAGCACATTTTAGCTCCCCTTTGTTACTCTGCAGCTTCATAAACCCATCACATCCTTTGTTAACATGTCCGTTTTTATTTATGTGCATAACACCAGTATGATCATTGACATTTTAATTATCACTACATCAGTGTGTCAGGATTTATTTTAGGAATGTTTCTTTGACATGTAAGCACAGTTGTCTGTGGTATACGAGTATAATTTACTCATTTCCCATTCCCTTTTACTTATTATGCAGCACGAACCCTTATTTGTTGTGTACAATGCCCCCATTTCACTTCCCATCTTAGAATTTCAGGGTTACAGCATGTGTTAATATCTTACCTTTGCCTATAAGCAAGCCATTTTGTTTACACTCTATACCTGTGCATGCAAGCACCTTTTCATGGCCTGGACACAATTGCTGCTCATGAAAAAGTGTTTATGAATGTGTGTGCATAATGAGCAGCGTGCATATTCGATTAGCACTGCTGCTCATTGAGTTAGCATGCTTACATCGATCGTGTAGGCTTAGCTCGGCACCTACATGATTGTTAATGAATCCCAGGGAAGGCATTTGCAGCCTATGGAGTGTTACCAGTGCATGTCAAACAAGATGCTACATTAACTATCTTAAGACTAGCTTTGATGACTGAATGGATAGAACTATGTTCTATTTAGGAAGTGAGTGCTTACTTCTTTGATAAGGATGGAAGAAGTTTTAGTGAGTGCTGTGCTTGAAAAAGGTGGCAAGAACTTTTAAGAGTGTTCTTAAAGGAGAATACGACACATATTATGGTCTCCATGATAGCTTGCCTAGTATTATTTATATGCTCTTATGCTCCTAATTTGCAAGTGCATTCCATTTCTATTAAACTTTTCAGGGTGACCTAATTTTGATCTATAAATGTCTCCACTGTGAATAACTGAGTAGTACTGTATGGACCAGTTTATTTCTCACAACATGTCCCTCCATGCATCCATCTACTCACAACCCCTTTTTCTCATTTTGACATATGGTGTCAGGGTGTCACATCAAAAGGTGACAATCATCTAGAGCCAGTGTTAATACTGTTGGGTGCCCAGTTCTGTTGTGGTGGTTCTTGCATAACACATAGTTGCATGCAAACTCACACCTATGGCCAGTTTAAAGTGTCCAATCCATCTTCTGCATGTCTTCGGAATGTGGGAGGAAACTGGGTCACCCAGAGAAAACCAACATGAACACAAGGAGGACATGCAGACTCTCACAGTACATTAAATTTAAATATAAAGCTCTAAGCCTGAGGACTTTATCAATAAGGTTAAGGAATCGTTCTTTACCTTTAGTTTCAAAATTGTGGGACAAGCTTTGCCTTGCCGAAAAACAACATTTGAACTGTGTGAATTTTAGTATCTGACTTTACAATTATATGGGGAAAATGTCTTTTAAATAAGATTTATTTTGAGGCAAACTCCACAATAACCTTTAATGAGGTTTTTAATTTGCTATCACTTTACACTCCAGCATTAAATGTCTCTCACCTCATTTCTCCTCTCCATTCTATTGAACTTCCTTCATCTTCCTATTCTTTCTGGGTGCTTCCATGCAAGTTTCTGCACTGAAATCCTTAGTACCAGCTACCATTTGCTTTGATCCTGTTTGTAGTAAGAAGCCTAGCAAAGTTCCTGCATTTCCAATCTTTGTTTCTGTAATTGGAGTTGAGGTCTAGCTGCAGTGAACAGCTTGCCATGTGCCAAGTTTGGTGTCCCTCCTGCACTTTATGCTGCTCCCTAGGTGTGCACCAGAGATAGACATCAGTTCTAAAAGAGGTCTTATGAGTTTAGACAAATGTCTGCTAGGTGTGGAAACTTAAGAGTTCCACTGTTGCTGTTATGCTTAAGAAGAATGCTAATGACCAGGATGACTACAAGGGAATTCGCTCACAATCTCCTATCTAAAACCAGCAGAACACTGAGTGGTACTTGGTATATCTTCCCTTCATCTCATCTTCTCCTTGACTGTTATCGATCCTTCATTCCACTCACAATTTCCTACTTTTAAAGCCACAGAAACCGTGGCAGAAAAAGCCTGATGACACGTGACTCCGCTGTTCTTAATAGAGGTTTGGAGGGCTGTCTAACCTTATTTGACTATCTTAATGGTTAATAAACTGATGTAACTTAAATTGAATTCAGTGCCTTTCCACTGTGGTTCATGCATGTGTATTCTACAATAAACATAATGTTACAGATATAGTTACGGCTCTATTATTGCATTGATTGACTGGTGTTTGATTATACATGTGCGCTATTATTAACTCATGTAGGTTCATAAACTGGTACTAGGCTAACTGCCTTTGCAGGCCATTTTAAGCTTAGACACTTACCCCATGTGAGAATCAAACCTGTACCTTGTGCTTATAAGGTAAGCACCATAACCATTATGACAACTGCCCACCAATTAGTGACACAATTACATTGGTGCAGTACCTTTAAGGACTACCTCTTAATTGTCCAGATTTTTGCTTCATATTTTTGGGTCTGAACCATATAAAATGTGTGATTTTTCTGGATTTTTGTGGCAAATCAGTGGGGATAGAATTCACAAAATAATGATAGGCATTTGAGGTTCAGACTTCTTATCCTTCCGAAAATGCAGTGTAACACAAGATATTTTACTCTAGAAAGTTTATAAGTTTATAAGACCAATATTTAAAATGTGTTCCTATTTTTTGGGGCTTTGTCCCCCATTATATTTGGCTATATCCTGATTTTATGTGCTATTAGGTTGAGAGCTATTATGACTACAAATTGAATTAATTAGTCACACTAATCATTCTTGTGTCTTCTGACACAGTGTGTGCTAACACTCTGCTTCATCCTCTTATGGTTACTTCTCTACTACTCTCCATAAACTGCCACTGATACCTTAAGAGACTTGTAAGCTGCACATATATGTTACATTTGAACTCACAGTTGTCTTCTCTTCTTTCACTTCCATGTAAGCATACATCTGTCGTGCTTAAACCAATAGATTTATGGTACCTCTCTAGAGGGACAAAAACACATGCTGCTTAAGATGACCTTCCCCTTCTAGTTAAACGCTTAATGTTCCTCTCTGGGGATGTTCAACAACATTTTCATATTGCTCTAATTAATAATACTTTGCACTCAGTTTTTCTCTTTAATAACCAACTCAGATACCCAAACAGAGTGGACATAAGGAACATGGCTTATACTATCAACCACACTATTTTTGTGGCTTAAAAATAGCTACTACTAGTTCAGAGTTGACCAACAAGGAAGAACCTAGAACAGAGTGCTTTACCCTATATTAGGCATTCAAACTAAGATGACCACAGCACTAACTGGGCTTCCTGTGAGATAAAAGCAAATGACAGCACCAAGTTATCTGTGGTTACAGCCTATCACCTTTCTTCATTTCTTGATGTACTGCACTGTGTATTCGTTTTTTAACCCTGCAGATGAAGAATAATATATTTTTCTTTCTCATTCTCTCAATCAAAACTGGGCATTCGCACATATTCTGAAACACATCCCCATCTTTAATCTTATCCAAAATGTTACTCCTCACACAAGATAAAAAGCCTAAGTAAAATAAATACAATATTCCTGATTGCATACCTAGGAATTAAACTGAAATACGATACGTTACAGCCTTATAAGACACAGCTCATAACAATGTCAGTTAACTACAGTCTGTTCATTCAAACCTCTCAGGACATCTCTTCTCATCATAGGATGTAACCTTTGCACACAAAATGAATATACTTTTCATGTGAAGCAATCTATCCTGGACTGATATCCACTAATCAGTTTTCTGGTCATCACTTCATTTACCTTAAGATTCACTATGACTCCTCAAAAAATCCAGGGTAATTATTTTCCAAACAATAACCAAAATAGACGGAGGAAATACATGTTTTTTGCTAATTATACAGTTCAAATCAAAATGTAAGCATAGAAGCATTTACCATCATTGGAAAACAACCATTTATCATGTGTATAAATGGATTCCTCACTGCAAGAAAGGCATGCAGAGCTGAAATAAAATTTGTAGAACTGCGTCTTGAAAGAAGAAAGCAATACCAGTTTCTGGGACATCCAAGAAAATTATGGTCTAAAATTAAGTATCAAACAGCATTAAAGTCATATCAACCAAAGTCAATACTGAGCAAGAAAACCAAAACTAATTGCATACACCTTCCTACCTGCAGAGTGATTTGAAACTTAATAAAGGACAACTTTTTTATCTTTTATTCAGCACAATAACCCTGCAGATCCTTGTCTCCGCAATGCAGGACCAATTAACCCACAATCATCTTCTTTTACTATGGTAACAACATATTCAGTATGAGAAATGCTATATACACAGCCATGATAACTTTCACTCATGGCTGCTAAACTAACCAAAAAGCTTCATAACTACATGTCTCTCTCATCTGATGAACTTCAAAATGTTTTCTTATTTATGGAAATCTGCAAAATATCCACCCCCAAAACTTGTCTCCTACCAGATACAGTAAGACAGATGACAAAGTTGTCTATAATAAGATCATTTAAATGTGGCACATTTTCAAATGGAACTTACAGTTTCAGGTCAGATTTCAGCACCATGATTATCCTGTGGTCACTGCGGTGGTGGTGCTGCGGTAGCGTTGTCGCCTCACAGTAAGATGTTGTCCTGTTCGATTCTCAGTTAGAGCGTCTTCTGCTTGGAGACATGCGTGAATGGGCATACCTTCGCTGAAGGTTGTATGTTAGGGCTGGCAACTCGGTACATAAAAATCTGCTGCCAATCATTAGCGGACCGGAGTTCCGCTGTGGCGACCCCTAACCGGGTAAAGCCGAAAGATACAACATTATCCCATGGTCAGTGATTGAGAAATGCTTTCCATATCATAGTTCTCAGAGAACTGAGGGTGACTTTTGCTATTGTTAGTCATCTCCTATTAGACTCAGAACAGCAAGGTAGTTCCCTTGTGCAAGTAACTGTTCTGTGAGTACCTAACAAATTATTCAGTAATAGCCAATGTCAACACTACATCCAGCCAAGTACACTCTAAAGTGAAGTCTCTGAAACATTCATCTATTGTTTTCCATTTTTTTGAAATTACTTTCTTCTTGCCTCATTGATAATCATGGTCTCCTCTTTATGTTTGCTCCCCTGGTAGGTAAGAGATATAAGGTCCATTCATTCCTATTAGGGGTGACTGATAGGAAAAGGAGAGTATGGCCATGACCTATTCAAGACCAGGAGGTTTAATGCCTTTGAATAGCCTAAACCCTCCACTCATGCCTGTAACCACCCCATGATTTGCCTCAGTGTGTATCAACAAGGATGTATCACTCACTTCAATGAATAATATAATCCCTCAGGGCTGCTCTGCTCTTTTCAAAGCCAGAGATCCTATGTGATCCTATGGGATCACTGGTCTCTGTGAAGAATTCTACAATATAAATAAGTGAATAGGTACGCACCTTATCTCCTTCTCCTCAAGAAAGTCAAGCCATGGCCAGTGTCACGGAGTGGAGGGATAAACCCTAATTATGAGCTAAGTAACCTGTGTTTAATTAGCAGATTGAGAGTCTGGGGTGGTGGCTGGGAAAGATGGGGATGTCCATCGGGGCAGGGAGGGTGTTTGCCAGAGATTTGTACTGATGTGAGGCATAGACCACAGAGGGGAGTAAACCTTGAATGTTGTCAATGCAGGGGTGAGGTGGATGGGTAAATAAGGAGAGGTCATAATAATATCCCTCCCTCAGCAGCAGACGTATTTGCTGGCATCACCATCTAGAATGCCCTTAAGGCCCACAGCAGCCACAGCTCACTTTGAGAAGCATGGGGGAGGAAGGAGGAGTAGGTAGGCCTTGTGATGGATGGGGGCACTAGAATGGCCAGAATAAATGGAGGAGGGAGAAGGGAAACAAAAAGAAAGCCAAGCCAGCAAATCCATTTTACTCTTCTTTCCCCACTCCAGCTTCAGCAGGTGCCCAAAATGCTAATCAAACTCAGGTCATCTGACTCATTACTGGAGCTTTATCCCTGTGTTCCAATGGACAAGATGATATCCAATCATTTTACTGAAATCTTCTTATTTATAAATGATCTCACCTTAGAGCTAAAAGGATTTATATCAGACCTGCATGCATATGGCTGTGTTATTTCCTAAACCTCATCACACATACATGAATCTCTCTTGGGTCCTTGACTAAACATTTTCTAGGGATTAACACACTATACTAGAAACAGCACATTTAAATAAGTAATCTTAATTACAGCTCACAAGCCATTATATAATCGTGTATTTAACATTTAATCTACAATAAAAAATCTTATTTTAGCTCCAAGTTTAAAATATATGGCTTTAAAATATTACATTTTGAGATATGAATATTTATTTTTGATACAGCTGTTTTCTTATTTTTCCATTATAATGAGATAATTAAGGTAGTTTATATTTCCGAAACCTGCCCCCAGATTCTCAAAAGCTTGCACGGAGTGCAAGATCGGTGCAGGAGCTCAAGCAGGCAATATGTCTGCCGTGCGATCCAGGAACAGCTTGCAGTGGCATGCACGAGAGCTCCTGCACTAATCCTGCACGAATTAAGCCCTGGTAAGCAAATCACCCCATATGCAAATGAGGTGCCTTTGCAATCCAGGAAGCTTGCAACAGTCCGTGCAAGACTAGTGCTTTCTGCAGAAATGTACTCGATGAGTAACTGAATACATTTCTGCAAAATCCAAAATGGAGCTGTGACAGCCCCAAAGAAAGGCTGCATATCATATAGTAAGCATGCAAATGGCACAGTATAAGGCCATTGGTATTGGAAACAAAAAAAAAATACAAAAATTAACTTTTATTTTTTAGCAGATCTTGGCTGTTTAAGCGTAGGACAGCGGCACGCAAACGGGATCGGGGGAAAATAACAAAACAAACCTAAATTAAGCAGTCTAACTAAAATCAGTATTCTGCCATGCAAGTCAGTGGCAGGCAGAAGAGAACCTGGCCAGTGAGTATTGGTTGCTAAGGGGGGAGGTTCAGTGTGAGACATGTAACTATGCATTAGCAGACAATCCTATGCAAATGAGGGGAAGGATAGTGAATCCCAGTTTTCCTCAGCATGTGAGTCAGGTCCCAAGAGTGTAAGAGTAGGAGTAGCTTGGTGCAAGCCTAGGAGTTAGGTGACATCATGGGGTGTGTGTCAGGCATACTGTAAGCAGATTAGAGCCCTGTGGCTCAGGTTTGCTCCTAGCTTAGCACAGCTAAACTCGGGGGTGTGTCTAAACCTGCTTAGCGCTCTTTACAAAGTGTAAGCGGGTGTGCGCGCCACACACTGGGTTTTACAGGAAGATAAAAGAGGTTAAACCAGGAAATAGCAGCAGTGTGCACATTTGAGCACTCTGTATGCGCGACACACACACGGGCTTAAACAGGAAGGCAATGGGAAGGGAAAACAGCAGTAGGAAGATGATCAAGGAGAACTAGCTTAGCTGGCAGGTGAAATGTATCACAATCAGCCAATTACACAGGCAGCAGCCCAGCCCAGCCCAGAACACTACTATAAACTAAGCAAACATCTTCCCCTCTGTTTTTTTCCACACTCTACACCACCGGTGTATCAAGCGGGGCAATGTTAACAAACAAACCTACAAAATGAAAAGGGCTGAAGCAGGCAACATAGAACAACATATGCAAGAGGCTGAGGGTGGAGAGGATGTGAATGCTGCCGATCAACCCACAGTGAGGAGACGGAGAAGAGTGTATAGACCCAGGGTAACCTACCAGGGGCTACATGAGCTGGAGATAGTGGAGCACTATAGGGTGGACAGAGACCTCCTACAGCAAACTGTTGAGCTGTGCTGGCCACACCTGACACACCAAACTGACCAAGGGGAACCCATCCCAGTGGATACCAAGGTATGTGTAGTCCTAGGAATACTAGCCACAGGTACCTCCCAAAACTCAACTGGGGATATCATGGGGATCTCGCAGGCATCAGCATCCAGAGTATTCCACCAGTTCCTGGATGCCATGTCAGCACATGCCAGTGAGCACATATATTTCCTCAACATCCATGAGGTGTTGACCAGCAATGTGCATCTCTTCCACCAAATAGCAGAATACCCTGAGTTAGTGGGTGCTATAGACTGCATGCACATCAAAGCACCACCCGGTGATCAGGGTAGGGCCTACATCAACGGCAGGGCCATCCCCACCATCAACTGCCAGGTCGTATGTGATGCCCAGGGCATTATAATGAATATGTGTACAGGCTGCCCTGGAAGCTACGATGATTCCCACATATGACATCTGACGCAGCTGTACCAGAGATTTGCCAGTGGGGACATCCCCTATGGTAACCTAGTGGGGGATGCTGGTTACACTTTGGAGCTGTGGCTGATGACACCCATCAGAAATGCACACACACCTGAACAAGAACTCAATAATGAGGCACACGCACAGACCAGACTTATAATAGAGCATGTATTTGGGATGCTCAGGCCACGGTTCTATCGTCTGGACACATCCAGTAGAGCCTTGCAGTACTCACTATCTACATGTACCCAAATTGTTATGGTATGTGCTATGCTACACAATATGATCCTGCGGAAACAGCTGCAGCAGGAACAGCATGGGGCAGGGCCACACATCCCCCCACCAATGCCAAGGCCTGCACAGGCACAGAGTGACTCAGAGGAGGAACAACCTGAGCCTGCCCCAGTAGGCAGATGGAGGTGTGCCCACTATGCCAAGGCTGCGGCAAAGAGACAATGGATAGCACATACACTGACACAGTAGGGACCCAGGGAATGACACCTATCTCTGACTTGCACATACAGTAAAAGGGATGCCAAACATAACACTATCTGTGCTCAACCATGTACAGGGAGTGTACTATGTGCATCTGACATAGGCAGCCCTCAAGCACCATCTGCAAGTCTGGCACACCCTCGAGGTATGTCAATCAACCTACCAATTACCAAATGGAGTAGAATGTGCCGTTACCTGTATCTATGGTATGGATGTGAGCATGTAAGGGAATTGGGTGGTTGAATGTTATGGCAGCAGACAGTAGACAGCCATAGTGGTACCATGACATCTGTAACACATACTGGCATCACCATAGTTGCCAGTACTACACAGGGTGACAAAACTCACTGCAGGAAATGTGCTGAGTGACATGTGTATCCATATAACCCACACATGCTAGTCAGGGAGGTTCACATACCAAACAATCATCTCAGCCAGCAGGACAGGTGCAGACAAACCCAAACAGAACCTGTGCCATGGCTCCTAAATGATGGCTATGGTTGACCCCCCCCCCAGGCCTACACAGACAGACTACAGCAGTGGGATGTTAGTTCTGAAGGGTAGGAAGTCAGACAATAATATTTAGGGCAACCAAAGCCAAGATCTGTAGTACACTCATATGCCTCTAGTCAGCATGATAGTTAACAATACAGAATGAAATGGAGTACCTGACATAACAGTACAGTCATAGCAAATGTGTAACAAGTGTCGCATGTGCCCCCCCACCTCCTACATAGTAATGTAATAACAGTCAGGTATGCCTTCCCAACCCTGTGTAGAAATGTAGAAATAGACAGGTGTGCCCTCCTATGTAGTAATGTAATAACAGTCAGGTGTGCCCCCCCATCCTGTGTAGAAATGTAGAAATAGTCAGGTGAGCCCCCCCATGTAGTAATGTAATAACAGTCCGGTGTGCCCCCACCAACCATGTGTAGAAATATAGACATAGACAGGTGTGCCCCCCCCATGTAGTAATGTTATAACAGTCAGGTGTGACCCCCCCATCCTATGTAGAAATGTATAAATAGTCAGCTGAGCCCCCCCCATCCTATGCAGAAATGTAGGAACAGTTGTTAGAAAAATATGTATTAATGTATATGTTTATTGCTTGGGCAGCCACGGTGGTGCAGTGGTTATCATTGCCGCCTCACAGCAAGAGGTTCTCCGGTTCGATCCTCGGCTGGGGTGCCTTCTGTGCGGAGTCTGCATGTCCTCCCTGTGGTTGCGTGGGTTTCCTCCAGGTGCTCGTTTCCCACATCCCAAAGACATGCTGCAGGTGGATTGGACACTCTAAATTGGCCATAGGTGTGCGTGTGAGTGTGCCTTCTGTGGAAGGTTGGGCGCCGGGCTGGCAACTCGACACCGTAAAACTCCACTGCCATTCAATGTGCGGACAGGTGATCCGCTGTGGCGACCCCTAACCGGGATAAAGCCAAAAGAAGAAGAAGAAGTATATGTTTATTGCTTATTAGAAGCTAAAAGGGTTAACACATTTCATTTTATTTTATGTACAGCTTAATTCTGTATGAAATTAGAAGATGCTTTTCAAACTGCAGTATGCTTTCTGAAATTGCAAGATGCTCTCTGACCTAGTATTTGCTAGCACACCAAAATTCATGTTTATGCCTTTTGGAAATTTACTGAGAAGCAGGTGATTATCTGCTAGGTCAGGAAAATAATGAATAGAACAATACTCTTTTCTATAATGTTATTGAACTTGAACAATCAGCTCTGTTCATGTTATAAGAACATGCACAGCTGCAGAAAAGACAGATACAGTTAAACAATGACTGCTTGAAGAAATGAACTATAATCTGTACTTGCTTTGTGCTCGAATTAGCCATAGTACCTTGAATGGTAACATTGCATAGTGAGAAGTTGTATCTGACCGGTGGTCATCAAGGCCACGTTGTTTTTCTTAGGAAGTTTTTTTTTGTAAACTTGATGTGCCAGCAGAAAATCATGGGCAAACAGCTGCTATGAAATAATATTGAAAGAACTTGTGATTTATTACGTCAGCTTAGTAGGCAATGTCTTGTAAGAAATGTATAAGAATAGCTTCACTTCCTGATTCTAGTTAGACAAACTCTGTATTAGCACGTTTTTGTCTCCTTGCTGCAAGATTAAAGTGCCTTAACCTGAACCTGCCATGTGTTGATCTTTTTGAAGTTGTTTTTCCTTTGACAGATTGGTCCTTCGGACCGGAAACTCTTACTTTGCCTCAGGTCAGATGGGCCAGGTGGCATGAAACCATACGGGGAAGAGACCACATCAGTTTTTCTGCTCTGAAAGACCTCCGACTGAATTGTCGTTCAAAAGAGGCCAGCCACTTAAATGATCTGTGACTGGAGGACGAGTTAACGGTTTTTCATCGAACCTGGTGATCAAGCACGGAGGCTCAGGTAAGGTGAGATTTACCTTTTTTCTGTTTTAGATTAGGGACTTGATTTGAATCATCTGTCAGGAGATTTGTTTTATACAAGTCAGGGACAGGAAGACTGCAGTCTTGTCATAGATCAGGGAAACAGAATAGGTAAGACAGTTATTCTAGATAAACTGTGGAAAAGAAAAATCGTGGTACCACGTGAAAATAAGAAGGGTTATATAACATTTTTAACAGTCAGAACAACATGGGTAATAAGTGCACAAAAAGTTCCCAAGATCCACCGTTAACTGAAGATGCAAAATATATGCAATTACAGCGTGCCGACAATGTTAGGTACTATACAAAATGGGTTAATAAATATGAATTTGATGGCAAATTAGAAAAATCCTCGCTTATTAAACTTGTCAAACAGCTTAAAACCGATGCAAACGGTCAGGTAAAAAAGCAACGTCAATTAGGCATTCCTCAGGCACACAGGTGGATTGAGGGAGCAAACCGTAGGGAACAAAAAAGTAATAATTCAAAAGCTATGTTTTTAGATAAAGAAGACAATAATTTGGTAATAGCATCAGCCCCTCCGCCCCCTCCGCTTCCCACACCAGAATATGGAGCGAGTGGACAAGCTGGTCCACCTCCGCTATACCCGGCTGTTACCGCGAAGCCAAGACCGTATGTCAGAGATCCCATCAAGACTAGGGCTCGAACACATAACTTAAGAGGGGATACTGAGTTATATCAAATAAACAAAAATTCACGAGCTATGAGTGAAGAAGAGATATGTCCGCTCATAGAAGTACCAAATCCTCAGGCAGGGCAGGACCCGACTCTCCTAGTATATAGACCATGGACACCGGAAGACATCCGGAAAGCCACAGAGGGAATTCCCCATCCAAAAGTTAATTTTAAAAAATTCTTAGAAGACTTACAGGTCATGAGGTTAAGTTATCATTTAAATGGAGAAGAAGTAGAAAAAGTAGTCAGACAGATCGTAGGTCCGGATTGGCACATGATCAGTGGCAACTGAAATCCCCGTGATGCAGAACACAAGCCACTTCCACATAGCAACGCAGAACTGGATAACAGAGTGAAGGGTCTAACAGACCGAATCTCTGAGAAATGGAAGCCTAGGGCAGACTGGACTTGCCTTAATCAATACATCCAACAAGAAGGTGAAACAGTTGACAGATATTATGCTAGATTATTAGAGTGTTTTAATAACCATTGTGGAATGCAGGTACCTGAAGACCAAACACATGATTCCCTGTATGAGCAGTAGCTAAAGAATGCATTTTTGAAAGGCAGTATTTTGCCTATAAGCAGCTTTATTACAAAGCACATGGTAGACCATCGTACAAGTAGATTACAGTCACTACTTGAATATGCTAGACATGCCGAAAGGCATTTTAACAGTAAAAAGAAAAAGAAAGCCCAAGTATTTTCTGTAGAAGATGGAGCAGAGGTTTATGTAGTACAGTCTGGGAAAAAGGGCAAGAAAAATGCCCAGGGAAACAAACAATCTGATAAACGATCAGAGGAGTTTGAAGAGAGAAAGAAAAGGGGTGAATGTTTTAAGTGCGAAAAAAGGGACATTTAGCAAGGGATTGCAAGCAAAACAAGAAGGTAGCCATGGAAGATAAGGAGGGTGAGGACTGACTATATGATAGTCAAGAATCACTAGAAGGGAGTAACTGAAAAAAGACAAATGCAAATGTGATAGAGGGAGTAGATGATGTGATAGAAGAAATAGAGGAAGTGCAAGAAATCGCAGATGGTGAAGAAAGTGAAATTTTAGACTTAGCATTATTGAGCCTAGAGCTCTATTTAGCAGACACGAAACTGGAAGTTACACTTCTGGTAGGGGGGAGGGAAGTAAAATTCCTGTATGACTCAGGGGCTTCACGGACCCTGATACATCCTTCCAAACTACCAGAAAATTCAGAATCATTTGATTACATATTAATGAAAGCAGCTAATGGACAGCTGTATCGGGAGCCACTCTCCCATAACATAGCAATAACTGACCCTGTTTCAGGGATGACCCAGAAAAGCAAAATTGTTGTTTCTGCAAAATGCCCAGTAAACCTTTTGGGCAGAGATCTTATGCAAATATTTGGCATAGCAGTAGTTCCGACTATGCAGGGTATGGAAGCACAGCGACCAATGGATACTTTTGTGGTGCGACCGGAGGGCTAAACATTTTATTGGTACAGCCAGGACTTGGTCACGACTGGTCCAGGGGCAGTAACCAAAGAACTGATGAACGTAGCCATCAGTAAGTCCCCCTCCCTTGACACTGATAAACAGCATTTGTTGCACTGTACTCTGTATTATTGTAGCACACCAGGACCTGATAAGGAATATGAGCAAGAACTGTTTAAAAACCATGCAAACAGATTAGTATTACGTAATCTGTACTGGGACACAGAAGGGAACAGTGTACTTAGCTGTTCATTGCCCCAGGAATTCTTTGCACTCTATAAATCCAATCGATTACCACATGTTAGTTTAACTAAGGACAAGAATGTGAAATGGGCAGACCTAGGAGAAAAAGTCACAAAGTGGGAAAAACAGACGGAGTTAGAATTGTCAGAACAGGGAGTACAGAAGCAGAAGTTAAATTGGATAACGCAGATGCACCCAGCTGTACACTTGCAGTCTAGCGAGGACAGCTAATTAGCACTCTTACTAGAGGAGGAAGAAAATGCCTTACGGAGCATACCAGAAACTCTCTGGTCAACAGGAGAATCAGATGTAGGACTAATTCGTACAGCAGGACCAGTTACTATTACGCCAAAATCAGCATTTAGACCTCAAAAGAGACAGTATCCCTTAAGAAAGGATGCAGAAGTAGGAATCAAACCTATATTAGCAGCTTTACTTAAGGAAGGAGTACTGGTAGAATCTCCCGATTCACCATGTAACACACCCTTATTTCCTGTCAGGAAATCAAACGGAGAATGGCGTATGGTCCAAGATTTACAAGCTGTAAATGACACAGTAATACCTAGAGCACCTACGGTGCCAGATCCACACACCCTATTGAATGATTTGAAACCTCAACAGAAGTATTTTTCTGTGGTAGATATTAGCAATGCATTCTTTTCGATACCGATGCACCCTGACAGCCAACATTGGTTTGCATTCACATTTCAGGGGAAAAGGTATACATACACGCGACTACCAAAGGGGTATTGTGAAAGTCCAACAATATTCGCACAAGAGATGGCAAGCAACTTGGCAGGATTTAGCCCACCAAGAAGCAGTCAGATTTTACTTTATGTAGACGGCATCCTGCTGGCAGCCCCCACCCAGCAAGAATGCAGAGAAGATACCATAGCATTACTACAATTTTTAGCCACTCAAGGACATAAAGTAAACAAAAACAAGTTGCAGCTTTGGAGAAAGCAGGTTAAATACCTGGGATATGTAATATCCAAAGAAGGCAGAACATTAGATGAAGATAGGAAAATAGCAATTTTACAAGCACCCAAACCGACTACCAAGAAGGAAATGATGTCCTTCCTGGGTACGACTAATTTCTGTCGGAGTTGGATTCCAAACTATGCCTTGGAGTCTGCTCCACTGACCAACTTGATATACAAGAAGCCTATGGCAACACAAGATTTATTACAATGGACACCAGAAGCAGAATCAGCTTTCTGCAAACTGAAACAATTGATAGCATCCTCATTAGTTTTAGGATTACCAAACTATCATAAATCAAAACGAAAGTAACGCTGCTGTCCAAAGGTCCAGACTTTGAAGGCGTGAAATGAATATATGGAAAAAACACAAAACTGGACCACCACGATAAAACAATAAACTTTTAATCCAGTAAAAGTTGATAAGCGCTTTCACGTACACACTGAGTACGCTTCTTCAGATCTCAAAGTGCAATGAAAACCTCTCATCTTAAATAGTATATATAAAATCATTCAAAAACCATTATTCAATCAATTATTCAATTAATTAGTTGAATCATCAAAAAAAGTGACTCACATTTCTTAATAGAGGCAACAATTTGCAAGCAGTACATATTTACTAAGCCAACTTAACTAATCAATATTATATTTAAAAGGCATTTATAACTTAATGCTTAACAAATCACTATAACAATAAACTCATATTAATTTATATCAATTTAAAACTATCTTAAAAATAAAAACCTTTCATCATATGATATTGAACTTTAAACCAAAGCAAAATAAATAAATAGTTATGCATATATAGGTATGATACGTGCAGCTTTATTTCAAGGGGCGTGAATCAAGCACTGGTTTAATACTTATATACTGATTGAGACCTGGAGGTTGATGTGCTTGCATTCTAAAAATCCATTGTAGTTCTATGGTTTCCAACCTATTTAAAGTGTTACCTCCTCTCTCAGTTATGTTAACTAGTTGTAACACTCTAAACACAAATGAGTGTCCCTTGTACATAGTAACATGTTTCGCTAGTGCATTCAACCGATTAAGCTTCCTGATATCATAGATGTGATTATAGATCCTATCTCTTAACCTTCGTGATGTCATGCCTATATAAAAGGCTTGACATTGTTTGCAGCTTGCCAGGTAGATGAGGTTCGAATCATTACAGGAAGCATGAAATCTAGGTTTAAAACTAAAATTCATATTTGGATGTTGAAAATCTTTATTTTCACTAATCAGATGGCAAATATTACAAGAGCCACGTGGAAAAGTTCCAAAGGACTTCCATGCTCCCAAGGAATGTGTTTGTTTAACTAATGTACTATGATCAATACAAAAGAAAAAAACTATCATAAATGTTTTTTCCAAACTGTAGATTGTAAGCAAGGTTATATGACATCAGTGTTAACACAGCAACATGGGGACAAGCAACGCCCCATAGCTTACTATTCGTCACAGCTGGACCCAGTGGTGCGATCCCTGCCCCACTGTGTACAAGCAGTAGTTGCAGCTGCAATGGCAGTACAGGCTTCGGCCTCAGTAGTGTTGTTACACCTTCTCACATTGAGAGTGCCTCATGCAGTCGTGATTATTTTACTGCAAGAAAAAGTAGCATATCTTTCTCCTGCTAGACATCTTTCCTGTATGACTATACTCTTGAGCCAACCTCATATGACAATTGAATGATGTGCAACTTTAAATACATCTACTTTGCTCCCGACCCCTGCAGATGGCACACCACACAGCTGCCTGCAGGAGAATGAGCAAAAGACACTGCCTAGAAAAGATCTAATGGATGTTCCATTCGATGATGCCGAGGTGACATATTACGTGGAGGGCTCATGCAGAAGGGGTCCTACAGGGCGGAACCTAGTGGGGTATGCAGTAGTTTCTGATACTGAGATTTTAGAAGCAAAGTCTTTACCACACAACTTATCTGCACAAGCAGCAGAATTGATTGCCTTGACAAGGGCATGTACCTTGGCAAAGGGTAAATGTGTGAACATTTTTACTGACAGCCAGTACGCTTTTTCTACTGTACATGTTTTTGCACAACAGTGGAAGAATAGAGGAATGATAACATCTACTGGTAAATCGATTAATCATGCGCAGTTTATTTTAGATTTGTTAGAATCTATTCAGTTACCTCAGAAAGTAGCTATTTGTAAATGTGTAGCTCATACCAAGCAACAGGATAGGATTTCAAAAGGTAATGCGAGAGCTGATACAACTGCAAAGCAGGCAGCTTCAGCTTCAGAAGTATTTCTTTTGAGTGAGGAATTACAACCTTCTGAGATTTTAGATTTAGAAATGTTGAAAACAATGCAGACACTTACTACGAAAGTAGAAAAACAGAAATGGATAAAACGAGGAGCAATTTTTGAGAAAGGGCTGTACATCAACAAAGAAGGAAAACCAATTTTGCCGTCTAATTTGTTTAGATATGCAGCTTTGTTGAGCTATGGGCAGTGCCATGTCTCAACAGGGGGGATGGTACAGTTAGTGAACCGAGTGTTCACAGCATATGGATTTACAAACTACACAAAAAATTTTTGTGCAGCATGCCATGTTTGTAACAAGCATCATGCGCAAGGGGCATTGAAGCCTAAGCAAGGGAGTTTCCCAACACCACCGTACCCGTTCCATACTATCTGTATGGATTTCATAGAACTGAACAAATGCGAAAATAAGAAGTATTGTCTTGTCATTGTAGATATGTTTTCCAAATGGGTGTAAGCTTTTCCGACCAAAAATCCAGATGCAGCTACTGTTGCAAAAGTCCTTGTTAAAGAAATTATTCCTAGATTTGGCATACTGGAAAAGATCTACAGTGACAATGGCACACACTTTGTAAATCAAACTATACAACAGTTGAGCCGATATTTCGGAATTTCCTTAAAGAACCATTGTGCATACCACCCACAATCCGCAGGACTAGTAGAGAGGCATAATGGGATTTTGAAAAACAAACTTAGGAAATTAATTAGTGAGACACAAAAGAACTGGGTGCACTGCCTGCCTCTGGCATTGTTGAGCATGAGAACTGTTCTGAATGTAAAGGGGTTAACTCCTTTTGAAAAATTATTTGGGAGGGCATACTGTATACCTCAATGGAAACCTCTCATGCCTGCAGACCAGGAGGCCGACAATTCACTCACAGAATATATGAGACGACTTTTAAGTAATAAACAACTTTTGCAGTTAAATTCTGTTTCAGATAAAGAACAAACCAGACCATTGGAAGCAGCAGTAGTCCCAGGCACGTGGGTCTGGGTGAAAGTCATCAAGAGGAAGAATTGGACATCACCAAAGTGGGAAGGGCCGCACCAAGTGCTACTGTCAACACCCACTGCAGTCAAGATCACAGAGCGAGTGTCCTGGATTCATCTGACACACTGTAAATTGGTTAAAAACTTTGAACTGGACAAAAAACTTGTTATTGTTACACAAGAACAAAATGACCAGATACGGAGCAAATAGAAATACAGAACAACCTCAGACGTATTGCCTGATCATTCTGTTAACCATACTGATAACATTGATCTTTTTGTTGTGGCCTTTACTTTTTCCAGCCACATGAGCCAAACTGAATAAACGAGATGCATTACTTATAGACTAGCATCCGAACTTTAACACTTACCAAGCAATTAAATATGTGTATGCTGAAACTTTTAATGTTTCGAATTGCTGGATTTGCACAGCTATACCAACAGCATACGGGGGATTGTTAATGACTGCTGTCCCCCTAGGGGTCAATGAGACCTGGGAAAATTTGATTTTTGATACTGCGACTGTGAAATCACAAGGCAAAATTCCATTGTACCTGCCTGTTACACAAAAGGGAATTGTATGTTTTTACAAAAATGATACTGTTCAGGTGGGTTGGAGCAATTGTAATGTGACTATTCCTTACAAATGTTATATCAAAGCTAATAATGCAGGTTATATTTGTGATACAAACTATGACTCATATTTTGAATTAAAGCACAAAACGGTTGATGAAGTACAACATAATCCTGTTTTTTTTAAACAGCTATCTATCATTGATAAGAAAATGTTTCATGCAGGGCAAGTATAAATTAATACTAAAGCAGAGAATTGTTATTTTGTGTGTGGGAAAAAGGCATACAAATGGTTACCTGAAAATTGGTCTGGCAGTTGTTTTTTGGGTTACCTGGTTCCGGCCATGCGACACACTGCAGTTTTGCCTCAGGGAAGAATTCGAAATGTCAGAGAGGTCACCAAGAAACCTGGAAATCCAATCAAGAGACCTGAAAATCCAATGGGACGAATCAAAGCAGGCTGGAGAAACCATAACTCCGTAAAAAACAAAGATAAACTGACACACATGGACTTGAGTGACACTATTATATTGTGGGCAAGTATAGCCCCTGCATATGGTGCAGTAAAATCGATTTGGGAGCTGAGAAAACTGTCCAAACTTCTCGAAGTAATGAGCAATGCAACTTTTTCTGATCTCGAATTAGTGACTGATGAACTAAACGCTATGAGAACTGTGGTGCTTCAAAACCGCATGGCTCTCGACTTCACCCTAGTGGCGAAAGGTGGTATGTGCACTTTAATAAAAGAGGAGTGCTGTTCGTATATTCCTGACAACCAGCATGAGATAAATGACCATCTTGAGGTGATTCAGCAAGTGTTGGCCATGACCAAACCAGGCCCAAACCCACTGACGGATTTTTTTCAGAATTTGTTTGGGGGGTGGGGTAGCATCCTGATGAACAATCCTAATTGCCATTTGTGTGGGATTACTCCTATTGGGAGTGTGTTTGTTGTGGTATTCCCTGCATGAAAAGATTAATCAAAGATTTTATAGACATGTCAGTTTCTGAGACTTTGTATCAAAGTACTGAAATTGAAGAACTGTTGAAAAATGAAACACTTTCATAAGTTTAAACTGAATGACTCTCTTAACTGCAAATTCTGAACAGAAAGAGGTTAGGAGAAGAAGCAAACTGTTTATGCTTTTGAAAACAGAATAAAAAGTATTAACAGGGGGGAAATGTTAGAAAAATTTGTATTAATGTATATGTTTAGTGCTTATTAGAAGCTAAAAGGGTTAACACATTTAATTCTATTTTATGTACAGCTTAATTCTGCATGAAATTACAAGATGCTTTTCAAACTGCAGTATGCTTTCTGAAACTGCAAGATGCTCTCTGACCTAATATTTGCTAGCACACCAAAATTCATGTTTATGCCTTTTGGAAATTTACTGAGAAGCAGGTGATTATCTGCTAGGTCAGGAAAATAATGAATAGAACAATACTCTTTTTTATAATGTTATTGAACTTGAACAATCAGCTCTGTTCGTGTTGTGAGAACATTCAGAGCTGCAGAAAAGACAGATACAGTTAAAGAAAGACTGCTTGAAGAAATGAACTATAATCTATATTTGCTTTGAGCTCGAATTAGCCATAGTACCTTGAATGGTAACATTGCATAGTGAGAAGTTATATCTGACCGGTGGTCATCAAGGCCACGTTGTTTTTCTTAGGAAGTTTTTTTTTTGTAAACTTGATGTGCCAGCAGAAAATCATGGAAAAACAGCTGCTATGAAATAATATTGAAAGAACTTGCAAATTCTGAACAGAAAGAGGTTAGGAGAAGAAGCAAAGTGTTTATGCTTTTGAAAACAGAATAAAAAGTATTAACAGGGGGGAAATGTTAGAAAAATGTGTATTAATGTATATGTTTAGTGCTTATTAGAAGCTAAAAGGGTTAACACATTTCATTCTATTTTATGTACAGCTTAATTCTGCATGAAATTACAAGATGCTTTTCAAACTGCAGTATGCTTTCTAAAACTGCAAGATGCTCTCTGACTTAGTATTTGCTAGCACACCAAAATTCATGTTTATGCCTTTTGGAAATTTACTGAGAAGCAGGTGATTATCTGCTAGGTCAGGAAAATAATGAATAGAACAATACTCTTTTTTATAATGTTATTGAACTTGAACAATCAGCTCTGTTCGTGTTGTGAGAACATTCAGAGCTGCAGAAAAGACAGATACAGTTAAAGAAAGACTGCTTGAAGAAATGAACTATAATCTGTATTTGCTTTGAGCTCGAATTAGCCATAGTACCTTGAATGGTAACATTGCATAGTGAGAAGTTATATCTGACCGGTGGTCATCAAGGCCACATTGTTTTTCTTAGGAAGTTTTTTTTTGTAAACTTGATGTGCCAGCAGAAAATCATGGAAAAACAGCTGCTATGAAATAATATTGAAAGAACTTGTGATTTATTACGTCAGCTTAGTAGGCAATGTCTTGTAAGAAATGTATAAGAATAGCTTCACTTCCTGATTCTAGTTAGACAAACTCTGTATTAGCATGTTTTTGTCTCCTTGCTGCAAGAGTAAAGTGCTTTAACCTGAACCTGCTGTGTGTTGATCTTTTTGAAGTTGTTTTTCCTTTGACAACAGTCAATGCCAAATGCTTGATGGATACCTTGCAGAAACAGCATGCCAACTGTCGGTGTACAACACCAAGGTCAGCACTGCAGTACAAACTACCTGGACTCGATCCACACATTAAATACAGAAGGCCATACTGGGCTTGCTCACACACTTAGAGAAATGAAGGCAATGTCAGTCAACAACATACTGAAAGGTCATACTGGGCATGCTCACACACTTGAAGGCCATGTCTGCAAACACCAGTGGACCAGACATATCTGTCAGTTGCAGTTGTTAGTGCAGACACTCATTAGTATGCACCATGCATGCCTTGCACACACAGTGGATAGGAATACAGACATATATGTAATTACAACCCATATACATAGATGTGTGGAAGAGGGTGACTGTGATAAGGAGCCATCCAGGCCTGTTCCACCCAGCACACAGCCAAAGGGCCCCAAACACATGAGGTTCAGATGTCACTCACTGCAGACACTAGCCACCAGTATCTGTTAGCATTACAGACTATTGGTTCACATGCCAGCTGTGAAACATGACTGTACAAGGAAGTAGTCATCTAGCAACTGTATACATGTGCCTGTGAAATATGACCCTGTGTGTGCCTGTATGTGGCTTGTCAACCTCTAGATTAATGGGTTATGGCCCATGCACACACACTGCCCTCCCCATAGCCCTACTATGACAAGCCTGCTGAGGTCATCCACTGTGAAATACAGCCATGGGAGAATTGCAGCCTAGTAATCTTTGTGGCATGTACCATAACTTTATACTGCTGTAGTGTGATAAAATAGCTAGGTAGGAGTTCAATTCCCAGACATGGTAACTGTGTGTGCTTGTGTCTGTCTGTGTAGGGATCAATGCTTTTTAGGGTGGTCATACTCTCTACAATTCAAATGCTCATCATTGGCAAGGCTGCTGATGTCATACACCCAGAAATACACCTCTGAGAAGCTGTAGCCCAGTAATCTCAGTAGCGTGTCCTGTAACTGCGTACTGCTGTAGTGTGCTAAATTAGTTAGGTAGCTGTTCTAATCCTAGGCATGTCTGTCTGTGTAGTGAGCAATGCTTTTTAGGGTAGTTACTCTCCCTAGAATTCAAATGCTCAACTTTGGCAAGGCTGCTGATGTCATCCACCTAGAAATATACCTCTGGGAAGCTGTTGCCCACTAATCTCTGTAGCACATCCTGTAACTGCATGCTGCTGTAGTGTGATAAATTAGTTAGGTAGCTGCTCTAAACCCAAACATGACAAGTGTGTATATGTGTCTGACTCAGTCTGTGTAGAGAACAATGCTTTTAAGGGTAGTCACACTCCCTATAATGCTCATCTTTGGCAAGGCTGCTGATGTCATCCACCAAGAAATACACCTCTTTGAAGCTGTAGCCCAATAATCTCTATAGTGCGTCCTATAACTGCGTACTGCTGTAGTATGATAAATTAGTTAGGTAGATGTTCAAATCCCAGACATGGCAAGTGTGTGTGTGTGTGTCTGTCTGTCTGTCAGACTCTGTCTGTGTAGACAGCAATGCTTTTTAGGGTAGCCGCACTCCCTACAATTCAAATGCTCATCTTTGGCAAGGCTGCTGATGTCATCCACCTAGAAATACACCTCTGGGAAGGATGTGGCCTAGTAATCTCCGTAGCTCATCCTGTAACTGCATACTGCTGTAGTATGATAAATTAATTAGGTAGATGTTCAAATCCCAGACATGGCAAGTGTGTGTGTGTGTGTGTGTGTCTGTCTGTCTGTCAGACTCTGTCTGTGTAGACAGCAATGTTTTTTAGGGTAGCCACACTCCCTACAATTCAAATGATCATCTTTGGCAAGGCTGCTGATGTCATCCACCTAGAAATACACCTCTGGGAAGGATGTGGCCTAGTAATCTCTGTAGCGCATCCTGTAACTGCGTACTGCTGTACTGTGGTATAGAACTCTGATAGGGTTCTGTATCCACCCATGGCAGTTCTTGAGGTTTTATGTGTGTTTCAATGTCTGTGCAGGGAGTAATGCATTTTAGACAAGTATCACTCAGTACATCTCAAATGCCCTACTTTGACAATTCTGCTGATGTCATTCATTGTGAAATACACCTTTGGGGAAGGAGCTCTCCAGTAATCCACGCAGTGCGTCCTATAACAGCTCGATGCTGTAGTGTGATCTAGACCTCTGTTAGGGGGTCTATACCAGCACATGTCGGTTGTGGATGTTTTGTGTGTGTGTCACTGTCTGTGTAGGGAGCATTGCATTTTAGCATAGCCACACTCACTACGGATGACCTACTTTGCCAATCCTGCTGATGTCATCCAATGTCATATATACCTTTGGGGAAGAGGTACACCAATAATCTCTGTGGTGTGTATTATAACTGCATAGTGTAATAAACTAGTTAGGTAGGGGTTCTACTCCCAGGCATGACAGGTGTGTGTGTGTGTGTATGTGTGTGTGTGTGTCTATATGTAACTCGCATCCTGTGTGGAGGTTGGTGTGAGTGTGTGATACCTGGGCCTAATGTGGAGTGGGTTTTGCAAATTTCTTATATGGTGGCCCTAGTATATATCAGAATGTCCACTATACAGGGATAACAGATATAAAATAGCTGAGCAAATCCATACCCATATGTGACATCAAGGCCAGGCGATCACAGTTAGCAACCCCAGTAGTACCCAGAGCACACTCTCAACCCATGTCCCATACACACACACACACACACACACACACACACACACACACACACACACACACACACACACACACACACAACATGTCTAGGCAACAGCCAATATGTGGGTAGTACACTGAATATTGGCCACTGATAGCAATTATGGAGTATTTGCAGTGGGCTACAGAGGGCATGGCACCCTGTCCATCTGTCCAATAGGCACGTACATGTAGACAGTGCACCTTCCCCATGTTCCCCACTGGACACCTGCAACACCTATGGTGCCATCACATGTGACCCACAAAGGGCATACCATGCCTGAAAACATGCCCTGTAAGGAGAGATGCCACTGACAACAGGGAATGATGTTAGCATGCTATCAATGTAGGTGCAGGGTAAACCTCCTGTCCCTTACCAGTTCCCACCACAGGAGGCCAAGACTAGCACATCTGATGATAATCTGTGTACACAACATGGGCGAGACACCCCAGGTACAGTTCCACATGTCACTGCACATGCATGTGGGAGGTGTGCACATCCCAGACACCATTCATATCATGGACTAAGGAACACATACATGGCAAGTGGTGCACAGCATTGGCCACACACAATAGTCACCCAGATGACTGGATGGGGATACAATATCCACCTGTGTGGGCAAATGCAGAAACTACAGCCCTGAGCCACAATGCTGACCATTCTCATGTGACCTAATGCCAAGGTATACCCATCACCTAGCCTTGTATAGCCATCTGGCACATTCAGTACCACACACCTGTGCAGAAATGCACCCATGGACATCAGTACTGGCAGCCTGTGTGTTTGTGTTGTATGATGCGTATGATCACATCCACACTCACTACACCCTCCATTGGCATACTGAAACATGCTGTCTGATGTCAGACACCTCCCCATACCCTTTGCCCATATCACCTCTGTATGACCCCTGTGATGCATGTGATACCTGCACAGTATTGTGTTGTGGCACTCTTACTAGTGATGGGTTGTATTCCTGGCCCTGCCAAGTGTGTCAATGTGTGTGCATCCCTGTCAGAATGTGGCTGTGTTGACGCTGGCAACTGTATATGCGGACAGGCACGTGTACTACACCTACCGTATAGCTACCATATCCCTGTTGCAGATGTCACTCACCATCATATATATGTTCTGAGGGCTGCACAACATGCAACCTATGTGGCATATAATAACTGCATAGAAATGTGATAGCACTACATTGTCGTCAGGGGTTTGATACCCTGTGCTGGTAAGTGTGTGGCACAAACATGCTTAGGTTTTACTCTCCCACCCCTCCCTGACTTGTCTTTGCCTCAGTCTGCCTCTCTCACTCCCTCTCTGGTGGATGTGGAGACCTACACCTGCTTTGCTTAGGCAGCAGCATGTTTATTTTCAGTGATGCTCATGATCAGCTGATGGCCTCTGCATGAATTACAGCCCTCCCCTTGCTGATTGCATGTGGAACAGCTGTGGTAACATTCCCATAGCCAATTGCATGGAAACACACTCCAATATCTAGGAACATCATGTTGGTGTTGGCTCTTTTCATTCACTGTGAGCAGGAATTTGATATGTTGTTTGGCAAACAGCATCTCAGATGGATTGGGGATTTACGTCTAAAAACATACACTGTGGAAACAGGGCAACACACAGGAGGGGGATGTGCCTGACCTGACTACAGGCTGTAAGTGCTGCTGTATTGCATGTGGAGTAATGTTGGCTTAACAGTGTGTGTGTGTGTGGATATGGCTGTCCTACATGTTTTAATACCTGCCATGTCAGTTCTATGTGTATGAGGTATCCCCATTTGTAGGTTCATCTGCAGACTGGGCAGTGTGTTGTGCCCTTGGTTTCATGTGTTACCCACAGAGCATGTATCTGTGACCTGCAGAAGGTAATGTGAGGATTGCAGTCTGTAGATGGTGAAAGCCGTGACAGTTACTGACTTCATACCACTCATAGGACATATGTTGCAACAAACCCTGTTACAACAGTAAATGTATGAGGTTATCACAGCAACATGTCAATATTGGCCCTGTGTATGTGCTTCCAGCTACAACTCTGTCAACCTTTGTACATATGTTGTGCATTAAGAGGTGCATATATGCTGTACACCATTAGTGTCATCATATCTGATAACAAGCCAGTGAGATATCAGAATGCTACACATGTTATGTACAGAAGGGGTTATATTTGATGACATAACCTGGACATTCTGTGGTTGTTTGTACAGTACTGAGGTCTGTGTACCTATGGTGAATGTTGACAGTGTGTGTATTGTTAATATGTACTTTAGTCTGTGTACAGACTGTGGTAGATGTCATTGTTATAGGTTCTGTCCTCTCTGATGTTACATGCTTCCCCATTGTATGTTACCGTATTGGCTTACATGGTTGTTGGGCCATACACAGGCATGTCCCATACCACAGCCAGGCAGCCAACCAAACCATGTAGCAGCCCAGTATATGTAAGGTTAGTCTGTGAGTGGCACATATGAGGATGGTGTTGAACAGATAGTCCATATACTGTAATATTATGCTAGCTTACCATATTTGGCTGTGTCTGTGTTCACATTGGTTGAGGTTATGCACTTTCACACAGGTGTATCTTACCCTGTGCTGTGACATGCCTGCAGAGGCCGCTATATATGCAGGTACATGTGTGTTCCCCCATAGGAGATGTAGACCAGTGTTGAGCCAGTCTGCCTGTAGCCTGCACAGTGCATTTTTACATGCCTAGCAGCTGAGTGTACTTATCCAATGAGATGTCATGTGCAGACACTTGCCAGATGCACTGCTGCCAGGCCTCCCTTAACAGTCATGTATGTCAGACAGAGCAGTGGGATGCTGTACAGATGTATGTCAATATCTAGTGGGTAGTATGTGGCCATGGCACCCCGTACCAGCGGTTATTATGTGTCAGGCCATTCAAGGGTGTGTGAAGGCATAACCTATGGTGGCACATGTATACCAGTCGTTATGTGTTATACCCATCTACATGGCTGTTAACATCCATATTGTCAGGCATGACACATATATTTTGCACTAAGGGGTTCTGTGTATACTTCTGGACTGTAAAGAGTGTTTCAGAATGTCCACATATATTGGCCAATATCTCTGCTGCAGTCCACAGGGGCATTACGTGCTAGCAGTGGTACTTTACTATGATGTCCTTAGGATGTCTGTCAGTAGCCAATGGAACACATGTGGAAAGCAGATGTGACCTCCCACACACACCATGTCTGTGAAGACAATCCCAATTACAGTAGCAATAGTGTACTAATATACCTGCTATACATACCTGACATCCCCTTGCACTATGAAGTTGGGACTATAGGGGCTGGGGTAGGGCTACACTCCATGTCCAGGACATATGATGAAAATATCTGTACATATAATTATCCAGATATCTATATATATGATTACACATATACATATCGACATATATAGATGGGTATTTATTTGTAAATAGATATACATATACACACCCAGATATATACATATACAGAGCAATATATGTTTACACATAAACAGATAGTGATACATATGCACATATACGTATGGATATCTACAGATTTATTGACAGTAGTTAGTATATCAGAATAGATATGTATGCATATATACTTATAGATATGTATATATATATATATATATATATATATATATATATATATATATATATATATATACATATATATATATATATATATATATATATATATATATATATATATACACACATATATATATATATATATATATATATATATATATATATATATATATATACCAACATAACTAGGCATATCTGTACACATAGGATGTGCATACATATATAGCTATATACACATATCTATATGTACATATACCTATATCTATATATACACATATGTATATATACATATATGTATAGATATGTATACATATGTACATACGATGAGATGTACACATGGCCATATATATGTAGCACTATACAGATGTGTATACAGATATATGTATGTGTATACATGTGTATGTACATGTACACATCTATACACATATGATGTGTATATAACCATATTCCTGTCATAAGTAAACGTCACGGGTGTGTATACCCTCCCACATGTATCTCACCTTATGTATCTGCTATGTGTACATTATGATAAAACAACATATGTGATGCAACAGTCATAATAACAACAAGGACTACACAATCTAGGAAGTAAAGGCAATTGTTCAATACTACTCAATATGTGTAATGACAGTTATATTGGTAAAACCCCTCAGGGTTGCTCAGACAGACTCCCCCACTAAAAAAAACTCAAAATTTTACAATCAGTTTTCTTAGTAGTTACAATTTAGATTCTGCTCCCATTAGGGACATTCTCAACAAAAACTGGACTCTCATTATAGAGGACAGTAACTTGAATAAGATCTTTGGAGATAAACCAAAAATTACTTATAGACGGGGGGCTCAACTTGAAGTCATTTCTTGAGTATTCTAACATGCCATTAGTCGTAAAAACTAAAGCTATGACTAAATGTGGTGCATGTCACCAATGTAGATACATCAACACTTCTTACCAATTTAGAATACATGATAAATGGTATAAGGTTCAGGGTAAATATTCTTGCGACACTAAAGCAGTTGCTTATACTGCTTGTTACCAAGATTGTAATTCTTTTTACATTGGGAAGATGGAAAGAAAGATTAAACAATGCATTTATGAACATCTATATGCTATAGGTAGGAAAGATATGACCAATGCCTTAGCCAGGCATATAAATTAATTTCTAGATCATAATTTTAAGTTCACAATTTTGAAACAAATAGTACCGGATGTGAGGGGGGTGGCAATGGCAAATCAAACTTGAAATAGAGGAGTTATTTTGGCAAATTAAGACTGCAGCATACTTGCCCCCAGGCCTTCATGAAATGGTTTCCATTAAATGTTTTTTAAAATTGTTAGATCTGAAAAGGTAATCTCTGTATGTTGTAATATAATTGAATTATATGGAGATTCAGTTTTTTATTATTTATTGTTTAGTATGATTCGCTTATTAATTAACATCTATTTCAAGAAACCAGGTCTGTTATAGTATGACTTACACATTAGCTTGTCATTCCTCCTTTGCTTTTATAGGTAAACTTAAAGCATCTTGGGGTGGCTAGTATTGTTTTCTTAATTTGGAATTAGTATTTAATATAGAGTTTTCCAATGTTGATCATGTTTTTAATTTAATATGATTTATCTAATACATTTGTGTTGTAAGAGAAAATATTGCAATATTTACATTAATTGAATAATTGGGATGTAGCAATACTATATTACTACGCCCATGTGTTTGTTTTGCTTGTCTGAGGAAGGAAGAGCATTGTCTTTTCCGAAAGCGCTAACACTATTAAATTGATTCAGGTTATTACTCTTGCTTATTTCACTTTTTTCATATATACCAACATAACTAGGCATATCTGTACACATAGGATGTGCATACATATATAGCTATATACACATATATCTATATATACATATACCTATACCTATATATACACATATGTATATATACATATATGTATAGATATGTATACATATGTACATACGATGAGATGTACACATGGCCATATATATGTAGCACTATACAGATGTGTATACAGACATATGTATGTGTATACATGTGTATGCACATGTAGACATCTATACACCTATGATGTGTATATAACCATATTCCTGTCATAAGTAAACATCACGGGTGTGTATACCCTCCCACATGTATCTCACCTTATGTATCTGCTATGTGTACATTATGATAAAACAACATATGTGATGCAACAGTCATATTAACAACAAGGACTACACAATCTAGGAAGTAAAGGCAATTGTTCAATACTACTCAATATGTGTAATGACAGCTATATTGGTAAAACAACAGCTGTCTCCACAGTGGTCATGGCGCAGTGGTTAAGTGTTGTGACTTCAGTGTAAAGGGTCCTGAGTTCAAGGGCTGTTCATTTTATTGCTGGGTAGAACAAGGGCTGTTGGATACAGAGTGGTTAAGGCAGTTTTTGTGCAATGTAAGCCACACATGTCAGTATCACGACATTGCTAGGTAGGGGTCTAGTCCCAGTGTTGGCAAGTAACAGTGTGCGTGTATATGGATGGATCTACATCAGGTTGTAGGGTATACATGCCTCAGTGGGCCACCTGTCCATGTGGCACAGGCAATACGCGGTATAGTAACCTGTGAAATGTGTTCGACTGTACCCCAGATATGTCACTGCCATGGTGTCAGAGCAATATGACTGCAGGCCATCCTCATGTTGACACATGTGCACCTACAACACACATGGATAACATTATAGAGACCACAACCAAGCAGTGTTACTAACAGCTGGAAGGCATCATTGCTGGATGTCTACACTACCTGCCACATATGACTCACACTCTACTCCCTACAACATGCTACACTACAGGACTGTGGTACACTGGTGTACAGTCACTATGTGCATCAGAACCATATACGCCTGTCCCTGCATCAATGGTATGGATGACAGGGGTGGGGCAGAAGTATCATCATATGCACAGGGCATCCTAGTACTGACACATGTACACCTACAACACAATTGCATATCATTTTAGAGACCACAACCAAGCAGTGTTACTAACAACTGGAAGGCAGTATTGATGGATGGCTACACTACCTGCCAAATATGCCTCACACTCTACTTCCTACAACATGTTACACTGCAGGACTGTGGTACACTGGTGTAGAGTCACCGTGTGCATCAGAACCATATCAGCCTGTCCCTGCATTGATGGTATGGATGACAGGGATGGGGCACAGGTATCATCATATGCACAGAGCATCCTTGTGCTGACACATGTACACCTACAACAGAATTGTATATCATTTTAAGGCCACAACCAAGCAGTGTTACTAACAGTTGGAAGGCATCATTGCCAGATGGCTACACTACCTGCCAAATATGCCTCACACTCAATTCCATACAACATGTTACACTGCAGGACTGTGTTACACTGGTGTACAGTCACTGTGTGCATCAGAACCATATCAGCCTGTCCCTGTATCGATGGTATGAATGACAGGGATGGGGCACAAGTATCATCATATGCACAGGGTGCGGTGTTGGTCTGCCAGAGGCTGAGGATGGGCCATACATTTGACACCATGTGTGTGGGTGAGGAGTGTACACTGGTGAGCTGGCTGAAATGTTGTGGTGTGTGTAGGTATGAGGTTACCCTAGGTGTTTGCATAGTGTGTGAGTATGCATGCATACAGTTCTTCCTTGTGGCTGCCCTACACAGGTGTTTATGGACAGCTGCAGACCATACCTGGCAGGGTGTGCAGTTTCACTGCCTCCGGCCATGGACATGTGGATTGTGCCTGCCAAGGATTCCGTGGGCATGTCCAGGTACAGGCCTTGAAGTGCTACTCTCACCTGCTAATGACATTTGTCCGCTGGTACCATGTCCCTCCTGGGACTGACCAGGACCACATGGCCTGCTGTAGTGTGGTGTGGACAGCACACTCCCCCGCACTGCTGGGGCTGCTACTGCCACTACGGGAGCCCCTTGGTGTTTTAGCACACCCACATTGACTGCTAGCTGCTGGTGTTGCTGGCCCACATCCACATGGATGTTGCCGCATCCCACCACACATTGAAGCATGGACACACCACAGCTGATGAGGGCCATCATCTTATCATGCCATCTATCTGTTTGCTCGGTAGAAGCACGGATGGCACCCAACAGTTCACGGAGGTTGTCGCTTACGGATGTGAGAGCAGCCCTCTGCAGCCTAAAGTCCTGTCTGGTGTAATGCTCAATACATACCTGCACTGACATTACAGCCTGAAACATGCTTCTGCTGGTTGCAGCTATGTCACCTATGCCAGAGGCATTATGTCCAGCGGCCCTACCATGAGCACCCTGGGAGACCCGCCTATGTGGCAGCTTGCCGGACATCCGGCTATGCCCACTGTGACCAGACACAGTAGACATGGTTACCAACTTTTCTGTGCACTGCCACTGAACACCAGCTGTCCCTCTGCTATGGCCACTGGTGATGGGGTGTGTATAAGCATTGTAACTGTGTGCAGGGGTTGGGTGGCTAAAAGAAGGATGTCAAATGTTGATGCAGTGTCGGCCCCTGACAACCCCACATTTGCCTCAACATTATTATCATCATCATCGGTGTCTGTATGGACACCTACATCAGATTGGATGCAGGAGGGACCCTGACCCACCTCGCCACCTGTGGGGGAAAACAATAAACACACTTTAAAACCTGTACAGCATTGCCTAACCGTACACACACACACACACACACACACACACACACACACACACACACACACACACACACACACACACGTCCGTAATACCTACCTGTCTGTGGCTTTACTGACAGTCTCATGTATATGTCCATGTGTTACCCCATCCTGCATCACACTTGTTAACATACACACATTGATACTACTCATTAACATCACAGTCCTCTAAATGCCCACACAAGTGGCCACAACACAAGGCCTTTTGCTACTTTACCTTCCTGACCTGTATGTAGTGGATTTACATGGCCTCAATGCTGTCATTTGGTATGCACCCTCTGTATGGCCGAATGAGGTGCATGGCCCCTATATGTGTGGGCTACTATGTTGTATCCATAATAGCTCCCACTGGTGTATCATGTGTATGTAATGCTCAGTACATGCCTGATGTGCTGCTCCATCAGCCCATCATGTGTCAGCTGTAATATATGGATACACTCCCTGGTGTTGACTATTACTTCCTCAATGCATCTGTAGAACTGCATACATGGGTTGTAGTTGACCTCTCTGCTGACTGTAATATTAAGTGTGTACCTGGATTCTACCTTCCATCCTGATGCCTGTTCCATGCTACAGACCATATTATACTATTTGCTGTCCTGTGATTACATGACAGGTATTTCTGGTGTGTAATGTGGCAGTTCATGTTCATGTACTGCATGGTCCCAAAGGGGGGTACAGACTTATAAACACCCCACAATCACATATGTGCATACATGGCTACACACACACAAACACACACATGCACACACGCATCATACATGCATCTACCTCCCACCACTTCACCGAGTGACCCAGCAGGGAAACTAACTAATCACCAGGATGCACACACACACATACAGGTGAGGTTGCACAATGATCGTACACACAATTCTCCTATTACCCATATGCCAACATGCAGAACATATGGTACAGAATAGCATGCAGTTCAGCTATAGTCAGTCCATGCTAGCAATGGTATACATGTGTATGATGCATATGCTGTGACTAGGTGATGCCCCTTCCCCTGGATACCACTGCACCCATGTACACACTATTGCTGTGCACCTCTTCTGCACCCTGCCATGTACTGTGCACCACAACTCACAGGTGTACAACCCATTGTGGAATGTCTAGTACTGTGTCTATTATGTCAGCTGCACCTATCACAGCCCCTATGTGTTTCAGCAACACATACCTGGGATGATATGTGAACTGTTGTCATTGGTGAATGCCTGATGCCTGATGTACAGTTGTCAACATCAACAGACCATGTATGACCACTGCAGAAATGCTTACACTGACAACCATCAGAGCATACCATGGCTATGGGGGGTGTACATACCTTTATTGATTTTATACACACATCCTTGATCTGCCTTGGGACCACAGCACCGCATATCTGAGCAGTACACAAGCCCGGTATGTAACATATGTCCTGTACTTTCACATGCTGTGTCTACAGATTGTGTTAGGTGTGCGGCTGCTAACCGCAGTGCATACACAGCCATGTGGGCATATGTGGGCAAACCCTTATAATAATGATTTATCACACCTCTTGTTGTGTGTACTACTGCAATCACTGCTCATGGTAGGGGTATGCCATCATGGGCCTTCTGCAATTGCCAGTGTATGTTCAGACTACCCTACACATGTCCCCCTATTCTGCATGATTGCAAGGTCTACTCATGTGCACATCCCATGGTGTTCACACAATGATGTCACTATTGCAGTGTGGGTAGGGTTACAGCTGTCACAGGTCCTAAACCTGTCTATATGCAGATGGAGCCATTCCTACCATCCTTAGAATCCCTGCTGCAGTGCACTGGGTGTGTCATGCTGAGACCCTCCCCTTCCTCAGCCTTTATGCAGATGTATGACAGGTAAGTCCTACACATTTGTGTCACCTTGCAGTGTCCCATACACTGAACATCACATGTTGCAGCCTAGACCCAGCTGTTAATGTAGACTACTGTAATGCTTTATGCCATAGTGTATCTCTGCAGCGGTTGGCATTGTCCTACAGGTATATACAGTGGTGTTGCACAGTGTATGGGTGTTGTTCAGAACACGTCACTACTGTAGACCATGTCTACCAACAATATGTTACTCCCTGTGGACACATTCCACAATAACAGGATGTTAGTTGTCATGCAGGTGTGTGACATACCCTTTCAATACCCCATCATGGTCACCCCTGTAAGACCATGCATTGCACAGCAACAATACATGCACATGTACAGCATACATTCAGGGTAGGTATGTTAGATGCGTGCACGGAATATACCATCACCATTACATGTCCGGTGTGTTGACATGCATCTACATAAGACATACTCACCAGCTACAGGCTGCTGCCTTGTTGTTACCCCGGTGAGACCTACATAAGAGGGTGAAAGATGCAATGTCAGTGGCCACACCTGTGGCACTGCTACAGGCTGGGTGCAGTACTACCATACATCAATGGTAAATTCCCACCATACTACCACATCTGGACATCTGTTTATCACTACAATGCAGCAACACAATATATCTATGACATGTCAGATATGCATGATCTACCTGTATCACTGCGGATATTTACACAACAGTGGTCTACTGATGTGCCCTGTGTCCTTACCTGCACACTCCTTGGCTGGTGTGTGGATGACACCCACCTCCACAAAGGGGTCCAGTGGTTGTTGGTGTTCTGGATGAGCAGGTGCCACGAGGCTGGCCAGGAGCTCCTCCACATGTATTGGGGGGGATGGATGGCATACCCCCCCATGGCGAGGTGGTCCCCCTGGACTGCAGCAGTATGTCGGTGGTCTTTGTGAAGCAGGTCACTGTAATGATGCTGGACCTGCTCATAACTGCGGTTATGCAGGCCTACGTCATTGACCCTGTGGACTAGAATATTCCACAGGGAGGTCCGCTCCTGCTGGTCATGGGCTGTCCTGCCAAAGAGAACCTGGTATTTCTGTACCAGGTGGCTGATGATAACCTCATTTTCATCCGCTGAATACATGGGTAACCTGCTGTGTGACATCTTGTTTGAAAGACATAAAGATGGAAACAGGCCTGAGCAACTCATATAACAAGGCTACCACAGTTCATAATACACATCTCTGTCACCCCCCTGACCATATCAGCTTCAACAGACTGTACACACAACTCATTAGGTATGGCTACAGCTTAACTACCGTTTGGACAGATTATGTATTGTACCACACCTTCTGCTATGTGATTGTAGCCATGTCCCCTGTGTGGGCATTAACATTGCTGGCCTGTTACAGACTATTCACTTGCATGCCATTGTCAGGGCCACTATGGATACATATATGCCAGTGGTACGGCTGCTCTGAGATTGCTGCACATCTGACAGTCTGTGTTATTTGGGGGATCTATGCATGCTGTTCGACATGTACTGGGATTTTGTAGACTATAACTACCAACAAATGTTTTATAACAGTGACACAATAACATGTATATGCTCTATTAGCCAGCTAATCCACCTCTCCACACCCATGTGACCAGGATACCTGGCCACATCACATGTGTGTGCCAATCTGGGGCCTCCTTGTGTACTGTTACAGCACTACTATCAGCCCCCCCCCCTCAACGCACACACCAACATGTTCCTGTCCCCTGAGCTCAGGACTAGGCTCTGTTCCATACTGGGCTCCACAGACACATGAGGGATGTGCTGAGGGTGTTTGAGGCACCCAGTACACATTCACACAGCCAACATGCTCCTCCTGCTCAGCCTCCAGACAAGGCACCTTCAGGACATGTACTGCTGTTGTGAGTGGCAGTTGGTGGGAGCCTTGTTCCCACTGTGCCCATATTGGGGACCATGGGGCATCCACATCACAGACCACACACAACATCCACGGTGTTTACCCAACACATGTGTCACATACCACCCCTGTAGACTGTCATCTATATCTATGAATCCTGACCACCTCCACATGTGCATCTGCCATACTTCCCCAAATTCCCATTGCATACTTCACAGACGGGGGCAACGTGGTGTTAAGAAGGGACTAACATGTGACATACCCATCCATGGTGCACACACTGCCAGCTGTAGATATCTGTGTGCATTGCTATGTGTGCTGCTGCCGCACACATAGCACACATCACTGTGGTAGTGATATAGGGGCCATGTCTTTACATACATATATGTTTGTGTGTGTGTTTGTACATATGTAGACATGTGCATATAGGTATATATCTATATATGTGTAGATGTATGTGAATTCATATATATGTGCACATATATTTATATATATCTACACATGGGTATATGTATATTTCTGGACATACATGCTGATATACATTTATCCTTATATATTATATATGTGACATATGTACACATATGCATACCTATATGTGGGGTAGATTCAGACATCAGCTCCACAATCTCACAACACCTTCCTGCACAGCTGCACTGTGCTGGCTTGCTACAACACAGACAGGTGCCACATATGGACAAGGCCAACATTAGTGGGGTATATGTGGGCCATGTTTGCAGGTAACCCTATTATACACCTATGGCATTCCAGCATGCTACATTACAAATTCACCTGAGTATCCTGCCAGTGTTGGTCCATGGCTTCCACATGTCCATCATAATGGCATTGTTTCCACCACTAGCTATTGGCCACATCATATACATAATTCCCATTATACAACACACACTATGATGGCTTACATCTTGTCTGTCAGTGCTGACCTGCACAGTTAACAGCTATGGCGCTCTACCGACAGGGACAAACACTATTGTCCATAGCAGATGTTCAGTTGAACATCATGACAACACCTGATGGCACATATAATTCATTCCACATCATCTATCACATTATGATGGACCAGGTACTACATTCTAATACATGTACATATACTTCACATACCTGTTGTGGGAATGATGCATTCATGAATGGCAGCTGCCTAAATGCCTGCATTTTCAGCTGTTAGTTTGCTGATCAATCTCTCACTCTCTCTCTCTCTCTCTCTCTCTCTCCAGTGAATGTATTGAGCTGCTTGGGATAGATTGCAGCCTGGCTTTAGTAGGTGATGCACTTGATCAGGTGATGGCCTCTGCACCAGTCAGTGTCCTACACTTGGTAACTACATGCAGCTTGCTGTGTAGTACTTCCAATTACCACTGTCATGGCAACCATCATCATCATCATCATCATCCCCTTTTTCCCATTTACATGGGGTCGGGGTATCGTGTTAACTGTCACCAACTCTGTCGATTCAGTGCCACTCTCCTGCCTTCTTCAACACTCATGCCTGACTGTCGCAGATCTTCTTTCACACAATCCATCCACCTTTTTGCTGGATGCCCTCGCTTCCTCTTACCTTCTTCCTGTCTGTCCCAAATCTCCCTCACCAGATTGTCTTCTGCTTTTCTACACATGTGCCCATACCATCATAATCTGTTTTCTTTGATCTTTTCTGCAATTGGAGCTACTTTGGCTTCTGCTCTTATGTCCTCATTTCTTCGCCTGTCCCACAGTGTGCATCCTACCACCTTTCCCAGGCACTTCATTTCCATCACCTCTAGCTTCTTCAACTGTTCTGCCTTTACTGCCCAGGTTTCTGTACCATACAGTAGTACTGATCGTACCACTGTCTTGTACACCTTACTTTTCAGCTTCTTTGGCATTCTTCTGTCATATACTACACCTGATACTCTATGCTAGTTGGCTGCAGCCCCTCTGATTCTAGCTTTAACCTCTTCATTCAGACTACCCTTCTCCTCAACCACCCCTCCCAGATACTTGAAGCTGTTTACCTGTTCCACTATCTTCCCATCTATCTCTATTCTCAGCTTCTTCTGATTTTCCCAATCTGCTGCCATTACCACTGTCTTATCTGTGCTTAGTTTCATCCCATGTGCATTCAGATTTGCATTCCATTCTCCTATCCTTTGCTGAAGTTCTAGATCAGAGTCTGCCTGTACTACCACATCGTCTGCATACAGCAGCTTTGTTGCTCTGACCCCTCCAACCTGTTTGCTGATGTAGTCCATTACCAGTATGAACAGCAGTGGGCTCAGAGCTGAACCCTGGTGTACACCCACTCCCACTGGGAACCCCTCAGTGAGGCCAAACACTGTTCATACTTGAGTCACTGAGTCCTTGTGCATAGCCTGTACTAATTCTACCAATGTTTCTGGGACTTCAAACCACCGCAGTACTGCCCAGATCAGCTTTCTTGGGACCTTGTCATATGCTTTCTCCAAGTCTAGGAAAGCCCAGTTTGACTCTCTCCTCTTCTCTAGTTTCTTCTCAAGTATCTGTCTCAATACAAACATCGGGTCAATTGTGCTGCATCCTGATCTGAATCTGAACTGTTCATCTCCCATCTTACATTCTACTATTCTGCGTATCCATTTATCAATCACCCTCTCCAGAACTTTCATGCAATGTGGTAGGAGTTTGATGCCTCTGTACTGTCCACAGTTGTGGATGTCCCCTTTGTTCTTGTACACTGGCATGAGTATGCTTATTCTCCAGTCATCTGGAATATGCCTTTCTCTCCACACTGCAATTAGTACCCTCAGGAGCCATTTCTCCCCTAGCTCACCCAGCATCTTTATCATATCTGCTGTGACCTCATCTGAGCCTGCTGCTTTCCCTGACTTCATTTTCCTTAGTGCTGCTCTTACTTCTTCTAAGTAAGTCATGGCAACCACCTACTATAAATCCCTACATCATGTGGGTGTGGTCCCTTTACCGTTCCTGTGTGATGGACAGCCTTCCTGTGTGTGGGCAACAGTGTTACAGATAGCAGGTAGCAATACCTCTTCCAGAGGAACTGGCACACTCAGGCCAGTTACATATTTGTAGGAGGTTCCAGAACTACATTTAGAGTGTGAGTAGAGCTGTGTTATGCTTTGCATAGTACTTGTGTTACAGGGTGTGTGTGCACATACTAGTTTACCTTGGAATGCAGTCTGTCTGCATAGCTCTAAACTGTGGGCCTATCCTCTTGGTGGCCAGAGGTGTGCCTATCATGTTTGTTCTGTCCACCACACATGTCCTGTGTCAGATATTTCACTGGCAGTGTGTGTGTTGAGTGCTATCAGTACATGGCTACATCCATTGATGTTTATAACCTCAATTCCCTGGCTAAGGGTATGTTGCAGACTATCCTGTAACTCCAGCAACTTGGTTAGTGTATGGCAACAGTTTTCCACATATAGGCCTGTGTTCCAGCCTCTATCCTCCACATACATACCAAGCTTTGCACATATGACATGCTGTCAGGAGTTGTACTGTAGTGGGCTGTGTGTATATCACACTGCCATTGCTGCCATTAGTCCACTACTGTTGTATCCCCCACAAATACAGTGGGGCTGGGGCCATATATGTGTGGGCTTCACCTACAAAATACATGTGTGCCCTTATGAGCTCCAGAGGCCAGTGTATGTAACAGTGGTATATGGCCCTATATTACTGAGTCTAGGGGGGATGCACCATAAATGACCTATGTGGTTACAAAATGTGGGTTATCAGGGGTGAGCTGCCTTAAGGTATCTGGATGTACAGTACTGTACCGTATACTTCACCTATATTTACATTACTCACATAAATTGGGTTAATGCATGCCTACAGACTGTTCTATTTGTCAGTGTGCTTGTGATGGTGTCAGTTATGCCTTTTTATGCAACAGTTACATCCGATTTGGTCAACTGAAGTCTTTACCACCTAGTGATTTTGTACAGAGTGTAGATAGAAGCTAGTGAACTATACACCTGCATTACATACTGTTGATTGTTTGGTATCCTGTGGCCCAGTCTGTCTTTACTATTGTACAATGTAAAAACCTTGGCCTGGACAGTAACAGTTGTGAATCTTTCCAGATTACTGTATTAGTATAACTGTTTCACAGTTGCATTACTCTGTTTATATGGATGTCAGTGTCTGAACAGCTATATGGCATGGCATATAGAACTGTAATAGTACACAAATAAAGGTTTTCCATTTCTGCAAACCTGTGTGTGGTGTTTTTACTATGACCTCTCTGTGGGTATATGTTGCAGGCAATGATTGTAATTTGTATGGGTGGCCCATACAGTGTCCAGTTGTTCAAGTGTGAACTGTAGGCATAGTGGCTGTTCCATACTATGTGTACTTCTACATATGTATCTTACTGTACATATCGCTGCATGTGTATGTGTAGTCACATGTATATCTATCTGTCTATATATATATATATATATATATATATATATATATATATATATATATATATATATATATATATCTTTATATATATATATATATATATATATATATATATATATATATATGTATCTGCATATATGTCTGTGTATATGTATCCTGGGGATGTTGATAAGCTTCCACATTTTACATTTCCTATGGGAGCCAGACTGTACTGCATGATATGTTACCAATATCAGCCTGACATCATACAGGTGGGTTACAGTACTGTTAACATCTTGTGCCCATGTCATGTTAGGTCCTGCTTATGGGATCTGTAACACTAGGTAGTATATTGCAGAGCAGACGTGTTTGGCTGTGGGGGTATGCCTATTCTTACATGATGTATATTGTTTGGGGTGTCTCAACTCCATTAACGGTACATGCAGGCATATTTGTTTTTGTTAATCTTCCATTGCTATCTACAGATGTGTGGCTATATATACCTATATAGATATATATCTGCTTACATATATATATATATATATATATATATATATATATATATATATATATATATATATGCTTACATATATATATAAAACTATGTCCGTATAAACCTACATAGATATATATCTGCTTACATATATGTAAATTGCTGTGTATATGTAGACATATAGGTGTAGACATATATGTTGATGTTTGCATTTGCATGTATATATGTTCATATATATTTATATATATGTATATATTTCTAAATATTTATATATATATAGCTACATATATAGATATGTTGTATCTGTTTATATATTAATATATTTACACACACACATACCTCTAGATGTTGGTATACATTCTCTTTACTGTTGCATGACTGGGCTGGGTGTTATGTTTTTGAAAACATCAGGTTTGTGTGTACCTGGCATGGCTTAGTAGTAAATCAATTAGTCTATGGTGTGCAGGGTCCTGGGCTCAAGACTTGCAGAGGCTGTTTCTTTTGTTGCTGGGCAGAACACAGGCCATTGGATACAGAGTGATTAAGGCACTTTAAAGCAGTTGTAAGTGGGTTTGCATGGAGGTAAGCACTGCTAACTTCCGGTTAGTTTCTTATACTCAGTTATCTTCTGAATTGCTTAACCTGTGTAGGCATTGCTTACCCCCATGCAAACAGGCTTAAACCCACTTACTGCTGCTTAAAAGTGCTTACTCCCACATACCCCGTGCTAATTTCTTTGAAAGAAAAGAAGAAGGGGTTGATAGGAAAGTGGTAAAAAAGGGGCACAAAGAGGGAAAGACAGCAGGGAAAATAACCAGGGATGTGCAGGAAGGGTGTAGGGAAGGTCCATAGCTGCCCATTTCTTCTACAGCAACAGCTGTGCATATACACTGAATTTGGAGGTAGATTTGGACATTCAAACCCCTGGGTGGGGGTGAGGACAACAATAATAAGTTGTGATGCCAATTAGAACAGATTACATGTGTCCAGTGGACACGTGTGAAATGGGCAGCTATGTATGGGACAAGATTTTTTTGGGGGGAACAGATTGCCCTTTATTTCAGGTGAGAATGAGATGTTAGGGAGGGATAGTAGGTATATTTGTGGAGGTAGGTTAACAGACAAGTCAAACAAGATGCATACAGGGGTGGTATATGACATGTGGGGGGTAAACACCTTGGATGGGGGGGGGTGTTTGGAAGTCACAAGCCCATGAGCCCCCAAATGGAAACAGTGGGACTGAGGTCCCCATCCATGGACCGTCACCACTGCACCTTCACAACCCCAAAGGTGGCTGTGCTGGGAGCTGAGTAGGAGGGGCAGGCTCACCCTCTAATTGCAGCACGTGGCCCTCAAGCTGGCATAGCTTGTCCCGAATCTCCTTGTCGAGCTCACAATGCACCATAGCCCGGACCTGTGACAGATACCTCTCCACCCCCACTCCAGGGGGGGTTGAGCCCCATCCCCTGTGGTGGTTCCACCTGAAGGTGGTACAGGGCCAGTGGAGGAGAAGGTCCCAGGCTGGGACCCAGATGTGCTGATGCCCGGTGCCATGGCCAGCTGAGGTGGGACAGGTGGGTCCGCTGTGACCGGCCTTCCCATACGAGCTATGGTGTTGTGGTTTTAAGAAAGATATCAGTTAGTAATAGTCAACAGGATTCAGGATTAGTTAAAACAGCATGTATAGGTATTCCCATTAACCCAAGACACCTGATTTGCAACTGTTGCAGAGTGAGCAGAAGACATGCATATATGGCACAACAGTGGCCATTACAACTGCATGCAGGTTTCATTGATGGCAACAATTTTAGATGGCACATGCATAGAATCAAATGTGAATATTTATTAACCAGTAGGACATATGTCCCAATGAAGGTTTGGAGTGTACACGTACCCACTGAGGTGTGTAATTAGGTTATTTTAGCACATATGGGGGGTGAGAGAGAGAGTTCAATTAACAACTAATATACCCCTGTAGTTGTCACAACTTTCTTAGTCACTGCAGTGATCTGTCCCTTACATGTATTATTACACTACCCAATGTCCTTACTTTGTACAATGGTATTATTGTAGATTATCATCTACGTGGACTGTGTCTTATGTATATTCTACACTTCTTACCTGGTATATCCGTTGAGAAAATCACTGTTAACACTACCTGACAATTTCTACACATACTCCCAGATACCATGTTTGTAGACAAGTATATAAGTGAACTGTGTTGTACCTACAGTCTACACTTCTTACCTCTTATAGCTGTGGAGAAAGTCTTTGTTAACACCACCTGACAAATTCTACACATACTCCCAGATTCCATGGTGATGTTATACACATACCTAACAATCTGCTATTGCACACACTCTGGTCAAGGCTTGAAAGGATGCAGGTGTTAATGCAAATATATTTTGAGAATAGCTGTCATACACTTTGGGTGAGATGCTACAATGACAGGTTTGATTTCATATACATTTTCTGACTATGTTCAGGTCTGACTATCAGTTATATGTCAGTAAAAGCATTTCTTGGATCATCACACTGATTTGTCAGAGGAACAGGTTACCGAGCAGCAGATTTAGGCCATTTATCTGGACATGCTGGACAGATCAGAACAGTTGAGGGTATGACTATGCATACAGCTTACTACCTGAACAGTCTGTACAGTTGAGGGTTATGAGTATGCTTACAGCTTACTATCTGAACATTCAAGCAAATTCTGTACAGTTGTTGGGTCTAATTATGCATACAGCTTTCTATATGAACATTCTCACAAACTCTGTACCGTTGTGGGGTATGATTATGCATACAACTTACTACCACTCCCAGGTTTCAAACCCCTGCTGTGTGTGGTAAAAATATTACAGTTGACATCAAAGTACACTCCCAGGGAATTGGTATGAAGCATTCCAATGTTTTCTGTGTATGTCTCCCTCAGTTGTACAATATGACTGACCTCTTGGGACTTCCAACATTGTTATACTGAACTTCCTACACATTTTATCTGCATTTAACAGTGTGGGTAACACTGCTTAATACAACAGTACTATTTATAGAATGCAACACAACAACAACATATGAAAACAGAATGTACACAAGCACTCCAGGGGTTTTACTTTTATTCACAACATATTACACATTATTTACACACAACCTATATGACAGTCTTCCTGCTACATTGTACAGTTTATTCAGTACATCGCATACACAATACATTTTATACTGGTACAACACTTTCTAGAGCTGTTATATTTATTTATGACAGTACATGCAAGATTATTACTAGCCTGCCTCGCGATGCAGCCTTTACAGCCTAGCAGCATGGGCTTGCTGGTTCGCAGCCCACTCATCTACAGCTGTCAGAGAAATACAGTGGTGGTAGTTAGCCATTACCTATCCATAGTAAACACAAGCTAGGCAATCATTATCTACGTAGTAAAATGAGTACTTACTCAGTGCTGGGGCATTGGCCATCTACGTTGATTCTTGGATCCACTGCTCCAAGAGATCCCCCCTCTGCTGCTTCAGGTCAGCATGGTGTTGCCTGACCTGCTCACCAGTCCGGGGGATACTAGTGGCACTGGGCAGGTCATGAGTGAGACTGTCCCAAGCCTCCACTTTATACTGAGAGCCCTGGTACTGGCCCTTCAGTAGTCTCTGCTCATGGTGTTTTACCAGGAGCCATACCATGAATCTGGACTCCTGGGTGCCCCCAGCACTGTGCTTTAAATCGAGTGCCTTCCCCAACTCCAGCCATTCTGCCTACAGTAGGGAGCTGCAACCATTTATGGGATGTATTCGTGCCTGTGGGGTTTAAATATGCCTGATTTCCCGCACTTTCCCATGATTGGACGGTTTTGAAAAGGCTAAGCTATTGGCACACCTGCTTATCACTTTTCTGCTTTTCTTGCTGTCTTAACTAATTTCACCTAAAATGCCAGTTTTTTTAGCAAATCTGTGATTTAAAATGTTTGTTATTGTATACAACTCCGCACAGCTCCTCGTGGTGTCCTGCAGAGTGATACAGGCAACAGAAAGACCCAAGAGAGACTTTTCCAGATTTAAGTATTTTTTTCTCTTTTTTTTTGCTCCGACTGCCTTTTCCCACCTAAAAAGCAGATTTCTAACTGATCTGTGCTTTAAAATGTTTAAATTGCATTTGCCTTCTGCTTTTTACAGTTTTTGCACTTGTTTTATATCAATATAAGTTGTTTTTGTATTGTATAACTGTTGTAGGCTACATACTAAAGTGCGCTAGCCTAATTATAGCATTTAATATGTTTTCTGTGTGTTTTTTCTGCTGTTTCCTAAAAAAAAATAAAAAATAAAAAAAATAAAAAAATTCTCTCTTCCCGCCTTTGCTGAACTAGATTAGCCCAGATTTCAGGTTTTGCTGAATTCAGGACTGTGGTATAGTTTCCTGTATTGCCCATATTCTTACTTGGATAGGAGGAAGATTCTCTGTTCACCAGTGAGAGTGGGGAGCTTTGAGCAGCCTATCTGTCCCTGGAGGAGTGGTCTCAGCCCTGAAACTAGTAGCTTATTGGCTGTTTTGGGTCAATTCCTATCTCTTTCAGTTTCCTTGCTTTAAAACCCGCATTTGCAAGGTTTTGCACCAGTATACAACTCCACACAGCTCCTTGTGGTGTCCTGCAGAGTGATACAGGCAACAGAGAGACCCAAGAGAGACTTTTCCAAATTTAAGTATTTTTTCTCTGTTTTTTTGCTCTGACTGCCTTTTCCCACCTAAAAAGTGAATTTCTAACTGATCTGTGCTTTAAAAAGTTTAAATTGCATTTGCCTTCTGCTTTTTACAGTTTTTGCACTTGTTTTATATCAATTTAAGTCGTTTTTGTATTGTATAACTGTTGTAGGCTATACACTAAAGTGTGCTAGCCTGTTTATAGCATTTACAGTGTTTTCTGTGTGTTTTTCTGCTGTTTCCTGAAAAAAAATATATTCTCTTTTCCCACGTTTGCTGAAATAGATTAGTCCAAATTTCAGGTTTTGCTGAATTCCAGACTGTGGTATAGTTTCCTGTGTTGCCCATATTCTTACTTGGATAGGAGGAAGCTTCTCTGTTCACCAGTGAGAGTGGGAAGCTTTGAGCAGCCTATCTGTCCCTACAGGAGTGGTCTCAGCCCTGAAACTAGTAGCTTATTGGTCGTTTTGGGTCAATTCCTATCTCTTTCAGTTTCCCTGCTTTAAAACCTGCATTTGTGCAGTTTTGTGCCAGTATACAACTCTGCACAGCTCCTCGTCATGTCCTGCAGAGTGATACAGGCAACACAGAGACCCAAGAGAGACTTTTCCAGATTTAAGTATTTTTTTCTCTGTTTTGTTGCTCCGACTGCCTTTTCCCACCTAAAAAGTGAATTCCTAACTGATCTGTGCTTTAAAAAGTTTAAATTGCATTTGCCTTCTACTTTTTACAGTTTTTGCATGTGTTTTATATCAATTTAAGTCATTTTTGTATTGTATAACTGCTGTAGGCTACACACTAAAGTGCGCTAGCCTGTTTATAGCATTTACAGTGTTTTCTGTGCATTTTTCTGCTGTTTCTTGAAAGAAAAAAAAATTCTCTTTTCCCGCCTTTGCTGAAATAGATTAGTCCAGATTTCAGGTTTTGCTGAATTCCGGACTGTGGTATAGTTTCCTGTGTTGCCCATATCCTTACTTGGATAGAAGGAAGCTTCTCTGTTCACCAGTGAGAGTGGGGAGCTTTGAGCAGCCTATCTGTCCCTGGAGGAGTGGTCTCAGCCCTGAAACTAGTAGCTTATTGGCTGTTTTGGGTCAATTCCTATCTCTTTCAGTTTCCTTGCTTTAAAACCCGCATTTGTGCGGTTTTGCGCCAGTATACAACTCCACACAGCTCCTTGTGGTGTCCTGCAGAGTGATACAGGCAACAGAGAGACCCAAGAGAGACTTTTCCAAATTTAAGTATTTTTTCTCTGTTTTTTTTTTTTGCTCTGACTGCCTTTTCCCACCTAAAAAGTGAATTTCTAACTGATCTGTGCTTTAAAAAGTTTAAATTGCATTTGCTCTCTGCTTTTTATAGTTTTTGCACTTGTTATATATCAATTTAAGTCGTTTTTGTATTGCATAACTGTTGTAGGCTACACACTAAAGTGTGCTAGCCTGTTTATAGCATTTACAGTGTTTTCTGTGTGTTTTTCTGCTGTTTCCTGAAAAAAATATATACTCTTTTCCCATGTTTGCTGAAATAGATTACTCCAAATTTCAGGTTTTGCTGAATTCCAGACTGTGGTATAGTTTCCTGTGTTGCCCATAATAGGAGGAAGCTTTTCTGTTCACCAGTGAGAGTGGGGAGCTTTGAGCAGCCTATCTGTCCCTGGAGGAGTGGTCTCAGCCCTGAAAGTAGTAGCTTATTGGCCATTTTGGGTCAATTCTTATCTCTTTCAGTTTCCCTGCTTTAAAACCCGCATTTGCGTGGTTTTGCACGATTTAAACAGGTTTAAACTATTCTCGGCTCCACAAAGTCTGCTCTTCACTTTTTCCCTTAGAACTATTCTAAATATCAAAGTAAGCACTCTATTTTCATTCTAAAGCCCTGCAGTTGCTCGTATAAGTAATCTTAAAAGTAAGCACTAATAAACTAAAGCACTACACCCTCTTATACTCCCTTTAAGTACTTGGCTCCCTATTGGTCCTTTTTGATCAGTCAAAAAGTAGTTCCTTATACTATTCTGGCATGTCCAAAAGTCAGTTTTAGGTTTACTCTCCAGTCCAGCTGGTGAATCTGGGAATCTTGAGGCAATGTTACAACTGCCTTATGTACACAGACCACCCTCTCCTCCTCCCAACAAGCTCAAATATATGTGAGAGATGCAACTATATAGCCAAACTGGAGGCTGAGCTCTCTCAACCCAGTACTGGCACAGTCAGTCAGGAGGAGAAGGTAACCACACACACCACAAATTCAGTCTCACATAGACCTATGGCAACAGCAAACCAAACACATAAACACAAAAAAACATACTCGGAGGCTCTAAATAAAAATCTGCCCAAGCAACAGAGACCTCCAAAGCAGACATCCAAACAACCGCTACCCCACAACAATACCCATGTATCACATAGTTCACAAAGTCAGTGTGCCACACAGCCACAGGCCTTAAGGCTAAACAACACACCTAATACACTTGTAATAGGTGATTCTGTTGTCAGACACACTGACGTCCCACTCACCAGGGTGAACAAGGAGAAGGTCACTGTAAGCTGCCTGTAGGGTGCCAGGATCCGCCACATAACACAAGCACTCAGGTCACTCCACAACAGGTACAAATATGACTCAGTCATTGTCCATGCTGGTGTGAATGACCTGAGACATACCTCCCTGGACTACATGAAAAATGACATAGAGGAGCTCTCTGAGCATGTAGCCCAGGCCGGTATGACCCTGACCTTGAGTAGCATCTTACCCTCACCAAGAATGATGCCACAGTATAAAGACAAAATGATCAATTTTAACAATTGGCTAAAGTATTGGTGTCATTCAAGGGCTATCCAGTGTTTGTCAGCCTGGGATGACATGCTCGACAAGCCACGTTGCTTCGCTAGGGACGGCTTGCAACTGTCACCCCTGGGCTTTCGAATATTGGCTAAGGCTCTTGCCACCCCCATAGTGCCTTTTATTGGCAAGGCTCAAAAGACAAACCCACCTCCATAGACAACACAAGGAAAAAGAAACTAAGGGTAATGCTGCTCAACGCCAGAAGTCTAAACCTCAAGATGCATGCACTCGAGGCTCTCCTCAGTATGGAGAATATCGATATCTGTGCAGTAACAGAAACCTGGTTCAAGGCTCCCGAGAGCACCCCAGCACTAACAGGTTATACCTCATACCATGCTTTTCGGCTCCAAAACTTGGACTGAACCACAAAAGGAGGAGGAGTATCCATATTCATCAAAGATACCCACACCTCCAGGTTAGTGGCACTGCATGAAGCATCGGAGACCATCCATGTGCAACTAACAGTGGACAAAAATGCCTTTCAGTTTGTAGCCTACTACAGACCACCCTCCCAAACTCAGGAACCCCACTCAGCTTTCCTGAGAACACTGGAGAATATGAAGGTCTCTCCAAACACCATCATATTGGGTGACTTCAACTACCCAAACATAGACTGGGAGCACTACTCAAGCCCCAGCACCCTCACCCAATGGCTCCTAGAATTTATAAACTCAAATGCTATGGATCAACTGGTCACCACTCCCACAAGAGGGGAAACATATTGGACATGATCATCACCAACAAGGGGACTCTATGTTCCATACCAGAGGTATACCCCTCATTGGTAATATATGACCATAAATTAATCTCACTGGACATCCATATCCCATCCCCACCCCAGCCAAGGAAACCACAGTGAAGATCTTCTCAAAAGCAAACTTCACACTTCTCAAAACCGAGGTGGAATCCTTCAAAGCCCCCGGGCCAGTGGAAAATACGGCCCAAACCGCAGAATCCTTTACAAACGCATTCTATGGACACCTACAGGAATGCATGGATCGTGCTGTCCCAAATAAAACCAAGACTCGGTCCTCCAAAGGCAGGAGACCTGTTTGGTGGACCCCAGTCATAAATAAGCTATACAACAGAAGGAGGAAGCTACTGCATGACAGAGCAAAATCCCAAAAAGGGAAGGTATCTCTGATCAGTACTAGCAAGAAACTATGATCCCTCATAAAATTATCTAAGGCCAGCTTCGAAAGAAAAATTGCACAAGATGCTAAAGATAATCACAAGGCCTTCTTTAGTTATGTCAGGAACCTGGGTGGCAACTCTCAGATATGCTCTGAGTTAGTGCAAAATGACAAAAATACACTGAACCCACAGACATTGCCAACATCCTGGCAGACAGGTTCAGTGCAAACTCCCCCCCCCCAAAAGAGCAAATGTCTATCCCAACAGAGTGTAGCCTCCCTGACATCACAGATGCACAGGTGAGAGCTGCCCTCTCCAAAGCAAAAAACACAGCATCAATGGGACCGGATGGTGTCCCGGGCTGCGTCTTACATGAGCTCACATAAAGTCACTGTTCAATCTCAGCCTTACTACAGGATATGTACCCAAGGAATGGCGTACAGCAACAGTGGTCCAACTCCACAAAGGTGGTACCACAACTGACCCCGGAAACTATTGCCCTATAAGCCTGACTAGCCTGGTCTGCAAAGCTATGGAGTGTATCATCATGGAACTCATAAACAAAGACATTGGGAACCTCCAAACACTGGATCCTATCAAATTCAGCTTTGTTAAGGGCAGACCTTGCCTCTTGAACCTAGTCAACTTCTTTTAAACAGTCACCAAGGCCATAGATGAAGGGAAGGTAGTCCACACAGCCTACCTGGACCTCGCAAAAGCCTTCGACACAATATCCCACTTGAGCATTATAAATAAGCTCACCAGCTTAAATATCAACCCCTATGTCACAAGATGGGTTGCAAACTGGCTCAGGGATAGAACCCACATGGTCAGAATTGCAGGTGCCATGTCAGACTCTAAACCAGTTACATGTGGCATCCCACAAGTCCTGGGACCTCTCTTGTTCGGTATATATTTCTCTGAGGTACAGGCTAACACAGGAGATCTATGACTGACCAAGTTCATAGATGACTGCAAACTGGGTGCCATAATCGACTCGCCGACTGACACAAGCAGCCTCCAAAAGGGTCACACAGAGATGGATAACTGGTGCCAGAGCCATGGCCTAAAGTTAAATGCCAAAAAGTGCATAGTCACCCCCTTTGGGAAAAACAAAGTGCCCACAAATTACCACATAGGTGGTAATCCATTAAGTATGGAAGAAGTAATTAGGGATTTGGGGACCCAAGTAGATAGCAATCTCTCCTTTGACAATCACATTGCCAAAGTGGTTAGAAAGACCTTCTATATAGCCCACCTTATCACGAAAGGGTTCACATCTAGATCAAAGGAGGTCATTGTGCCCCTCTACTCATCACTCATCAGGCCCATAATTGAATACAATGCCCCATTTGTGATGTACCTTACCTGACACCTGCAGCAACTGGAAAGACCCCAAAAGTACCTCACCAAGAGGATCAAGGGACTCAAACAGATGCCCTACGCAGTTATGCTAAAGAAACCCCAGCTCTACTCAGTTGCTTGCCGCCTACTCAGAGGCGATCTGTGCCTGACGTATAAAGCCATGTCCAAACCAGAATTAATGGACATACTCCACCTCAGGAAATCCAAATCCCTTAGAGCTACACGCTCCAGGGACTTAAACCTCAGCACAGAAATAAATAGGACATGCTGGAGGGACAGATTCATATCCCAGAGGCTCCCCTCACTCTGGAACAAAATCCCAATCCATGTTAGGCAGAGCCCCTCAATGACCCTCTTCAAGAGAAATCTTGACGAGTGGATGGGAGATTGTAGGTTTATCCCTGGGATCTCTTCTGTGTCCCTACTAGACAGAGGCACAGTAAACTAACCTTAAAAGGGCTATCTTCTGTGACCTACTATACAGAGGCACAGTCAACTAATCTAAAAGGGTGGCAAAAGCCAAACACACTCTGGCTAGGCTTATAAATGCCCTAGGGCAGATAGCCTAGTATCAACCTATGAACCTATGAACCTAATGTTGGCATTGCTTAAAGGGGTTTACCACTGGGCAGATTGAGTTAGACAACCTACACATTGCTTACACCAAATAAGCTGAGCCGTGCAATGCTTAGCGTTGCTTAATATTTAATTAGCATTATATTTTCCTTTTGGCATTTATTTATTATTCGTTACATGTTATATCTGTGTCTGGTGTCTGTGATTCATGTGTACGTACACTGTATGGGGTCCTGGGGACTTCAACACTTTATACATTAACACCTCACTTCTGGCCTTACTGCAGTACTCCAGTTCAGTTATTTATGTTATGTAGAAGGGTATACAACATCACACTCTACCTAGATTCCTTTCACATGTTCAGTCTGATTTTCCTTTTGTTTGTTGAAACCTCAATTGCATGTACTGCTATGATGGCTTAGTGGTTAACTACTATGACTGTAGTGTGCACGGTCTTGGGTTTGATGCAAAGGATGTTTGTTTTGTTGCTGGGCAGAACACAGCCCATTGGCTACTGTGTGATTAAGGCACTTTAAAGCAGTTGTAAGCAGGTTTGCGTGGAGATAAGCACTGCTAACTTCCAGTTACAGTTTCTTATACTCATTTAGCTTCTACATTGCTTAATCTGTGTAGGCAGTGCTTACCCTCACACAAACACACTTAAAACCACTTACTAGTGCTTACATATGCTTACTACTGCTTATTTGTGCTTAAACCTGCTTACTAGTGCCTTATTCATTATGACACTGACATTTCACATGTGCATTTCCTGCAGTACTCCAGTTCATAAATATATGTTATGTAGTGGGTTTTGCAAGAAAAATATTGGTTATAACGTGCTTTGCCATGTAAAATAAACTGTGCTGTAGTGGGACTTGAACTGGGAATGCCTGCTCATTAGGCAAATGCTCTGCCCACTACACTATTGCTGTGCTGCTTCATTTGCATATATCTTCCTTGTTATCCTCTTCAGCCTTTTACACTGCTTTAACCATAGCTAAGCGATGGGCACACCCACGCACCTATGGTTAGCTGTACAATTAAAGGGTTTCTTCATTTAATTTTTATGTACTGTTGTATACATGGGGGACTGTTGGAGGGAATATGCGGGCACCTATGAGTCGTCTCGCTCATTTTTTACCACTTTCTGCTGTTCTATCATGCAGGGGGCGTGTTTATTCTGAGAGCTCTGCTGTCAGACATGCCCCGTGCACTCATACATGCTCCGTGTAAGCCTAGGAGCTTGGGCAGTGTGCCTTATTACTATGCATGGCGCGCTGTCATCCTGCTCCTAAACGGGCGCTTCCATGCTGGACTAAGCTAGTCCTGCATGGAAGTTTAGTAAATCTGGGTACTGTTCAAACATTTACACTATTCAGATCTTTCTCCAAGATGGGTTTTTCAAATCTACCCTACTACCATTCTACCAAAATGTTCACTATGAACAAACACTAACAAAATTGAAAGCCTTTACCACGAGTATAAAAAAGATGAACTCTGCAATTCAGTTAATCCTCTGTTACTAATCTCCTAGAGAAAGTTTATGCTAATTCAGTATCATATCAATGTTCACCCACACAGTTTCTACTCTTCAAGGTCTGTCATGGCATTTTAGAAACTGAAACCCTGCTGTGAAGTTACTACATGTCTGGTACCTGAGGTAAAAACATTCATTGGCAAATACTTGTTAGTCTTATAAAGTGAAAATTACCTTTTAACTTTTCCGTCAAGGGCTGAAAAACTATTGCAAAATAATGTGGGTTACTCATGCATCTCCCTTTCCCAAACCTTTGAAGATAGTTATATTACTCTAAGCAGGTCAAATGGCTCACAATAAACCAAATATTATGTCTCATATTGACCTCTGTCTCCCACAAACAACTCTGCTTTTGTCATTGTTCCCATTAGCCAACAAATTAAACATGCTTTCTTTCACATTTCTTCCTCATACCTCGAAACAGTGGTAACAGCTGCTCATCAGACATAAAAATGTTTTCTAGTAATGAAACCTTCATGTGTGTAGGCCCTATAATTTCTAATATGCTTTCAAATTAACTTGAAATTACAAAGTTCCATAACCACTTTAAACAGAAAAAATGCAGATCTGCTTTAGTGAACAGGTTAACTTCAATGCAAATAACAGACTTCAGACTCCCCCATTCACTACTGAACATAAGACATAATGTTGAGGCTGTTCTAAAATAAGGTCTTGTACCAATACCACTACCAGTACCACTACCAGGCAAAGAAATAAATGTAAGTCACCTTACCCATTTTCTATTGCACAGTTCTAAGGACTTCTCTTCTATAACAATGTCCTCCATACATACTTTTCACTGTTTAGTCCCAGCTGAGGATGATCTAACATTGGAAGCTATAATATCTATATGAGCATCAGCAGTTAATTTGGAAAGTACCTCCCTGATGCACTCTGGTGACACTCAATAGTTTATCAGGCATATTTAAGAAAATCAGCTTACCGATGTATTATTATATTCTCTAACTGTCATATCATGAGGCTTAACCCATTTTTACGAGATGTATATTCATGGAATTTCTCATATCCATATGCTACTACCAGCAATTCCTTTTCAATCTGAGTATATGCTCGTTCTATTTTCTTGTATGTTCATGGCTCCTTTACCGTTCTGACTGCCATTTACTTGCAGCATAACTAGCTTATTCACATCGTGTTCGCACATGGGAGCATCACTGGCTAGGTTTGCAAACGCTTCAAACCTTCTTTTTATTCACTACCTATACCCAGTATCTTAAAAGCTTACCTATCTCAGACATATCATATAAAAACTTGTCAACATGCTACAGTATTACTAAGAGCCTCTGTTATGCTTGTTTGTCTTCTGGTCTTGGCATTTGCACAGCTTCTCAGATGTTTTCTGGATCTTTCAGAAATTAGAATATGAACCAGATATTTAGGACTTGTCACTATCATATTTGCTCTTATCTAACTTGAAACCATGCTGTTTTAATCTAGTCTGAAGTTATGTAAGTCTCTTCCTGTGCTGTTATTATGTCTGACTCCAAATTGATCACCATTAATGTTTACAACACCTTCCAAGCTTGGATAACCCCCCTTTCTAATATCTCTGCTGGTGATAAAATATCACTTAGAAGTCCGAGAAATCTTTGCTTTCCAAATTACTTATTAAATGTCAAAACACAAACTCAAGAAAGAACGATAAACTTCAGTAAACTCACACACATGGAATCTGCTCAGGCAAGCCGACCAGTGGTACACCAACACCATACACAAGTCGAATAAATCCAAAGTGCATTTAATATACTGTAACGTAGAATTTAAGCACATAAAAAAGCTTTTCGTTGAATTGAATAAATTAACTTCCTCAGAAAAAGCCTGCACAGGAAACAAGGGTTTAAATTCCCCTCCACCTAGTCACATGATTGCCAGACATGCATTGAAAGGTTGCCTGCATAGTGAAACACTCACAAGCCCCTCCCCAGCTTTACAAACCTTTAAAGTGGTACATTCTTTTTGTTACAATTTCATAGCGCCAGATAGCAACAGCAAACTGCTCAATGAATATGTCCTACTTTAAAAACATTTAAACATCAACAAAATGAATAAGTAAATAAATAAAACAAGGCGACGTGCCTAATTTACTTAACCCATTGCTTTTTGGACATAAAATTTATCACAAATTAAAAACTAAAAAAATCAAATGTCACATTAAAAATTGATAAACCTATAAAAATCATGTGTATGTATATGTTTAAACAGTATTACATAATCCTAACGTTTTAATGTGAAAAACTCTACTGTAAAAAATAATAAATATTTGTAATTAATATAATAAATTAAATTAATTTATAATAAACTTTAATAAAGCAAAATCATCCTCTCACATCATTGTGCAAAAGAAACTGGGTGTTTGAAAATTGTTATTGTTTATCTACTCAAACTTTTCAGTGTCAAAATACACATGATGGAACTCAATTCATTGATGCCTGGATAGTGACAAGCATCTAGTCTTAGTTGCCAAATTAATTCACAACGTTCCAGAATCAAAGACTCAGGGCCCTCCCTATTATCTATAGGGACGTGGTCTATAACTCGAAAGGTAAAACTATGGGATGGATGGTCCATTATATGTCTTGCAAGGGCATTCTCTCCTTTACATCTCCCTATAGCGTATATGTGTTCGTACACTCGTTCTCACAATTTTCTGTCGGACTTTCCAATATAGAAGACCGGACAGTGGGAACACCTTGCTAGATAAACCACCTGTTTACTCTGACAGTTGAATTTACCCCCTATTTTGTACCTCCTACTCCTCACCTCAAAGGTGTGTCCTGTCTCCATGTGTTTACAATACCGACACGTTACACTTAGACATACCTAACAGACTTCCTACCTTCCTCGGTTTCCTCTCCAGTAACTGTTTTAGATTGGGTCCCCGTTTGTAGACTATAGTGGGATAACCCTGGAGTTTGTTCTTCAATGCTACGTCGTTCATGAACAAATTCCAATTTTTCTGAACTATAGCTGTCACTGTTTTAGCATCCAAGCTAAATGTTAGAATAAAGCTATAAGGGCTTATACCTTCTACAACCCAACTTGTATTTGTCTGGTGTACTGTATTCTGATTAAGTATGGGTGAATAAATTCCCCTGCTTCTTTTTGACTGAACTTCATCCACCAAATCCAGAATCAATTTCAAAGGGTACCCTCTTTTCAAAAACAAATCCTTCATGAAGTTACACTCATCCCTAAAGTCTGTGTCTGTGGTGACCATTTGCGCAGCCCTAACCAGTTGCCCCTTAACCACAGATTTTCTCTGTGAAAAAGGATGGCAACTGGAGAACTGAAGGAAGGTGATAGAATAAGTTTCCTTACGGAGTATTTTAGCCAAGTAACACTTGTTGATACGGTCTTTAATCAAGTGTACATCAAGGTAGGATATTCTGTCTTCAGCAAAGCGTGAAGTAAATTTAAGAAACCCAGTCGCTGAGTTAAAAAATTCAACTAACTCCTGGGCTACCCCAGTGTCTCCTTTTAAAATGATAAAAATATTGTCCAGGAAGCATGTATAAAATAATTTTTTTTCCTGGATGTTAGGGTTGGCCATAACAAACTCCCTCTCCCAGTACGCCATGACCAGGTTAGCTAAACTAGCTCCACACGGGGAGCCCATGGCCACACCTATCTTCTGAAGGAAATATTTATTATCAAAGGTCACATAGTTATAGGACAGAATTATGTCTAATAGTTCCCCTATGAGTTGAATTTCTGAACAAGAGGCCACTTTTACTCTCATCATAAAGGTCACCCACTCCACTGCTTCTAAATGAGGAACAGAAGAGTAAAGATCCTTAACATCAACGGTGAGGAAATTATACTCCTCACTAAAAGGTATTTTGTGGACGTTCTCTGCACTGCCCGAGCTCCCAGGCTTACATGGAGCGTGTACGAGTGCAGGGGGCGTGTCTGAGAGCAGCGCTCTCAGAATAAATATGCCCCTGCAATGTTGAACAGCAGAAAGTGGAAATAAATGAGTGAGACTGCTCATAGGTGTCCACATATCCCCATCAACAGTCCCCCATGTGTACGACAGCAACAGGACATAAAAATCAAAAGAAGAAACCCCTGTATTGTTCTCGAAAACTCCGAGTACAGCTAACCGTAGGTGCGCATGTGTGCCTATTGCTTAGGTACGGTTAAAGCAGCTTAAAAGGGTGAAGAGAATAACAAGGAAGATATATGCAAATGAAGCCAAATGAAGCATCTCAGCGATAGTGTAGTGGGCAAAGCAGTCGCCCAAAGAGCAGGCATTCCCAGTTCGAGTCCCAGTGCAGCACAGTCTATTTTACATGGCAAAGCATGGTATAAGCAATATGAGTATTACAAAACCCACTAAATAACATATATTTATGAACTGAAGTACTGCAGGAAATGGGGCGGCCACGGTGGTGCAGCGGTTAGCATTGCTGCCTCACAGCAAGAGGTTCTCCGGTTCAATCCTTGGCTGGGGTGGCTTCTATGTGGCATCTGTGCCTTCTGTGTGGAGTCTGCATGTCCTCCCTGTGGTCACGTGGGTTTCCTCTGGGTGTTCCGGTTTCCTTCCACATCCCAAAGACATGCTGTAGGTGGATTGGACACTCTAAATTGGTCCTAGGTGTGAGTGTGTGCATGTGTATGCCTTCCGTGGAAGGTTGGGTGCCAGGCTGGCAACTCAACACCATAAAACTCCACTGTTAATCATGAGCGGACAGGTAATCCACTGTGGCGACCCCTAACTGGGAAAAGATGAAAGAAGAAGAAGTACTGCAGGAAATGCACATGTGAAGAGTCAGTATCATAATGAATAAGGCAGCAGTAAGTAGGCGTAAGCACAGATAAGCAGTAGTAAGCATATGTAAGCACTAGTAAGCTTGTGCAAGTGCGTTTGCACAGGGGTAAGCACTGCCTACACAGATTAAGCAAAGGAGAAGCTAACTGGGTGTAAGAAACTGTGACTGGAGGTTAGCAGTGCTTACCTCCACGCAAACCCGCTTACAACCACTTTAAAGTGCCTTAATCACTCTGTATCCAACAGCTGGTATTCTGCCCAGCAACAAAATAAACAGCCTCTGCAAGGCTGGAACCCAGGACCATGCACATCATACACAAAATGATTGACCACTAAGCCATTCCAGATATGCATAACTCATATGTTGTCAGAAATGTAACTCCAGCCCAGTCATGCAACAGTACAGGGAGTGTATACCTACATCTAGATGGACGTGTGTATGTAACTATATTACTATCTAAACAGATACAACATATCTATAGATGTAGTCACATATATATATATATATATATATATATATATATATATATATATATATATAAATATCCAGGAAATATATATATGTATATATATATATATATATATATATATATATATCTATATATATATATATATATATATATATATATATATATATATATATATATATATACATACAAATATATGAACATATATACATGCAAACGCCAACATCTACACATATATATCTCAATACCTATATGTCCACATATACACAGCAAGTTACATATATGTACGCAGACATATATCTCCATAGATATATACGGGCATAGTTAGACATATCCAAAACAGTAAAATGAAGGCCACTGTGGATAGACTTCACTGCAACAAGTTCAAACAGCAAAAATAGATTTGTAGTGAAGAAACACAGCCGAAGTATAAAACACACAAAATTTAATAGAGGTAAGCTCTTTCACATCTGATATGATGTTTCTTCAGACTAAAAGAAACTCTTCACAGCTCAGCTTATATATAGTTAGAACACAATTAAACAATCATTCAATCAAATCCTAATTAGAAAATAAGTAATAATTATCATAAAAAACATTAAAAGCATACATAAATACATTCCCTATTTCAAACTTCTATTTTTAAGGTACGATTTTATTATTGCTCTATCATTTAAGCCAAGAAACTGATCCGCTTGGAATTTAATAATCCATTTAAGCTCCCTTAGTTCAGTAATATTTCTTATATCACCTAACCTAGGTCCTAAATCTACACACTCTATCACTTTAAAGCTAAAGGTATGGGACTGCTCAAGAGATACAAAATGCTTAGCTAAAGCACTTCTGTTTACATCTCGCTTATTCATTGCTAAGAGATGTTCCCTAACATGTTCTCGAAGAGTACGGTTTGTCATACCTACATAAAAACAGCTGCAGGTATTACATTCAGCAAGATAGATAACATTTTTTATATTGCAATCTGCTGATATTTTGAAAAAGTATTTCTTCCTAGAGGTGGGGTGAATAAATTCATTATGTGCAGCCAAAACACCACATACATTACATTTCCCACATGGTGTTAAGCCTGGTTCTAAATTATCTACTATGCTATTATTATTTGCATTACATAACAGCCTCTTCAAATTCTTTTTATTCTTATATCCAAATTTTGGTTTATGACCCACTACGTCTTGTACTTTTTCATCAGACTGTAGTAATGACCAATTCTTCTCTTTGACATGTCTTACTTGATCAATATTACTAGAATATTGCAACCTAAGAGGAACTACATTATTTTCAAATTTATGACTACCTATAGTATTAGTTTGGGGCATGTCCTCTGACATATATGGTTTTGCTTTACCTTATCTAAACAGATACAACATATCTATAGATGTAGTCACATATATACATATATATATATATATATATATATATATATATATATATACATACATATATATATATATATACATATCCAGAAATATATATATATATATATATATATATATACAATATATGAACATATATACATGCAAATGCCAACATCTGCACATATATATCTCAACACCTATATGTCCACATATACACAGCAAGTTACATATATGTATGCAGATATATATCTCCATAGGTATATACGGACATGGTTAGAAATATGTAAGCAAATATATATACCCATATAGGTATATATGGCCAGACATCTGTAGATAGCAATGGTAGATTAACAGAAACATATATGTCCACATGCACCGTTAATGGGCTTGAGAGGCCTCAAACAATATACACCTCGTACAAATTGCCATACCCCCCAGCCAAACACGTCTGCCCTGCAATACACTACCAAGCTCATTGTATTGTAAGTGTTTCATTTAAATAGGGATTTAAATTAGTCCTCTCTTATGTTTCACATGTTGACATCACACTCTCCTCTCCCCCACCCACTAGGCGGGTTGACCAGTACAGGTCCATCCAACCCAGGCCATCCTCGACCGATACAATCATTACCCACAGTTCCACCCACTTCCCGCTGCGCACACACACACACACACACACACACACACACACACACACACACACACACACACACACACACACACACACACACACACACACACAGCCACCATCCCTTCCCTGGTTACTGGCCCGTAGCTACCACACCACCAAAAATTGCCCTCCCTCCACCCCACCTCCCCTCGGGACCCATCCTGTATGTTGTCCTGACCCAAGTATCCTAGGTCTGGCACACGCTGTAATCTATGTACATAGCCATGGGTACCTTTTTAGCTCTGGTTTTAGACGAAAGTTGAATACCCAATTTTTGGGTTGTCCCGCACGGGATGAATGTTTCCCTGGTACTAACAATAGATTTCATGTGTGACTTTGTTTACACTAACGGTTTTATTTGTAGGCATCGCAAAGCATACATAGCACACAAGGTTGGCCGGTATACACACAAAACATAGAATCCAGCAATACCAGTCTACATTTCAGGACATGTAGCTAAATATGTAGAGGTATGTGTGTGTGTGTGTGTGTGTGTGTGTGTGTGTGTGTGTGTGTGTGTGTGTGTGTGTATATATACCCATAAAAATCTTGATGATTGGATGGGAAATGGGAAATTCACCCCGGGGATCACTTCTGTGGCTCTGCTCGACAGGGGCATAGGAAAATAATTTTCTTGGGTGGCGAAAGCCAGGGTACATTTTTTGGCTAGGCTTGTATGGGCCCTAGGGCCGATAGCCTAGTACCTACCTATGAACCTATTAACCTATGAACCTACATAGATATATACCTCTCCCTCTCAGTAGTACATATGTATACATACATATATAAATACCCACATATAGGTATATACATATGCAGACAACCATACATCCACATGTCGTTAGATATATATACAGCAATATATATATATATATATATATATATATATATATATATATATATATATGTATATATATATATATATATATATATATGTGTGTGTGTGTGTGTGTGTATACACAGATATATATCTATGATATGATACAGCACATTAGAATAACTTATGATCACAGGCCGTGCCAATGGGGGTGAGGAGCCCAATCAACATACGTGTAACATGTAGCATTACCCCCCCCCCAGCCAGACAGGGGAAACATACAAACAAACTCACAAAGTAAACAATCCACTGCTCCCCAAACCACAGACAGGACACAACCAGTGGGGGGAACACTGTGGACCCTCCAAGTCTAATCTTGCCACAGAGACAGGAATGTCCCTTGCGGGACACCCCAAAAATTTCTGATGATCGGAGTCCCGTCCGTGCAATGATTTATCAAGGCAGGGTGTGTATGTACTCAGACTACAAGGTTGGGAAAGCCTGATGACCTATGGGTCGAGACAACGTACGAGATGGGTCCCAAGAAGTGGAGAGTGGACAGTGTGTAGTGGTGTGGTTAGACCCGACCTACACCGAGAGTAAGGATGAGTGCTGTAGAGGATGGGCGGGGGGGGGGGGGGTATGGGTATGGAATTATGGGCCGAGGCATGTAGGTGTTGGCTGGAGCGGTTCTATTTGGATCGCCTCAGTGATGTAAGTAATAGTGTGAATTGGGCAGAGCTGCCACCTAACAAGCAGCCATTCCAGGTATGAGTCCCACTGCAGCACAGTCTGTTTTACATGGCAAAGTATAGTATAACTAGATGTGTTGTTGCAAAACCCACTACATAACACCAAAGAACACATGGTCGCAACACCCCACTGTAGGCATGTAAGCCGATCTAAATGGCATCACAAGTTATTACTGTAGTCCTCACCACCCCCCCCACACAGGGGTGTGAGTGTCCAAATCAACCTCCAAATGCAGTGTATATACACAGCTGTTGCTGTAGAAGAAATGGCCAGCTGTGAATCTTTCCTTCAGCCTTCCTGCACACCCCTGGATATTTCCCCCACTATATCTCCCTCTTTGTGCCCCATGAACACCACTTACCTATCAACCCCTTTTTCATTTCTATTAATGTTTAAAGTTACAAGTAGGTGACACCCTCTTCCTCAACTATATTGGCAGAATCTGGAACTCCCTACCCACATGTATTACCTCAGCTGTCCCGGAGGACACATGTAAATAACACATGAAGGAACACCACAAGCACACCTGGAGCAGCACAGGCTCACCTCCTGGTGAAATCCCCCCCCCCCCAACTTACACTCTATACACCTACATCAACTAGTAAAACCAACACCTCTTGTCCTGCCTCACATACAAATCCCAACATCTGTCAAACCTTCCCTATTGCTTCCCTAGCAGTTATTCCAACAGGCTACTATACAGTTACAATGTCTCCCCCTCTACCTACCTACCTACTCCTTCGCTATTCTCTTCTACTCTACCCCACAGGTATGGCATAACTAACCCTAACCTGAATACCTGAGTGTAACCTATCCAGAACTGTTAAACTGGAATCTCACTTCACCTTAAACTGACCTTTGTCAACAGTCATACCTGACATGTAAACCTGACCTAAGCATGCATAATACCGACATGTTAACATAAACTAAGCATGAAGAATGTGGTATGTAGCTATGTTAAGTCTGTTACTCTCTATGAATGTGAAAACCTCAGTATTACTTGTAATGAGTAGCTGGGGTTCACTGTGGAGCTCTACACCCCAGGCCACCACTGAAAATGGACAAGCATCCAGTCGGATTGTCCAGGTCAACAAATGTAAACTAGATACATGAAGTAGTGCAGGGTATGTGGGAGCAAGCAGGTTTAAGCCTGTTTGGGTGGCAGTAAGCAATGCCCACACTGGTTTAGCAATGTAGAAGCTAACTCAGTGTAGGAAGTTGTAACCGGAGGTCAGCAATGCTAAGCCTCGCTCAAACCTGCACATACCCGCCTACAATTGCTCTACAGTGCCTTAGTCACTCTGTAGCCAACAGCTCTCGTCGTGCCCATTAACAAAATAATCTGCACTCCCAGGTTGCAACCCCCTGACCCTGCATACTATAGTCTAAGTGAGTTGCCACTAAGTCATGGCAGATACACATTCAGCTGCTATCACAAACATATCATCCAGCACAGTCATTCAACAGTATAGGAAATGTATGTAAGTATGTAGATTAATACCAGCAAACATGTACATTGCTCAATCACAGTATACTGAGCAGTCTATGTATATCAAAGAACAGTGCCTGTCCAACCATACTGTAAGAACAGTAGTCCTGCATAATACGGAAGAGAATAATGAAAAATGGTGCACTCTGTGGGGGCATGTGGGCGTGCTTCATGCACAGAATGTCACACCTAGGGTGTCGGTTCCACGGAACCAGGAGATGAGGCTGGCAAGGTGTGTGAGCAAACTGCTGCTTCTCAAACCTCTGGCAGGATGCTACCAGTGGGAGAAACAGTGTAGACCAGCTAAATCTATTCTTGACACAACAACAGGTTCATCCCTGGTGGGGCAAACCAAAAATTGTGAGTCACATCAATGTCTCCAACAGTATCGGAGGAGGATCAAGGGAAGGCTCATATGTACGTAGACTAAACGGATGAAGAGCCTGTAGAAGCTTGGGTCGAGACAGTATACTGGAGAAGTACAGAGACGTGCAGAGAGGGAAATGTGTGAAGGTGTGGTATGGCTGGGCTAGCAACTGCAGAATGGCTGGATGCTGTGTACGTGGAGCTTGGGGGCTGGGGGAAGGAAACATGGGTATGACATTATGGTAGAAATATGCAAATGATACAGAGCAGCAATAGTGTAGCGGGTAGAGCATCCGACCAATAAGCAGGCATTCCTGGTTTGAGTCCCACTGTAGCACAGTCGATTTTACCTAGCAAAGCACATTATAACCAATAGTTTTGTTGCAAAACCCACTAAATAGCATATATATATATATATATATATATATATATATATATATATATATATATATATATGGATTCACTTCATAACATTGAAACTTCAAAATACTGAAACTCAAAATACTGAAACTCAAAATACTGAAAACACATATTATGCGTAAACTCAGCTTAAACAACATAAATCATAACAATTTTCAATCTTGGAGTAGATATATATAATTAGCAGGGGGTGTGGGGGGTGCAGGGGGGCTTGCCCCCCTGCATATATTTGGTAGAAATTGCTATGATTTATGTTGTTTAAGCTGAGTTTACGCATAATATGTGTTTTCAGTATTTTGAGTTTCAGTATTTTGAGTATTCAGTATTTTGAGCTTTCAGTATTTTGGTCTTCAGTATTATGAAGTTTTGTCATTTTCAGTATTTTGAAGTTTCAGTGTTATGAAGTGAATCCATATATATATATATATATATATATATATATATATATATATATATATATATATATATATATATATATATATAAACTGGATTACTGCAAGAAATGCACATGTGAAGTATCAGTGTCTGATGGAATAAGGCACTATTAAGCAGGTGTAAGCACAAATAAGCAATAGTAAGCATATGTATGCACTAGTAAGCGGGCTTAAGGCCTTACAACTGCTTTAAAGTGCCTTAATCACTCTGTATCCAATGGGCCTTTGTCAGCCCAGCAACAAAATAACAGCCATACAGGTCTCGAACCCAGGACCCTACCTACCATATCACCAGTAGCTATCCACCAAGCCATCACAGAAGTGCAAAAGAATGAGATAGTAGTAAACATGTCCTCACCATAGTATAACCAAACTGAACCTGTGAAAGGCATCAGTATACAGTCATATGTGTCATAACTGACTACATAACATACAATTGTGAACTGGAGTACTGCAGTAAGTCCAGATGTTAGGTGTTATTGTAATTAAGTGTAGAAGTTACCAGGACCCCATGCAGTGTACGTACACATGTCTCAAGGATACAAGACACATATATAACAAGTGATGATGGGGAAATCAATGCCAAAAGGCAATTATCATGCATATCAAATAATACGCACTGCTAAGTGTAGCACAGCACTGCCTCCCAGACTACTGGCAGGATACTACCAGTGGGAGACACAGTGTCAACCTCCTAAGTCTAATCTGAAACAAACACATGTTTGTCCCTCGTGGGACGACCCCAAAGATTTTGCTAAAAAGAGTCCTCAGGGTAACATACCATGCCTCAAAGGTAAGCAAAGACGGTAACGTATGTTCACAGACTAAATGTGTGGGAAAACTGAAGATCCATGGGTTGGGACAACTTATGCGAAGGGTCCCGAGAAGTGGAGAGTGGGAAATGTGTAGTGGTGTGGTTAGATTCAGCTGGAACCTGTAGGAAGGATGATTGATGTGGAGGAGAAATGGGGAAAGAAATGATGGGTATGACATTATGGACCAAGGCATGCCGGGTTGGATGAACCCGTACTAATGGGACCGGCCTGTGGATGTCAGCGAGAAAGGAGGGGGGACACAGGAAAGGTACTGAGACATACCATTTCCAATGCCAAACCACGTTATGGGTAATATGTATTTTGCATAACCCACGGAATAACAGACATATATGAACTGGAGTACTTCAGCCACAAAACATATATATATATATATATATATATATATATATATATATATATATATATATAAAACCTGGAGTACTGCAGGAAATGCACATGTGAGGTGTCTGTATCATGATGCATAAAGCATTAGTTAGGTTAAGCAGCAATAAGCTGTAGTAAGCATATGTCAGCAATGGTAAGCGAGTTTAAGTGTACAGGCTCAGCACATCTGATGCAAACTATCTGTAGGCATATGTAACCAGTGGTTTGTGTGAGTTTAAGTTTACAGGCTCAGCAAATCTGATGCAAACTATCTGTAGGCATATGTAACCGGAGGTTTGTGTTTGTGTGACGGTAAGCACTGCGTACACAAAGTAAGCAATCTCGAGGCTAACCTACCAATATGTAGCTGCCCTGAGTGTGCCGGTTCTCCTGTAAGGGGTATTGCTACCTGCTTTCTATAACACTGATGCCCACACACAGGAAGTACTGTACAAACATCCACAGAATGTCCAGGTTATGTCATCAAATATAACCCCTACTGTACATAACATGTGAAGCAGTCTGATATCTCACTGGCTTGTTAGCAGATGATGACACTAATTATGGTGTACAGTACATATGCACCATGTTATACACAGCATATGTACACAGGTTGACAGAGTTGTAGCTGGCAGCACATACACACGGCCAGTAATGGCATGTTGCTGTGATAACCTGATACATTTACTGTTGTAACAGGGTTTGTGGCAACATATGTCCTATAAGGGATAAGAAGCCGGTAACTGTCACGGCTTTCACCATCTACAAACTGCAATCCTCACACACACAATAGATGCTCCGTGGGTAACACATGAAACCAATGTCACAACACTGCCCAGTCTGCAGATGACCCTGCAGATGGGGATTCCACATAAACATGGAACTGACATGGAAGGTATGGACACATGTAGGAAAGACCTATTCACATCCACACACACACACACACACACACACACACACACACACACACACACTGTTAAACCAACAGTACGCCACATGCAGTATAGCAACACTTACAGTCTGTAGTCAGGTCAGGCACATCCCCCTCCTTTGTGTTGCCCTGTTTCCACAGTGTATGTTGTTAGAGGTAAATTACCAATCCATCTCAGATGCTGTTTGCTAACCACCAGATCTAGTTCCTGCTCACAGTGAATGAAAAGGGCCAACACCAACATGCTGTTCCTAGATATTAGAGTGTGTTTCCATGCAATTGGCTAAGGGAATGTTACCACAGCTGTTCCACATGCAATCAGCTAGGGGAGGGTGCAATTCATGCAGAGGCCATCACCTGATCATGAGCATCACTTAAAATACCCATGCTGCTGCCAAACAAAGCAGGTGTAGGTCCCAATATCTACCAGAGAGGAAGTGGGAGAAGCAGACAGAGGCAAAGACATGTCAGGGAGGTGTGGGAGAGTAAAACTGCAGCTTGTGTGTGTGTCACACACCTACCAGCACAGGGTATCAAACCCCTGACAACTATGTAGTGCTATCACAGTTCGATGCCGTTATTGGATGTGCCACATGGGTTACCTGTTGTGGAGCACTCAGAACATATATGTGATGGAGAGTGACATCTGCAACAGGGATACAGCAGCTATATGGTAGATGACGTACACATGCTTGTCCACATGAACAGGTGCCAGCATCAATTCAGCCACACTCTCACAGGGACACACACACATTCACACACTTGGCAGGGCCAGGTGTACAACTCATCTGTAGAGGGACTGCCGCAACACATCACTGTGCAGGTATCACATGCACCACACGGGTCATATGGAGGTTGTATGAGCAAAGGGTATGAGGAGGTATCTAACATCAGACAGCATGTTTCAGTATGCCCATGGGGGTTGAAGTGAGTATGGATGTGAAAATACGCACCATACAACACAAAGACAAACACACAGGGTGCCAGTGCTGACATGCATGGGTGCATATCTGCACAGGTGTGTGGTGGCCGACTGTGGCAGCAGGCTGTACAAGGGTAGACAATGGGTATACTTTGGCATCAGGCCACATGACAATGGTCTGCAATGTGTCTCAGAGCTGTAGTGTCTGCATCTGCCCACACAGGTGGGTATTGCATCCCCCATCCAGTCACCTGGGTGACTGTTGTGTGTGGCCAATGCTCTGCATTGATTGCCATGTATGTGTTCATTAGTCCATGACATGGACAGTGTCTGGGATGTGCACACCTCCCTCATGCATGTACAGTGACATGTGGAACTGTTCCTGGGTGTATGGCCAATGTCATGAACACAGATTATCATCATATGTGCCAGTCTTGCTTACCTGTGGCAGGGACCGGTAATGGGCAGCAGGTTTACTCTGCACCTACATTGATAGCATGCTAACATCATTCCCTGGTGTCAGTGGCATCTGTCCATACAGGGCATGTTGTCAGGCATGGTATGTCTATTGTGGGTCACATGTGATGGCACCACAGCTGGTGCAGGTGTCCATTGGGGAACATGGGGGTGGTGCACTGTCAGCATGTACGTGCATATTGGACAGATGGACAGGGTGACATGCCCTTTGCTGCCCACTGCTATCACTCCATAGTTACTATCAGTGGCCAATATGCAGTGTACTACCCACATATCGGCTGTTGCCTAGGCATGTGCCTGTATGAGACATAGGTTGAGAGTGTGCTCTGGGTAATACTGGGGTTGTTAACTGTGATTGCTTGGCTTTGATGTTACATGTATGGGTATGGCTTTGCACCCCAGCCTCTCAGCTATTTCACATCTGTTATCCCTGTATGGTGGACATTGATACATAGTAGGGCCACCATATAATAAATATGCAAAACCCACTCCACATTGGTCACAGATGTCAGATCCTCACAACCACCTCTATACAGGATATGAGTTACACACACATACATACCCCTGTCATGCTTGGGAGTAGACCCCCTACCTAAATAGTTTATTACACCACAGCACTATACAGTTATAGTATGCACCACACACATTACTGAAGTGCTCTTTTCCCAAAGGTGTATTTCACAATGAATGACATCAGCAGGATTGCCAAAGTAGGCCATTTGAAGTGTACTACAGGTGGCTAGCCTAAAATGCATTGCTCCCTACACAGACAGTGAGACACACACAAAACATTCCTGACTGACATGTGTGGGTATAGAACCCCTGACAGCGATCTATATCACACTACAGCATAGAGATGTTACAGGATGCACCATGGGGATTATTACAGAACCCTTTCCCCAAAGCTGTATTTCTTGATGAATGACATCAGCAGGATTGTCAAAGTAGACCTTGTGAAATGTACTGAGAGTGACTAGCCTATAATGCATTGCTCTGTATACAGACATTGAAACACACACTAAACATCCAGAACTGCCATGGTTGGGGATGAAACCCTACCACGGTTTTAAATCACAATCCAGCAGTACGCAGTTACAGGACATACTACAGAGAGTACTGGGCTACAACCTTCCCAGAGGTGTATGTCTAGGTTGGTGACATCAGCAGCCTTACCAAAGTTGAGTATATGAAATGTAAGGAGTGTGAGTACCCTAAAAAACATTGCTCTCAACACAGTTGGGGACAGACAGACACGCACACAAACACACTCACACAGTTGCCAAGTCTGGTGTTTGAACACATACCTAACCACTTGATCACACTACAGCAGTATGCAGGTACAGGACATGCTACGGAGATTACTGGGCTACAACCTTCCCAGAGGTGTATTTTTAGGTGGGTGACATCAGCAGCCTTGCCAAAGTTGAGTATATGAATCGTAAGGAGTGTGAGTACCCTAAAAACATTGGTCTCTACACAGGGAGAGACAGACAAACATGCACACAAACACACACAGTTGCCAAGTCTGGGGTTAGAACATCTACCTAATCACACTACAGCAGTGCACAGTTACAGGACGCACTATGGAGATTACTGGTCTACAACTTTTCCAGAGGTGTATTTCTAGGTGGGTGACATCAGCAGCCTTGCCAAAGTTGAGTATATGAATTGTAAGGAGTGTGAGTACCCTAAAAAACATTGCTCTCTACACAGTCAGAAAGACATGCACACAAACACACAGTTGCCAAGTCTGGGGTTAGAACACCTACTGAGCTACTTGATCACACTGCAGCAGTGCACAGTTACAGAAAATGCTACAGAAATTACTGTGCTATGACCTTCCCAGAGGTGTATTTCTAGGTAGGTGACATCAGCAGTCTTTCCAAAGCTGAGTATATGAATTGTAAGGAGTGTGAGTACCCTAAAAACCATTGCTGTCTACACAGTCAGAGACAGAAAGACATGCACACAAACACACAGTTGCCAAGTCTGGGGTTAAAACACCTACCTAGTTACTTGATCACACTATAGCAGTACCCAGTTATAGGATGCTCTACAGAGATTACTGGGCTATAACCTTCCCAGACGTGTATTTCTAGGTGGGTGACATCAGCAGCCTTGCCAAAGTTGAGTATATGAATTGTAAGGAGTGTGAGTACCCTAAAAAACACTGCTCTTTACACAGTCAGAGATAGACAGACAAGCACACAACCACACACATTTGCCAAGTCTGGGGTTAGAACACCTACCTAGCTACTTTATCACACTACAGCAGTATGCAATTACAGGATGCACTACAGAGATCACTGGGCTACAATTCTCCCAAAGGTGTATTTCACATTGGATTACCTCAGCAGCCTTGTCATAGTAGGGCTATGGGGAGGGTGGTGTGTGCATGGGCCATAACCCATTCATGTACGGGTTGACACGCCACATGCGGGCACACACGGGGTCATATGTCACGGATACATGTATACCATTGCTAGATGACTACTTACTTGTACAGTCATGTTGCACAGCTGGCACATGCACCACATAGTCTGTAATGCTGACAGATACTGGTGGCTAGTATCTGCAGTGAGTGACATGTGCACATCATGTGTTTGGGGCCCTTTGGCTGTGTGCTGGGTGGGACAGGCCTGGATGGCTCCTTGTCACAGTCACCCTCTTCCACACATCTATGTACGTCTACCTTTGGCTTATTATAGTGTGTCGCCCTCACATATATGTCTGTATTCCTATCCACTGTGTGTGCAAGGCATGAGTGGTACATACTGAGTGTCTGCACCAACATCTGCAACTGCCAAATATGTCTGGTCCACTGGTGTTTGCAGTCATGGCCTGTGTGAGCATGCCCAGTATGACCTTTCAGTATGCTGTTCACTGACATTGCCTTCATTTGTGTAAGCATGCCCAGTATGACCTTTCAGTATGTTGTTCACTGACATTGCATTCATTTCTCTAAGTGTGTGAGCATGCCCAGTATGGCCATGTGTAGTGGATGTGTGGATCGTGTCCAGGTAGTTTGTGTTGCAGTGCTGACCTTTGTTTTGTACACCGACAGGTAGCATGCTGTGTTCTGCAGGGTATCCATCGATCAGTTGGCTTTGACTGTTACTACATTTCTGCATAGCAGGGGGGACACACCTGACTGTTTCTACATTTATACACAGGAGTGGGGGGGGGCACACCTGACTGTTATTACATTACTATTTAGGATGGGGGGCACACCTGTCTATTTCTACATAGGGTTGGGGGCACACCTGACTGTTATTACATTGCTATGTAGGATGGGGGGGCACAAGTGACACTTGTACAAATTTGCTATGACTGTACTGGTATGTCATATACTCCATTTCATTCTGTATTGCTAACTGTCATGCTGGCTAGAGGAACACCAGTATACTACAGATCGTGGCTTTGGTTGCCCTACATATTATTGTCTGACTTCCTACCCTTCAGAACTAACATCCCACTGCCTGCCTTGCTGTGGTCTGTCTGTGTAGGCCTGGGGGTGGGGTTAACCATAGCCATCATTCTTTGGCTATGGCATAGGCTCTGTTTGGGTTTGTCTACACCTGTCCTGCTGGCTAGGACAGTTGTTGGGTATGTGCACCATCCTAACTGGCATGTGTGGTCATATGGACACTCATGTCGCTCAGCACAATACCTACAGTGGGTTTTGTCACCCTGTGTTGTACTGGCTATTATGGTGACTCCAGTATGTGTTACACATGTCAGGGTGCCACTATAAGTGTCTACTGTCTGCTGCCCTAACAGTCAGCCACCCAATTTCCTTGCATGCTCACATCCATACCATAGCTACAAGTAACAACACATTCTACTCCATTTGGCAATTGGTAGGTTGATTGACTTACCCTGTGGATGTGCCAGACTTGTGGATGGTGCAGGAGGGCTGCCTATGTCAGATGCACATAGTATACTCCCTATACATGGTTGAGCATGGGTGGTGTCATGTTTGGCATTCCTTTTACTGTATGTGTGAGTCAGAGAGAGGTGTCATTCCCTGGGACCCTAATTTGTCATTGCATGTGCTATGCGTTGCCTCTTTGCCAAGGCCAGGGCATACTGGGCACACCTCCTTCTGCCTACTGGGGCAGGCTCAGGTTGTTCCTCCTCCAGGTCATTCTGTGCCTGTGCAGGCCTTGGTATGGGGGGGGCTGTGTGTCCCTGCCTCATGCTGTTCCTGCTGCAGCGCTGTTTCCGCAGGATCATATTGCATAGCATAGCACATACTATAACAATTTGGGTACATGTAGCTGGTGAATACTGCAAGGCTCCACCGGATGTGTCAAGACACTGAAATTGTGATCTGAGCATCCCAAACACATGCTCTATTATATGTTTGGCCTGTGCGTATGCCTCATTATGGTGTTCTTGTTCAGGTGTGTGTGCATTTCTGATGGGTGTCATTAGCCACGGCTCCAGTGTGTACCCAGCATCCCCCATTAGGTGACCGTAGGGGATGTCCCCATTGGCAAATCTCTAGTACAGCTGCAGCAGATGCCATATGTGGGAATCATCATAGCTTCCAGGGCAGCCAGCACACACATTCATTATAATGCTCTGGGCATCACATATGACCTGGCAGTTGATGGAGGGGATGCCCCTGTGGTTGATGTAGGCCTACCCTGCTCACCAGGCAGTGATTTGATGCATATGTACGTGCAGTCTATAGCACCCACTATCCCAGAGTATTCTCCTATTTGGTGGAAGAGATGCATATTGCTGGTAAACACCTCATCGGTGTTGAGGAAATATACATGCTCACTGGCATGTGTTGACATGGCATCCAGGAACTGGTGGAATACTCTGGATGCTTATGCCTGTGAGATCCCCGTGATATCCCCAGTTGTGATTTGGGAGGTAACTGTGCCTAGTATACCTAGGCCTACACATACCTTGGTATCCACTGGGATGTGTTCCCCTTGGTCAGTTTGGTGTCAGGTGTGGCTGGCACAGCTCAACTATTTGCCATAGGAGGTCTCTGTACATCTTATAGTGCTCCACTATCTCCAGCTCATGTAGCCCCTGGCAGGTTACCCTGGGTCTGTATACTCTTCTCTGTCTCCTCACTGTGGATTGTTTAGCAGCATTCACATCCTCACCACCCTCAGCCTCTTGCACATGTTGTTCTATGTTGCCTGCTGCAGCCCTTCTCATTTTGTGGGTTTGTTTGTTAAAATCTCCACGCTTGTATACACCGGTGGGGTAGAGTGTGGGAAACACCAGTGGGGAAGGTGTTTGCTTAGTTTATAGTAGTGTTCTGGGCTGGGCTGGGCTGCTGCCTGTGTAATTGGCTGATTCTGATACATTTCACCTGCCAGCTAGGCTAGTTCTCCTTGATTACCTTCCTACTGCTGTTTTCCCTTCTCATTGCCTCCTTGTTTGAGCCTGTGTGCTCGTCACACAAACGGAGTGCTGAAATGTGCACATTGCTGCTTTTCTTGGTTTAACTTCATTTTTCTTCCTGTAAAGCTCAGTGTTTGGCGCGTGCACACCCGCTTACACTTTGTAGAGAGTGCTAGGCAGGTTTTGACACAACCCCTAGCTTAGCTGTGCTAAGGTAGGAACACACCCAAGCCACAGGGCTCCATTCTGCTTACAGTATGCCTGACACACCCATCTACCTCCTAGTCTTGCACTCAGCTATTCATACTCTTACACTGTTGGGACCTGCCTCACATGCTGGAGAAAACTGGGATTCACTATCCTTCCCCTCATTTCATAGGTTCCTAGGTTCATAGGTAGGTACTAGGTTATTGGCCCAAGGGCCTACGTAAGCCTAGCCAACAAGGTTCCCTGGCTTACTCCACCCAAGAAAATTATTTTCCTGTGCCACAGTCGAGCAGAGATACAGAAGTGATCCCCGGGGTATATTTCCTATTTCCCATCCACTCATCAAGATTTTTTCTTGAAGAGTGCTAATGAAGAACTTTGCTTGACATAGATGGGTAGCCTGTTCCAGAGTTTGGGAAGTCTCTGGGACAGGAATCCCTCCAGCATGTCCTGCTTATTGTAGTGACAAGGTTTAGATCCCTAGAGTGTGTAACTCGGAGGGATTGGGATTTCTTTAGGTGTAGCATGTCCAGTAGCTCTGGGTTTGACATAGCTTTATATGTTAGGCAGAGATCACCTCAGAGTAGGTGATATGCTATGGAGTAAAACTAGAGTTTTTTTAGACGGTCAGTGTAGGGCATTTGTTTGAGTCCAGTAATCATCTTTGTGAGGTACTTCTGTGGCCTTTCCAGCTGCTGCAGATGTCTTGTGAGGTACATTCCAAAAGGGGTGTTGTACTCTATAATGGGTCTAATGAGTGTCGAGTAGAGGGGAACAATGACCTCTTTTTTCCTGGATGAGAACCCTTTTATGATGAGGTGTGCCATGTAGAATGACTTCCTGACTACTGTGGCGATGTGACTATCAAAGGAGAGACTACTGTCCACCTGGGTCCCAAGGTCTCATCACACTTTTGGTGTTAAGTAGATTGCTGCCTGTGTGGTAGTTCATGAGTACAGAGTTTTTACTAAAGGGGATGACATTGCACTTTTTGGCATTGAGCTTCAGGCCATGGCTCTGACACCAGGCATCTGTCTCAGTGAGGCCCTTCTGTAGGATGTCCACATCATTTGGGGACTTGACTATGGCTCCTAGTTTGCAGTCATCTGCAAACTTCGTTAGCCAGAGGCCTTCTGTGTTAGCCTGTACTTCAGAGAAGTAGATACCAAACAGGAGAGGTCCCAGGACTGAACCCCACTTGTCACTGGTTTGAGGTCAGATTTGGAGTCTGCAACTTTTACAGTGTGGGTTCTGTCAATGAGGCAGTTGGCAACCCATCTTATGATGTAGGTATTTATACCTAGTTTAGTGAGTTTAGCTATAATTCCAGAATGGGGGATGGTGTCAAAAGCCTTGGCGAGGTCAAGATAGCATCTACGGCTTTGGTGACTGCCTCAAAGAAGTCAATCAGGTTCAGGAGGGATGATCTGCCTTTCAAACTGGGTGGGATCCAGAGTTTGGAGGTTACCAATGTCTTTGTTTATGAATTCCATGATGATAAATTCCATGGCCTTGCAGACCAGGCTCGTCAGGCTAATAGGGTGATAGTTCCTGGGATCAGTGGTGGCTCCCCCTTTGTGGAGTGGGATAACTGTTTCTGTGTGCCATTCAGTGGGCACAAAGCCTGATGTAAGGCTATTATTGAACATGGTACTTAGGTGGGGAGCCAGTTCATTCTGAAGTTCATGTAAAATGCAGCCTGGGATGTTGTCCGGTCCCATGGATGCTGTGTTTTTGGCTTTAGAGAGTGCAGCTTTTACCTGCATAGTCATGATTACAGGGACTCTGCATTCTTCCTGTATAGATATGGACCCTTTAGGGGGTGAGGGGGGGGGGGTAAAGTCAACACTGAACCTATCTGCCAGGATGTTGGCAATATCAGTTGGTTCTGTAATTTTCGTGCCGTTGTGCTGTAACTCAGAGCAGATCTGGGTGTTGTCATCGAGATTCTTGACATAGCTATAGAATGCTTTGTGGTTGTCCTTAGAATTAGTGGTAATTTTGTTTTCGTAGTTAGCTTTGGAGGATCTTATAAGGGATCTCATCTTCTTACTGAGGCTGACCAGGGAGCTCCTCCACTCATGGGATTTTACTCTCTTTTGCAACAATTTCTTCCTTCTGTTTTATTAGTAGTGTTATTTGCATAGGATTGCCTTCTAATGCATAGCTACATGTGTCACACTGAGTCTTCCCCCTTAGCAACCACTATTTACTGGCCAGGTTATCTTTTGCCTGCCATTGACTTGCATGGCAGAATACTGATTTTAGTTAGAATGCTTATTTTTAGGTTTATTTTCTTATTTTCCCACTGATCCCATTTGCGTGCCGCTGCCCTATGCTTAAACAGCCGAGATCAGCAGAAATATCATACAGGTTGAATTATTTACTTTTTGTGTTGTTTGCAATGCCAAAGGCCTTATACTTGGCCATTGGCATGCTTCCTCAATGATATGCAGCCTTTATTTGGTGCTGTCATGTCTCCATTTTGGATTTTGCAGAAATGTACTTGGTACTAACCGAGTACATTTCTGAAGAATATGCTAGTCCTGCACGGCCTGATTCCAGCTTCCTGGACAGCAGATTTATGTCATTTGCATGGTTTTCACCTGCAAATGGGGTAGTTTGCATACAGGCGCTGGGAACGTGCAGGACTAGTGCAAGACCGCTCATGCACGTCAAACGAGCACGTACGTGGATCGCTCGGCCACCATATTGCCAACATTACCTCTTACACTTATCATGCACGCCATGCAGGGCTTGCTGAATCCTGGGGATTGTCAATCTATGATGTACATCTGTGACTTGTGATAACTCTAAGAATGAAAATATCTTATGTTATCTGCAAAGTGTACTATACCAAGCTAACTCTGAAATAACTTGTTAGGACTTTGCAACAGTTGTTAAAACTTTTCTGCCTAGTCATCCCCAGTACATGGGACATGGTCCAGTTAGACCATGTTGTAATCAACACAAAAATAAATACATTTACTGTAGGTGTTTAGGTCATTTGAATTACAATAAACAAACTATTTTTGTTGATGACTTTAATGCTGACCAAGACCTTGGCACCAATAAGATGCCAGCTGGGAGACTAAGGCTACATAATCTTAGACTGCAACTATAGCGCATGTGATACCTGTTTGTTTATTAGATCCTAGCATCTGTAGAATCCTAGTGATAGAGACTTCACATGCATATTCCTAGCTGCAGGGACTGATTTCTTTCTGATTATTGGCAGTTTCCTTTCACAGCTTCAGGATGTATAGAATCAATCAACAATTTATTCAGACAATTGTTTAATAACTATGTCACTTGGGGGCTTGGGACTTCTTAGAAAGCACAGGTCATGGTGTATGAATCCTTTGCTCTTAATGTTAAAAAGGTGAGTAAAAGGGGAAATGGCTAAGATGGTGCGTAGTTTACAGCACAACAGTTTTGCTCTACTTCTTCTATACATTTTTGACAGGATTTATTTTTTAATTTTACTAAACAGCCTTCTAAAAAGGTGAAGTAAAGAACTGGAAACTCTTTGGGATTGTTTGGTGAAAAAAATGCTCTTTTTTAAAAATTTCCACTCAAAATTTCAGCTTGAAAATATCAAATGGAATGAGTGACTCTAAGGCAACACTTCAAGAAGTCACTGTGAAGAAGGAGGTACAATCTATCATCAACAATATTCAGGACATATCGTTACAATTGGATAAACTAGACTCTAAGTTGGATACAATCAAAGAAGATTGTAAAACGCGGATAGAATTAATAAATGAAGTAGTTAAACTGCAAAAACTTGATATCTGCCATGGAAGATTCACTCACTTATTTAGATGGTAGATTGGCTGAAGGAGAAAGGAACATTGAATTCATTTTAAAACAAAACAACAAGCTCCTGAACAATATATATATGATCTTGAAAACAAGGCAAAAAGGAACAATATCAGAATATATGGAGTGCCTGAGAAGCAAAAAGGAGAAAGTATGGTAAACTTTTTAACTACTTGAATTCAAAAACTTTAAACCTCCCTGAAACCCTACAATATGATATAGAGAGGACACACAGATCCCTATCAACAAAAAATTCAAACAAGAAAACATCAGATCCAAGGTCCATAATAGTAAAATTAATTTCGAGTCAGGACGAAGACTTAATTCTAAGAAGTGCCTGGTCTGCATCATCCATCGAAATAGGTAATAACCTTATCAGATTTGAAAATGATGTTTCTTCTTTACTTGTCCAAAAAGGAAAGCATATATTCCCTTGCTGAAAAGTCTAAAGAAATCTGGAATAAAAACACTTATAGTTTACCCAGCAAAATTAAGACCTTTTTGCCAGAAAGAAGAAAAACATTTTCAACCCTGGAAGATGCTGTTTCTTTTGTACATAAAAACAACTTATTTAATCCCACTGAAGAAAAGGAGTGGACCTCATCTCTGAAAAGGCATGCTACAGGAAGTGAATGGACTGAAAAGGCATGCTACAGGAAGTGAATGGACTGAAAAGGCATGCTACAGGAAGTGAATGGACTGAAAAGGCATGCTACAGGAAGTGAATGGAATGTAAAAGACAAAAATTAAAAAAAAAAAAACTTGGGGACAAATGAAAATATTACATATCATTGTACAGTACATTGCTTTATAATAACTTGTTTTTGAAGCATTTCTGAATGGATTTCATCAAAAAAAGTAAAACTTAACATCTTTTTATTTTTTATTTTAAAATATAGTTTCAGTGAGCAATAATTTCCTGCTTATTGAAATGCATCTGATTCTCCACTAGATGGGGAAAAGTATAAGTAATAGTTATCTTAATAGTTAGTAATCTGCAATATATAATCTGAGTTTAAACAACTGATTAACATTTTATAGTTCACTTTATTTAAATATCAATAAGAAGATACATAAGTAATGATTAGTCTGAGTTTAATATAGATTGAAAGTTTTATTTAAAACAATGTACTAAAAGAAAATGTGCAGATATGTTCTGTCATGCTTATCTGATCTTCTTCTTCTTCTTTTGACTGTTCCCGTTACGGGTCGCCACAGCAGATCAACTGTTTCCATTTCCTCCTGTCCTCTGCATCTTGCTCTGTCAAACCAACCACCTGGATGTCCTCTCTCACCACATCCATAAACCTTATCTTAGGCCTTCCTCTTTTCCTGTTACCTGGCAACTTCATCCTTAGCATCTTTTTCCCAATATACTCTACATCCCTCCTCAGCACATGTCCAAACCAACGTAATCTTGCCTCTCTGGCTTTGTCTCCAAACCTTCCAACTTGGGCTGACCCTCTAATATACTTATTCCTAATCCTGTCCATCCTCGTCACACCCAGTGCAAACCTTAACATCTTCAACTCTGCCACGTCAAGCTCTGACTCCTGCCTTTTTGTCAATGCTTATCTGATAAATTTAAATATTTAAATAATCCACATAATTCTTACTAAATATTGAGGAAATGCTTAAATAACATGTACTCATTGAATTTACTTTAAATGGGAGTTATTTGAGCTATTTTCTTTATTACTTCACTTAAACTCTTAAAGTGTCTTTTTTATGTAGATCATGGCTACCCCACCATGATTGTTAGCCCTTTTAAAAATTATCATCTTTCTTTTATCTCATTTTCCCACCTGAAAATCTAAAAAAGTTTCAGAAGTGCTGTTCTTTATGGCACAAGCTTATTTGAGTCTCCACAGTAGCTTGGTTTCATTTTGAACAGCTCATGAAAAAGAAAGTTCTACATGACCTCTAACCCTTCCAGAAACTAGGAAATGAATGGAACTTTTGAATAGAACATTAAAACGGATATTATTGGAAGGTTTTGAAGACTTCTTTACATTAATCATTGAGTTTAGACATTATTTTATAAGTTAAAACATGCTTTTTAATTTTATACTCAATATTACTACTTCAGTGAAACAAAACAAGCATCTATTCTAAGGAAACTTGTGATAGGAACTGCAACTTTTGGGGGGAGAAACATGATACATAAACCCCAGGATTCAATAAAATCTGTGTAGTCTCTCTGTAGAGCCTACATGGAATGTACTGGTGTACACAGCCACGGATCACCCTTGGCAACACACCATGGATATTAATCATGGTGTGCTGCTGAGGGAGATCACAGTAACACAGATAATTGAATCCATGTAGGCAGTAGTATAGTGTCCTGTGGTTGTGGATTGTCCAGGGAATTCCTGGACAGATGTTATGTACAGATGAAGAATCTCTGTAATGTACCCTGCTAGTGTAGAAATGTGTGAATGTTAATATTTGTTTTTGATGCCCGCTTGCACAGTGTGGTGCAGAGTGCAGCAGTACCGAGCTGCATTTATACATAGACAGCTGACATCTGCCAGACTTCTAAAATAGAAACCAGATGTAATTAATTATTTATTTTGCTTTCTTTTAATGCTTGTTTGCATAGCACGGTGTGGAGTGCAGCAATGCTGAGACGCACTTACACATGCACAGGTGACATCTGCTAGGCATCTATAAATAAAAAAACAGATGTAATTAATTATGTATTTTTGTCTACAAGTTTTTATTTTATTTTTTGAATGGCCATTTGTGGGGCATGGGCAAATAGTATATGTGAAAGTAGACTGTTTTTCTTACTATCCAAGAAGCTAAGTAGGTAGAGTCACGGTCTAAAGTTTTTTAGGTCCCCAGTTTGAGTCCCCAGCAATCATGCCTTTTTACATTTATTGCTGTGGAAATGCGTGAGGTGACCTAAAGGGCAGTTTAATTTAAAAACAAAATTGCTACATTTGAAAAAGCTGTGTGGTGCTAAGCACTGCTTAAACGTGGTTAAAGGCTACTCCTGTTTGCGCATTGCTTACATGATGCTCAGCTCCACTAAGTGGGTTTGTGAGATGCGAAGCAAAACAGCACTTTTTTGAATGTTACAGTATGATGTGTAAGGGCAGGAAAACAGCCTATATTAAGGCCACTAGGTGGGAATTCTGCAGCATTCATTGGGGTCTTATTAACCTGTTGATATGCCTGGTGGTGTTGGTGAGGGAGCATGCTTTTGGGCACAGAGGTGGAGTGTACAGGAGTCCAGATTGTTTGTTGGACTCCTGGTCTGCAACTACGAATTCCAGCTATTGCAGTGCGATTACCAGGGCTTAAAATGCAAAGCTGAAGCTTGGGATTGGTTGGCCAGGAATCTTATCGGTGCTACTGGTATCACCCACACTGGTGAGCAATGTAGTCACCACTATGATGACCTTAAGTGAAGGAAGAAAGGAACCTTGGACACCTGGGTCCAAGAGGCTAGGGCTGTGCATGCCCCACAGATATTTAAGTATGTTTCTTACTACTTTACTAAAATACAAACTGAATTTGTGCAAAACTGGTATGCATAATGCTGTGCTGCCCTTTTAACAGCTGCATGGGGTCACAACATTCAGTCTCTTGCCTGATGCCTGGCCAGGATGTACCATGAGTGTGTTAAGTACAGATATTTTCTGTTAGCTGTAACACAATAAACAATAGACAATACCAATAACAATAAGCAATAAGGTGTAAAGCAGGATTGTGGTTTGATAGCTAATGTGTTATAATAAGTGCAGTAGAGCTGTATTCACTACATGTCTGTTCTAATGTCGTTGCAATCAACTATAAAACTGAAATAAATAAAGAATGCAAAAGTAATTGTCTGATAAATGTATTGCACAACCCACATTACAGTTCAGTGATGTCCGCAGCTCACTTTCAGTTACATAATGCTCTCTATTCCTCTGACTCCAGGGACAAAGTATATGGGTACAGTAGCCCACATGCATGGCAGATATCATGTGTATACTTCACAAATTGTAAGGTGCAATAACAATAAGGTGTAAAGCATGATTGTTGCTTCATATGTACTGTTTTGAAATAAGTGCAGTAGGGCTTTGTTCATTACATATCTGTTCTAATGTCACTGCAGTCAATTGCTACATAATGTGTACATTTTCCCTGCAGTCACAGTTTTTGGGTTCTGCTGCCATGCCTGCCAACTAAGACATGCCTCTCAACTGTCACAATATTTTGTAATGCAATGACAGTTGCCCAATCTGTCTGGTCCATGATTAGCAGATAAATGATTACCTGGAATGCAATGTATTTGCAAATCTGTTTACAGAACATCTTGGTAGCTATGTATGTGCCATAATGTGAAACAGTTCTGTGTAGTTGTGTACCTGCATTTATTAGTACTTAGCCCATACCGTCCCATTCTAACAGCTTGAGAGGTATGTACGTGCTACATCACCTATAGAAGAATTTGAGACACTGTACTCACAACTAATACTGCATACCTGTAGAAATATGTATTAGCAATCTGTGTATTAATATCATCTGCAACTTCACTAACAGTATGTTTATCTCTCTCTCTTCCCATCCTTTATCTTCTTTAATTTATTAATGTTATTAGGTTTATAGGTTCATAGGTTGATACTAGGCTATAGACCCTAGAGCCTGTACAAGCCCAGCCATAACAATTCTCTGACTATTTCTTCCCACAATATTTACTTCCCTGGACCCCTGTCTAGCAGGGCGACTAGTGTGATCCCCGGGGTTAATTTCCTATTTATTTATTATTATGATTTAATATTAATATATTCTGTTAAACTGTTTTGTTGGTGTTATGGATTATTTCATTCTGGTTTGCTGTTAACATACTTACTGTTATGTTATTTAATGTTGTGTTCCACATAATATACCTTAAAGGAAAACTCCACCCTAGAACTAAAGAATATGTTTTTTCAGTCTGTCTGTTTCCAGACCTATTTTAACACCTCAAAATCACACTAAGTGCTTTATTTGTAATGTTAGCCTGTTTACCACAACATGGCTACTGATGGGGCTTGGTATATCAACATGATCTGCTTCTCCTTCAACCTTTTCTCTTTCCCATAAAGCATTTCAAGTCTTCTTTCTATGACTCATGCCAGACATAAGGAAGTAACTGTGAATTCCCATTCCATTGACATAAAATGGGACATCTGTGACACTGTCAGTTTGTATTCCTTCTGTAAGAGGGCTGCTTTTTTTCTGTTGCTAATCGCCCTCATTTATGTTTTTCTCAGGGCTTGCTTTACACTCTACTTTGAAGTTATCCAGTTGCAGGCAGAAAAAAAGCTAAATTGGAGGCCTTTATTCTAGGTGTTCTTTTGTAGTCCAACATGAATTGACAGTCCCTTCCCCTCACACTACTGAAGGGGTGTTAAAACTGTCACTGCAATTCACAGCTCAGAATTGAAAGGAGGGGACTTCTGATCTAAATTTCTTCTCCTCTGCCTGTAGATAAGAATTATGTATTTATTTAATTACTTTGCCAGCAGCAAGATATATTTATTTAACAATTTCAATTTAATTTTTGGAAGCAAGTTTAAAAAAATTCTTGATTGTTTCAGTGTGTTTTATTAATAGTGACTTTTGATTTACCCCTAATTATGTCTATAGCATTGCCACCCCTCCATTTTTTTTCCGGAGTGCCCAGAAATCAGTAGGGCACTCCGGTTCTCCAGTTCTTGCACTCGGAGTCCGGAAATAGCGACGTCAGGCTCGTCAGCGCGTATTTAAAAAAAAAAAAAAAACATTCCCGTCTTGGACTCTCGTTGATTGGCTGCTTGCTGCAGACAAGGCTCGTGCAGCAAGCAGTCAATCAACACGTAGAGTTACTAGTCAAAGCCCTGCAAAGCCCGCGAAAATTTATGAATATAAAGCGGCGCTTCAGCTTCAGTTTTTACCTTTTACTTTTGTACAAAGGGTGCTTTAAGATCTGAAATTCTTGCTTGGACGTCGTCTTCAGTGGATTGCCTGCTGCCTGGAAGCCCTGCCTGCTGCCTGGAAGCCCTGCCTGGAAGCCCTGCCTGCCTGGAAGCCCTGCCTGCTGCCTGGAAGCCCTGCCTGGAAGCCCTGCCTGCTGCCTGGAAGCCCTGCCTGCTGCCTGGAAGCCCTGCCTGGAAGCCCTGCTGCCTGGAAGGATTGTCTTAGCCCTGCTGCTTGCCTTGCTTGCTGGAGTCTTGCCCTGGCTGGAGGAAAAGTGCTGTGGACTGGGTGGTGGTGTGTTCCCCTGCTTGCTGGCCCTTTAGCTGCCTGTTCTCTTCTGCTGCTGAGAGCTTGTTTTAGTAGCCCTGCTACTGATTTTTCTGGAGGTAAGTGGATTTTTTTTAATGGATTAATTCTTTGGAATTAAGGTAGATTTTCAAAGATTAGTGTGACAAGGGGAATGAAATATTGCCAGCACAGCTACTAGTGAATTTTTTAAATATTAAATTTATATTAATTCACTAGCTGTGCTAACACTATCTCATTCATTGATGGTGACAAGATGTGTGTAACTATCTAGATGTTCAACATGTGGTGATTAACTAGAACAGTTTCTAATCTGGTTTTGGACTTGGTTGCAGTGAATATATAATGACTTCATGATTTGTATAAGATGCTTGGACTGTATATCTGTCTTTCTAGTCTGTCATCACCGTGATGTTTACCTTGACCTGTGTTTCTTCCTAGGGTGTCTTTCTAGGGTGTACAGTCTTCGTAGTATAGTGAGGCTTAAATGTAGCTTTTTTGTCTAGTTTGTCATCACAACTGTTTACCTTTTATCTGTGTTTTCTAGGGTATACCGTCTATACCAAAGCTTAGCTCATTTGATGTTACAGTGAATATATGATTACATGATTTGTATAGGATGCTTATAGGTTCATACTAGGCTATCTGCCCGAGGGCATTTACAAGCCTAGCCCATAGTTTTGTGGCTTACGCCACCCCTTTAGTATGGGGAACTATACCCATTATTTTGCTGTGCCTCTGTTGAGCAGTGACACTGAGGTAATCCCTGGGGTATATCTGCGATCTCCCATCCATTGGTTAAGATTTCTCTTGAACAAGGCCAGCGAGGTGCTCTGCCTCACATATACCGGGATTTTATTCCACAGCATAGGGAGTCTTTGGGTGATGAATCTATCCCTCCAGCACGTCCTATTAATAGCCGTGTCGAGGTTTAAGTCTCCCGCCCTTGTGGCTCTGACGGATCTAGATTTTTTGAGGTGAAGCATATTCATCAAATCTGGGTTTGACATGGCCTTGTATGTTAGGCAAAGGTCACCTCTGAGCAAGCGGTGGCGACTGAATAGAGCTGGAGTTCTTTCAGTCGGGCAGCATAGGACAGATGTTTGAGACCCTTTATCCTTTTGGTGAGGAACTTTTGTGGCCTCTCCAGCTGCTGCAAGTGTCGGGTCAGATACATTCGAATGGGGCATTGTACTCAATCATTGGTCTGATGAGTGATGAGTATAGGGAGACTATGACCTCCCTTGATCTAGATGAGAATCCCTTCATGATAAGGTGGGCAATGTAGAAGGTCTTCCTAACTACTTTAGCTACATGGGTGTCGAATGACAGACTACTATCAACCTGGGTCCCCAGGTCCCTGATAACTTCTTCTGTACTCAGTGGATTGCCACCTATTTGGTAGCTAGGTGTAACCTTGTTTTTCCCGAAGGGTATGACTATGCATTTTTTGGCATTTAACTTTAGGCCATGGCTCTGGCACCAGTTATCCGTTTCTGTGAGACCCTTCTGAAGGATATCTGTGTCAGATGTGTTTTCTACTATGGCGCCCAGTTTGCAGTCATCTGCAAACTTTGTCAGCCATAACCCTCCTGTGTTTGCTTGTACTTCGGAAAAGTAGATGCCAAACAAGAGTGGGCCCAGGACTGAGCCCTGTGGTACACCACTTGTGACAGACTTTGAGTCTGACATGGCGCCAGCAACTCTGACCCTGTGGGTTCTGTCACTCAGCCAGTTTGCAACCCATCTTGTGATGTATGGGTTAACATTTAAGCTGATGAGTTTTTCAATGATACCCGAGTGGGGTATTGTATCAAAGGCCTTCGCCAGATCGAGGTAGGCTGTATGGACTGCCTTTCCCTCATCAATGGCTTTGGTGACTGTTTCGAAAAAGTCAACCAAGTTTAGAAGGCATGATCTGCCTTTGACAAAGCCAAACTGGGATGGATCCAAAGTCTGCAAATTCCCTATGTCTTTATTTATGAGGTCCATTATGATCCTCTCCATGGCTTTGCAGATAAGGCTTGTCAAGCTAATGGGCGGTAATTTCCAGGGTCCGTGGAGGCGCCGCGCTTGTGTAGTGGGACCACAGTTGCAGTGCCACTCCTGGGTGCGTATCCAGAGGTAAGACTATGATTAAACAGCTGTCCTAGCTGTGGGTTTAATTCCTCGTTGAGTTCGTGGAGCACACAGCCGGGGACACCATCAGGTCCCATGGATGCTGTGTTTTTTGCTTTGGAGAGAGCAGTTCTCACTTGGGCGTTGGAGATGTTTGGGGGCTGCAATCGCTTGGTATAGATATCTCTCCTTTTGGGGGGGGGAGAAGTTTGCACTGAACCTGTCAGCCAGTATGTTGGCAATGTCTGTAGGATCAGTAATCTTCACATCATTTTGAACTAGTTCTGAGCATATCTGGGAGTTTCCTCCCAGGTTTCTAACATAGCTAAAGAAGGCCTTATGATTGTCTTTTGAGTCTTTAGCTATTTTTCTCTCAAAATTTGCTTTGGATGATTTTATGAGAGCTCTTAGTTTTTTACTTATAGTGATCAAGGGTGTCTTACCTTTTAAGGATTTTGCTCTATCTTGTAGTAGCTTCCTCCTTTTGTTTGTTTGTTTGTCTGTGTTTCTTCCTAGGTGTCTTGGGTATATAGCAAGGCTTAATGTAGTTGCTTGGACTGTAGAACTGTCTTTTCTAGTCTATCATCACCGTGATGTTTACCTTGACCTGTGTTTCTTCCTAGGTGTCTTGGGTATATAGCAAGGCTTAATGTAGTTGCTCTTCTTTGGGACTGTCAATGTGAAATATCTCATGTGGTTTTGAGCTTGTTACAGTGAATATACACAGGATATTTTCTAACGTTTTGTTGTGTAGATATTTAAGTTTTGAGACGACTTAAATATTTATTTAGTGACACTGGGCCACTACCTTGGCATTGGTCAAACTAGCAATGTTTATTACTATTGCACAGTAAGACTGAACACACTTTGTTAGGGCCTTAAAGTTGCTTATAAGGAGTAAGCTGGCTGATTATGTTGTAGTCTGGGGAAAAGGGGGGCATAGTTAGTAAACTTGTGCCAGCCTTTCCCTTGTGTATATAAATCAGACCTCAAGTGTGTCTCAACTGCTTTAGCAGGGGCCCAAAGCATTGTTAAATAGGGTGCTCGAGGTCTTCACTTGGCCACTATGCTCAACTCTAACTGTGCCAGTGGGAGGAGGTGGTGGTGAGGATCTGGAGTGGAAAAGGGGAGAAACCAGCCCCAAGTTGACTGGTCTCTGTGTGTTGCATCTGGAATTGTGGGGCTACGGAATTCATCTTTATGTCTGCCCATACGGTCTCTTATCATTATGCAAGTTATTACTGTTGCAGCCAGAGGGTATTATGATTGCTGAGTTACATATTTCATGTTTATCATTGTGTCGGCCCACACTATGTCCTGTTTGTCTTTATGCAAGTTATTACAATTGTAGCCAGAGGGTATGATTGCTGAGCTGCCATGTATTTCATCTTTATCTTGTCAGTCCACAGTATGCCTGAACTTTCTTGCTGTGTTCAGACTCAGCTGGATAACGTTTGCACTGGGTTCTACATAAAAGTAGAGGGTCTTAATTTGGTGCATTGCTGTAGTGTCTGACCCATGTGTTTTACACACAGTTGAATGCCTTCTGTGCATATTCTGCTGTCACACCAGGTTCATGTGTAACAGCTGCAAGTCCCTCAGACAGGAGTTGCTTCTGCCTTTCATTGCTTTACCTTCACTGTAATTTTTCATGAGGAGTCTCATTTTTTTCCCTATACCAACTTGGTATTACTAGGGTGTGAAAGTCTGGAGATTCACATGTGAATGTGAACTCTGGCTAGTGGCTACTGACTGACACAGGCCCCACCAGGCACTGGTGTTGGTCACAAGTGTTTTAATTTTCTATTAATAGCTGTTTTGGTTTATTGTAGTGTTGAGCAAGGATCCTACAGGAATCATGTTCAGGAAAAGGTCAATGGATCATCAAGAAGAGGCTGAAAGCGTCTCCTAAGAGGTTTTTCTGCAGTTATAATAAGGTGTGGGAGCAAAGCTACTCATGGGTGCGACCTGTTCCAAATGCAGATGCCATGGCAAAGTGCACATCCTGTGGAACAACTTTCACTGTAAAATGGGATGGGGAAAAGGCATTGAAAAGCCATCAGAAGTCAGACAAACATCATCAAAGCCTTCAGCTCCAGAGGCAGAACCTCGTAATGACCAAGTTTATTCAGCCACGTAGTGTAACCAGTGAAGCTTCCAAAGTCACTGCAGCTGAAGTGACAGCAGTCTATCATGGAGTGAAACATGGTCACTCATATGTATCCATAGATTGTGGAGGTAAGCTGGCACCGACAGTCTTCCCTGATTCTACTTTGGCTTCAAAATTCATCTGTGGGAAGACAAAATCTGAGAGTATTGTCATGAATGTTCTTGCACCTCATTCAGAGGAGCTCCTTCTGCAGGAACTTGGCAATTCCTATTTCTCAGTGGGATCAGATGCATCCAATAAAGGGAACAGAAAAATGTTCCCTTTAGTTATTCAGTACTTTACTCACACGCATGGCACACAACAGAAACCCCTTGATTTCTATGAGGATCATAATGAAAGTTCTGAATGTATCTTTACTAGAATAAAGGACATCCTTGTGCATAAAGGACTCAAAGTACAAAACATTGCTAGCTATGCTGCAGACAATGCCTCAGTCAATTATGGAAAGCACAGGTCTGTTTTTAAAAGTTTGAAATCTGAGGTGCCTCACATCATTGCAGCAAACTGTTTATGCCATGTAATACATAACTGTGCCAAGCATGCAAGCAAGGCCCTTGCAAAGTTTGATGTGGAGACTCTGGTTTTGAAAGTACATAGTGAGTTTTCAGCATCTGCTAAAAAATGGCACTGTTGAAAGGCTTCTATTCTTTCCTAGACCAGGACTTTAAGGAAATAATGCAACATGTTGTAACAAGGTGGCTGTCTTTGTTCCCAGCTGTGGCAAGGCTGGTAGAATGTTGGCCTGCTATTAAAAGTTATTTTATTAGTCAAGGGCCTGCGGACTGTCACCCCCTTATCTGGAAATTTGTGGAGGCCGATGAGGATGGCATCAGTGGGGATGTGTCTGAGGCAGAGTGCTACATACATTTCATGCACTACATCCTGCAGGTATTCCACAAGTCTATAGCAAAACTTGAAAGTAACACTCTCTCTGCTCCAGAGTTGTACACCGTGATGAAAAGTCTAAAAGATGAGTTGCAGAGAAGGCTAGATGACCAGTTCTTTGGTACTAAAGTTTCATCTGCCTTACAGCACTTTACTCCAGCTGTCGCACAGCAGGTCTGTAGGACCTTCTGTGATTTTACAGTAAAGCACTTTGTTACCTACAGAAGTGGTTTGACTATGATAATAGTCCCTTTAAAGCTATGCAGGTCCTCAGCCTCCAACATCCTGTAACTTGGCCAGAACTGCGTACGGTTGCAGACCTCTTCAAATTGGATGTGGACATTGAAGCACTTTACTCAGACTACTGTACTTTAACTGCTGCATTGCCAGCCCTGTTACAGATGACAGAGGCATCTGTAAGTGATCGCTGGGTGACTTTTTAGTAAAGCTCCAGACTGCAAGCCACTTTACAGACTGGTGCAGTTTGCTCTTTCAATCCCCCCCAGCAATAGCTTTGTGGAAAGGGTTTTTTCACTTATGGGGAATGCGTGGACTGATGTAAGAAATAGAATGCTTGTGTCACTTGTGAAGGCAGAGTTGCAGGTCAAGCTAAACTTTAACATGAGTTGTTCGCAATTTTATTCATTTGTGAGAAATAACCAGCCATTACTTGAGGCTGCTAGATCAAATGCCAAATATAGCTTCAAGTATAAGCAATGATTTCTAGCAAAACTGAAGATACTTTAAACAGTTGCTTTTCTTTTACTATTGTGTGTGGTGAACCCTTAATGTACTGCTTTGAATGAACTGGTGTTTTTAATATCTAATTGTATTTCCATTTAGTACTACCTGTGATATGAGACTTGGGCTTAGTTTTCCCATGCTTGTGTGTGATGTACTGTTGTATGTAGTGAACCTTTTGAAGTATTGCTAAATAAAGTTTTTTTTATTTACTTTTGACTCGTTGCACATTTTTCTACTTATTGGTAACTGTATGTGATATTAAAGACTTATGCTGAAGGGTGCTAGAGTAAAGGGGTGTGGCTATTAAAAGGAATGGGTGTGGCTTGATTGTGCATGGGGCGGGACTTGTTTGTCAGGAAATGGCACAGTAGAAAGGTGGCAACCCTATATGTCTACAAGACATTATTCTGTTAACTTATTTTTGCTTTCCAATTTCTTTCTGGAGAACAGCTGTCTTGTGACATGCAGTTTCTGTAATTTACAGACATTCTAATCAACTCCACATTTTTTTAAATTACAGCAAAAAAGTAATTTGCTAACCTGACTCCATGATACTGGCACAGTAAAATAATGTACTGAAAACTCACTGTATTCTACAGTCCATGCCGTGGAACATTTATTTGAGGGGGGGGGGCTACTGGATATTTTGGGAAATTAAGTATCGCTTGCATTATGCATATAACTAATGCATTTGTAACTTAATATGATCTTCTCAAATTCAGCAGTGAACTATTTAGCAATTCTCTATTCCTTAAACTGCATTAGTAATTTTTCTTTGAGCCACTCCTGTCTTTGTGCATATTTTCATTCATAATGTTACACACTGCTCAGCTATTGAGTTGTTAATGTGCAACAGACACACTAGTCAGCCAAATAGAGTCTTTTATATTTTCACATTACAACTTATGCTACAGTATCACCAAAACTAAGAAATAAATGTGTGAAATTTGCATGAAACACCACTTAGGAGGCTTACAACCTTCAGTAAATTGAGGATTGCACCATCCAGTTCACAGTTGCACTAACTACACTTGTCAAGTCAGGAAGTAAGCACACAGGACTGAATTGCTATTTACAGTGTCATGAGTACAAAGTGTCAAATTTTCCTTGATAATTTTCCTGTCTACCATGGTACAAGTCACTGCACCAGGCCATGTTCTGTGGCCTTTTGGAATATTGCACATCTAAGTTCTCTAGCATACTGCATCCAGAGCTCCAAACGCATACTTCAGAGCACAGACTGATAGCAACACCGAAGGAGCTGCTAGAATTTCTGGCAAATACTGGTTGTGTACTACATGTAACAACAATCACCCGTATTCTCCATATGTCTGGAATATGGGGTAAGGTTGAAGGATGGAAACCTTTTCTTACACAGAAAAATATCCAGGCCTGACTAAAATTTGCAAAACAAGACATGAAGTATCCCAAAAGCATGTGAGAAAATGTATTATGGTCTGATGATGATTATGGTCTGATAATTATGGACGCAGATATGCACTGAACTAGTGCAAAATAGCACAAAATATACTGAACCTACTGATATTGCCAACATCCTGGCAGATAGATTCAATGCAAACATCACCCCCCTCTCACCTCCAAAAGAGCCCACAACAATAGCAGAAAAGTGTAGTGTCCCAAAAATCACAGATGCACAGGTGAAAACGGCCCTTTCAAAAGCCAAAAACACAGCGTCAATGGGACTAGATGGTGTCCCAGGTTGCATCTTGCACGAACTACATAATGAACTAACCCCCCCCCCCCACCTAAACACGCTGTTCAACCTCAGCCTCTCCACAGGCTAAGTGCCCATAGAATGGCACATAGCAATGGTTATTCCTCTCCACAAAGGAGGGGCCACAACTGACCCTGGTAACTATTGCCCCATAAGCCTGACTAGCCTGGTCTGCAAGGCTATGGAGCGCATCATCATGGAACTCATTAACAAAGACATTGGGAACCTCCAAACACTTGCCCCGACCCAGTTCGGCTTTGTTAAGGGAAGATCATGCCTACTAAACCTGGTTGACTTCTTCGAGACAGTCACCAAGGCCATAGACAAGGGAAAGGTGGTTCACACAGCCTACCTTGACCTTGCCAAGGCTTTCGACACCATTCCCCACTCGGGTATTATGGAAAAACTCACCAGCCTGAACATAAACCTCTATGTCATGAGATGGGTTGCCAACTAGCTTACAGACAGAACTTACACTGTAAGAATAGCGGGCTCCAGGTCCGACTCTAAACCAGTCACAAGTGGTGTCCCACAAGGCTCGGTCTTGGGACCCCTACTGTTCAGCATATACTTTTCAGAAGTACAGGCAAACACAGGAGGACTATGGCTAACCAAGTTCGTCAATGGCTGCAAACTGGGATCCATAATTGACTCTCCAGCTGACACAGACATCCTCCAAAAGGGCCTTACTGAGATGGACACCTGGTGTCAAAATCATGGCCTCAAGCTAAATGACAAAAAATGCATAGTCACCCCATTTGGGAAAAATAAAACACCCATGAATTACCACATAGGTGGCAGCCCCCTTAATACAGAAGAGGTAATAAGAGATCTGGGGACCCAGGTAGATAGTAATCTCTGCTATGACAATCATATTGCCAAAGTAGTTAGGAAATCCTTCTATGTGGCCCATCTAATTACTAAAGGGTTCGCATCTAGAAATAAAGAGGCTATAGTGCCCCTCTACTCGTCACTCATTAGACCCATCATAGAGTACAATGTCCCATTTGGGATGTACCTCACAAGACACTTCCAACAGCTGGAAAGACCACAAAAGTACCTCACCAAGAGGATTACTAGTCTCAAACATATGCCCTATGCAGCCTGACTGAAAAACTCCGGCTGTACTCAGTGGCATATCGCTTACTCAGAGGTGATCTCTGCCTGACTTACAAAGCCATGTCCAACTCAGAATTGATGGACATGCTCCACCTAAAGAAATCCAAGTCACTGCGAGCTACACGCTTTAGTGAGCTAAACCTCATCACAATAAATAGAACATGCTGGAGGGATAGATTCCTGTCACAGAGACTCTCCATGCTTTGGAACAAAATTCCAAATTACATCAGGCAGAGCCCCTCACTAACACTCTTCAAGAGAAACCTTGATGAGTGGATGGGTAACAGAAAATACACCCTTGGGATCACTTCATTGGCTCTGCTTGACAAAGGATCAGTTAATTAATCAATGGTGTGGCAAAAGCCAACACACTCTGGCTAGGCTTATAAATGCCCTCGGACAGATAGCCTAGTACCTACCTATGAACCTATGAGACCAAGGTTGAATGTTCTGGCCACAATTCCAAAAGGTACATGTGGCGCAAATGCAACACTTCCCATCACCGAAAGAGCACCATCCCCACAGTGAAGCATGGTGGTGGCAGTATCGTGTTTTGGGGTTGCTTTTCTTCAGCTGGAAATGGGGCTTTAGTCAAGGTGGAGGGAATTATAAACAGTTCCAAATACCATTCACTTTTGGCCTAAAACCTTCAGGCATCTGCTACAAAGCTGAAGACAAAGAGGAATTTCACCTTTCAACACAATGACCCCAAGCATACATCCAATTCAACAAAAGAATAGCTTCAACAAAAGACAATTAAAGTTTTGTAATGGCCCAAGCGGAGCCCAGACCTAAATCCAATAGAAAATCTGTGTGGTGACTGAAGAGGGCTGTACACCACAGATGCCATTGCAATCTGACGCATTTGGAGTGCTTTTCAAGGAAGAGTGGGCAAATATTTCCAACTCAAAATGTGCCATGCTGCTAGACTCCTACCCAAGAAGACTGAATGCTATAATTAAATCAAACAGTGCTTCAGCAAAGTATTAGTTTAAGGGTGCGCACACTTATGCAACCAGCCTAATGTACGATTTTTATTTTATATATATTTTTTCCCAAACAGATTTGTTTGTTTTTCAAATATATTGCACAGGTAAGTCACATTTTAGGTGTGAAAATATTTGAAATTATTTATTGTGGTCTCATTTTTTTACATCACAAAAATCTGGCATTTTAACAGGGGTGTGTACACTTTTTATATCCACTGTATATATCACACACACACACACACACACACACACACACACACACACACACACACACACACACACACATGTATATAATTTTTATTTATAAAGATTATACATGACTATCGGTAGGAGATGCATTTCTACTGTGGATTCAAACATGTTAATCCTTGTGGGGCAGTACCGTGCTAGATTCTCTGTCCACTCATCTGACCACCATAGAAGCATATGCCTTGGTCTACATGAAGTCTCTGAAAAAAATCCTACCAACGCTTACAATGAATGAGGATCATTTCTCTTGTCTTCCCTTCAAAGCATTCGGCACAGTCAGGGGTTGAAGGAGAACTGAGACCTCTTGATAAATTTACATATGCTTTGTGGAAAATGGTAATGTTCAGTAAATGTTTAGAAACCTGACTACTAGGTCTTTGCATACAAATTCAGGTAACACAGAAGAAATCCAGAAAATGTCTGTGTATAAACACTGTACCCCAGTATGTATTCTTCTCTGATGCAGCTGACTCAATGCATTCAAAGCATCCTTACATAGTGATATGTTGGCTCACTGCTAAATGCCATCAAGAGAAATACCAATGTAAGACTGGAAGTAAACATGAGGTGTCACTGATATGAGTGTCAGTGTTGATATGTCTCCACTGACATTACATAGATATCTCTATTTCATAAATGGAAGCATTACTTTTGTACATTCAGGGGATAAGGTGGACATATGTCATGTCCCAGTCATCTGCTCTCTGTGTATAATCAAACATGTTCTACTCATAGGTACCTAAAATGCCTTACATAATATGCAGGATCAGCAGTACATGCCAGCAGCAGAAATACCAATGTCAAAGCTGTAGACTTCAGTCATTCAATAGTCATGGTTGCTGTGTCTCTACTGAGATTACATACAAATCAGTATTTTATACTAGTAACCTATAATCCTTTACATTCCAGGGTAAGGGTTGACATATGCCATGTCAAATCAAACATTGTCCATGTGTAATCACACATGTTATAGTCATAAGGCACTGCAATCAGATACACATGATGTCCCACACAGAGACATGACTGCGTGGTACGATTAGATTTTCCAGATGGGTATGTACCCATCCGTAAGCAGCACTGTACCATTAATAAGAATAACTCTGTACTATGGACCTAAACAAGTTGCTTCAATGCTTATATGTGTGTCAGATATCATAATATGACTATTCAGTGCCTGTCTGCTATAGGTTGATATGGTCGATAACCCATACACTTTGTGAGTCATGGTATCCACCAGTTCCCTTGGCTTCCAGCTTCAGGTTAAGCCACTGTCATACCACATAGCGGCTTCAATACCCAATATCACATGATACAAAATTCATGTCTTAAAAATAGCCTCATTAAAAAAAACATTACTGATGTTGGTCTCCATGATTACATACATGCATAAGCATTTGTAAGTGTGTGTGTGTGTGTGTGTGTGTGTGTGTGTGTGTGTGTGTGTGTGTGTGTGTGTGTGTGTGTGTGTGTGTATACGATGATAAGGGATGATGATGCATTTTTTTGGCATTCTATTTTAGGCCATGTTTCTGGCACCAGTCATTTGTTTGGGTGAGACCCTCTTGGAGGATGTCCACATCACTAGGGGAATTGATGATAGAAGCCAGCTTGCAGTCATCTGCAAACTTGGTCAGTCATAGCCCACTAGATTTGACCTGTACCTCTGAGAAGTATATCCCAAACAGCAAAGGCCCCAAGACCGATCCATGGGGTACACTGCTTTTTACGGGTCTACTACTTGAGGTGTCTTCCCCTATTTTGACTAGGTGGGTTCTATCAGTGAGCCAGTTTACTAATCATCTGGTAACATATGGATTGATGCCTAGCTGAGAGTTTATCTATTATACCTGAGTGGGGAATAGTATTGAAGGCTTTGGCCAGGTCAAAGTTGGCGGTGTGCACTGTCTTCCCATCAACTATGGCCTGCCTCAAAGAAGTTGACCAAATTTAATAAGCATGACTTTCCATTGACAAAACCAAACTATGTGGGATCAAGTGTCTGGAGGTTGCCAATGTCCTTGTTAATGAGGTCCATGATAATCCACCCCATGGCCTTGCAAATCAGGCTAGTTAGGCTGATGAGTCTATAATTTCCTGGATCGGTTGGTGCTCCACCTTTGTGAAAAAGGATTACTGTGGCTGTCCTCCACTCAGCTGAGATGAAGCCAGTACTCAGGCTTTGATTGAATAGGGTGCCTAATGGTGTTGCAAGTTCCTGCCTGAGTTCATGTAGGATGCAGCCTGGGATGTTATTGGGTCCCATGGAGGCTGTATTTTTTGCCTTTGAGAGGGCAGTGATGACTTGCTCCCTAGAGATAAGGGGGGCAGGTACTGGGGATGTCTTGTTTTACTGATGAGTGGGACAGAGGAGTGACGTTTTCACTGAACCTGTCTGCCAGCAGGTTGGCTATATCTACAGTGTTTGTGTATGTTTTGTCCTTGATCGCCAGTTCTGATCAGATCTGGGTGCTTCCCTTGAGATTGCAGACATATGTGAAGAAGGCCTTTATGATTGTGTTCACCAGATGTGGCCAGTCAGGGCTTGAAGTTTGCTTTGGAGGATTTCACTAGTGCACTTATTTGCTTGTTCAGGTTAAGGAGAGATTGCTTCCAATTAGACACCTGCTCCTTCTTGGTCCTGGACAGCAATTTTTTCCTTTTATTAGTTTATTTATTGTAGATGTCCACCAGACAGGTTTACTCTTTCTTGAGGAGGATGATTTTGTCCCCTCTGGTATTCGTGATTCCATGCAGCTATATAAATGCTCATATAGTACTTTGGTGTGGGCTTGGACATATGTGCCAGTTCCTATGGAAAGGGAGGGGGCTATGAAGCTGTTTATACCTTCCCTCAGGAGGTTGTAATCAGCTTTGGAGAAGTTTTTTTGTTTGACCCTAGCTGGGGGGAGGGGTTTGGGGAGATGGTGACTTCAAAAGTGACTGCTTTGTGGTCAGATCTTACCAGGGATGATGACACTGTAGGGATGCTGCAGTGGTTACTCATGTTGGTTAATCCCATGTCAAAGATATTTTCACCTCTTGTGAGGGTGTCAACCAACTAGTCCAAGGCATTTGCATTGACTAAATCAAGAAATCTCTGGACATTTGTGTTTTGGCATGAGTATTTCTTCCAATCTATGGTTGGATAGTTAAAATCACCAAGGATCAGGGTAAAGAGTTTAATCTTGATAGATTCGAAGAGGTCCAGATAGGTGGAGTGGGTATCCTGAGTCAAAGTTAGAGGCCTATAGCTAGCTATGATTTGAATAAGTGTCTTGTCAACTGTTAACTGCACCCGGAGCATTTCCTGTGCATCATACTGTTTGATCAGCCTAGAGGTGTGTATGTCTTTTATATATATTGTAACTCCACCTCTTTCTGTTCCTGGAGTGTTTCCTGTGCATCATACTGTTTGATCAGTCTAGAGGTGTAATGTCTTATATATATATATATATATATATATATATATATATATATATATATTGTAACTCCACCTCCTTCTGTTTTTCTACTCATGGTTTGGTGTCTGAATGAATGAATGATAGGATGAGTAACTTGGTATGGCTGGTGTGTTCTCCACAGCTTTGAACCAGGTTTCTGTGACTGCATAAATTTCAGCTGCCTCCAGGGTTAAGAATGCTTGCAGTGAGTGCAGTTTCATGTTTAGACTCCTAGCATTTAGCAGCATGACCTTTAATTTATGTTTTGATGAAATTGTCATATTGGTAGTTTTGACCTCATGGCATTGCCTAAAAAAGGCACTATGGGGAGGCAAAAGCCTTTGCCAGGAGCCTGAAGCCCAAGGGTGACAGATGTAGGCCATCTCTGGCAAAGATTCATAGTTTGCCAGTCATATCATCCCATTCTGTTAGGTACTGGATCCCTTTGGAATTACACCAGAAACTAAGCCAATTGTTAAAGTCAATCATTTTCTGCTTGTACTGAGGCATCATTCTGGGTGATGGTGGACTGCTGCTTAAGACTAGGGACACACCTGCCTGGGACACATATTCAGTGAGCTCAATCATGTCTCTCTTCATATAGTCTAGAGATGTATTTCTCAAGTTATTCACATGAACATGGACTATGACAGAGTCATAACAGTACCTGTTGAGAGACTTGAGTGCATTGGTGGTATGGTGGATTCTGGCACCTGACAAACAGCTGACCATGACTTTCTCCTTATCCAACATGGGGAGGGGCACATCTGCATGTCTCACAATGGAGTCTCCTATGACTAATATGTTGGGTTATGTTTACGCCATCGTGGCTGTGAGACACAGGTGCGTGGACTATGTGTAGTGTGTGGTGTGGTGGGCAGTGGAGTTCATGCAAATTTATGCCTCGGAGGTCTCTTTTGTTTGGGTATGCTTTTGTTGAGGACCTCCGCATGTGTGAGGGTGAGAGGTGTAGATGTGGGTGGTGTTTGAGGTGTGATGTTCATGTTGCCAGCCTTCTCAGCTCCAGACATGCTGGTTTGTGGGAGACAGAGCAATGACACTCGGCGCTTGATGTAATTGCATCTCTCACAAATTGTGTTACTAGGTGGTAATAGTAGAAGGTTGTCCGTGTATATGAGGCAGTTGCTACACTGTCTCAGAATGCCTATATCAACCAGACTGGCAGGAGAAAATGTAGGAAATTGTCCATCTATATTTGTCAGAAACTGAGGGAGAGAGGCCAGAAAGAGCTAAGAGGGTAAAGGGAGGAAGGTCTGAGAGTAATACTACTAGGTGATCACACAAGTGCTGCTAAGGGAACATTTTTAGCTGGAATACCTCAAAAAAGGTTAAACACTGTGCAGCTGAAGCTCTGGATGCAGCAGACCTGTATCTAGACTATGCTACTCAATTTAAGGTTATGAACACAGCAAAAAAATCACAATGAAGCACAGATTAACCACTTAATGTATAGTCAAAAGAACAGAACTCACAGTGTGAAAACATACAGTTAAGCAGTAATGAAATGCAGTAAAATGCAGTTAAACAGTAATGAATTGCAGTAAATATCAATGAAATACAGTTAAACAGTTATGAAATGCAGTAAAATGCAGTTAAACAGTAATGAATTGCAGCAAATATCAATGAAATACAGTTAAACAGTTATGAAATGCAGTAAAATGCAGTTAAACAGTAATGAATTGCAGCAAATATCAATGAAATACAGTTAAACAGTTATGAAATGCAGTAAAATGCAGTTAAACAGTAATGAATTGCAGCAAATATCAATGAAATACAGTTAAACAGTTATGAAATGCAGTAAAATGCAGTTAAACAGTAATGAATTGCAGCAAATATCAATGAAATACAGTTAAACAGTTATGAAATGCAGTAAAATGCAGTTAAACAGTAATGAATTGCAGCAAATATCAATGAAATACAGTTAAACAGTTATGAAATGCAGTAAAATGCAGTTAAACAGTAATGAATTGCAGCAAATATCAATGAAATACAGTTAAACAGTTATGAAATGCAGTAAAATGCAGTTAAACAGTAATGAATTGCAGCAAATATCAATGAAATACAGTTAAACAGTACTGAACTGCAGTAGATTACAATGAAATATAGTTAATCAGTAAATTGCTTTAAAACAGTTCACAATCACAACAGTAAAAGACAGCACAAATAAAGCAGCAATTCAGTAGAATACTATCAGTAATTTAATGAGGCTACCAACAAGCAGTAATAAATACGGCAAACTAAACCCAGTTGAACTCCTAAGCACAAGCAGCAAAATGAAGTAGGAAGAGCTACAGTTTTTTAAGTAGAAAGTGAAGAGACAGAAGATAACATATTCAAGGTTGAAAAGCTAAAGGGGTGGGCCTTTACAAAGTTTTACTATAAACAGTAGAATGAGCTGATGTAATGTGACTGGGGGGAGTGTCCAGTATCAACTGTATACTAGAAGTGGGCAACTCAAAGCCACCAAGTTTTAAGACCACAACAGCAGCTGGGTAGGTTGGCGGGGTCTAAAAAACAGTTGTACAGATTAAACAGATATGCAGTATAACATAAGCGCAGTAAACAGTTAAAAATAAGCACTTATCTTTTTCCAATATCACAGCAGAGCAATGGCAGAAGGCCTATCTCACTGCAGCTTTGAGCAAACAAGTGCAAACTGGTTTAAACTTGTTTAGGTACAGGGTGAAACCTAGAGTGTGTGGGAGACACATAGTGAGCTATACATTTGTTAGTGTCTTGACTGCTTAAGGTTGACATCAGAAAACCATCCAGGTAAGGGAATATATGTATGTCTTGAAATCTGCGGTGGTCTATCACTGGAGTGAGGCATTTGATAAAGACTCTTGTGGCAGTAGAAACTCCAAAGAACAAAGAAGTAAACTGATAATTCAATCCCAAAGCAAAAAAAAAAACTTAAAAATGTTCTGTGCTTTTTGTGAATGGGAATATGCAAGAGGAGTTTGTAACTATAGTATTTTATATCTGAGAACCTAGAGTCTGTGGTTATTGATTTCCATGCAGGAAGGCATATAGAAAGATTCCCTGCAATTTGCAGGGAAATGCTGGGATGGGGAGGGGAAAGGGGGAGAAGGTAAAAGAGGCAATTTGTTTTAGTTTGTGAATTGAATCCTTGAGACTCATTAGATTTCTTTTTGGAGTCACATTGTCACTTCATTTTGTAATGGCCTTTCCCAGATTTGTGTTTGCCAGATTTAAAGGATTTACAAAAACTTGACCTGGTTAAATGGTCACTTTCATTGAAATTTAGAAACTGGAGATAAAAATAGCTGCTTATGTTCTTGCTTGAATTCATCTCTCCCTCTCCCAGCTTTTTGAGTTACCAAATAAGAAGTCCTTATCTGGAGGAGTATTTAACAACTGAGCTTGCACCTTTGATATCAGCATCCTCAGAGGCAATTCATGTCTTGGTTATAAAGCCATTACTTACTGTTTTGTCTTGTTACATAGAGCATGATATCTGGAAGGGGTCTATATCATATTATCGAAAACTGATAATGTCGAATGGCCATAACATCAAAAGTGCCATTCATCAAAACTGTTCTTGTGGGGAGGCTGCGCCCCCCCCCTGCTAATTATATATACCAACTCCGAGATCGCACTACAGTGAGGGAAGGGCAAATTTACTGATCCTCACTCTACCGCGATCCCAAAAGGGCAGTTTTGATGAAAGGAACTTTCTATGTTATGGCCGTTCAACATTATCAGTTTTCGATAATGTGATGGGAACCCATCTGGAAGTAGGTTATGTAAAGATTCACCAACATGGACATACTGACACAGACCTGGCAATGTGAATTGTTTACTGAGTCTTCTTCATAGCTGTCAACCTCTTAGAGCATGAAATCTGGACAAAGCCATAAACAGAAGTGAGACAAAGGCCCAATAATAGGTACAATTTTTAAATATTGCTCTTACAAACTTGGAAAGTTGATATAATAACAAGTTTTGCATTTACAAAAGTTTACTGAAGGATATGAAGTTTGAAATTCAAATGTCTGTCATTATTTTTATTTTTTTTTATTTTTTATTTAACATTTGTTGACCGGAAAAGTCCGACTAGATTCCACAGAGCCTGTTTTCAGCAGAGGCCCAGGGAGAAATGCTCCAGATGCATGTCTTTGGAATGTGGGAGGAAATCAGAGTACCCGGAGGAAACACACGCAAACACAGGGAGAACATGCAAACTCCACACAGAAGGCACCCCAGCTGAGAATCGAACTGGAGAACCTCTTGCTGTGAGGCGACAATATTAACTGCTGCACCACTGCTCCACCCATTATTTTCTAATTTCAATCTTTAATGATTTGCTACTAATTTTCCAGAAAGCCACAATTTTATGAAAAACAGACCAAAAATACGAGGTAAAAATCTGGACATTCTGCAAAAATCTGGACATTTAAGAGGTATGCCCCTCTTTGGAGAGTGGAACTCAGTTACTCTGCAGATAAGTGATAAAAGGAAGCCACAGAAATCAACTTCATTGTTACAATGCTCTGAATTTATTTGTATCAACTGCACTTAGCTGGTTATAACACTAGACTATGATACAAGATTTCAGAATGATCACATAAAACCTTTTTGCCTGTAAATCCTTGTAATATTTTAGTCAGAATTATGATTACATAACAAATGGTTATTTATTTTTGAACTTTTTGTCCATTTATCTGTATTTGATAGTTAGACTAGAGCACTAATTCATATGGATCTTTTCAAGACTCAGCCCAGGAGCATTGATTGAGTGATTTACTCAGACTGACACAGTAGGTTAATGGCGGTTGAAGGAATCAAACCTCGTACTTCAAGAAGCAGATCATTAACAACTCATAACCTCACTTCTCTGTGCTAAGTACCAATCCACAAAATATCCATATCTTATTGTCCCTAACCTAAACAATGTTGTTTTTTGTCATGCAGGTGTAACTCTTCTCAGCTAATGAGGGATGAAAGCTGTCTTTTGTGTTAGCAGTAGGAATAGAGCTGTGGACTTCAGTGCTATAGTTCTCTGAATTTGCTATTCCATGGGAAAGCACCCCAGTTAAGTTTTATAAATAATATGGACACATCATTTACTTTATTAATTCTTCCCAGAAGTAAATGTTACACCCAAGCCTGCAAATACCAGCTTACTCCAGACTATGGATTGCCCCACCTATGTCTGTTCAGAGTTAAAATTTGACAGTAGAATGAATAATAGTGACTGTCTTACCTCATCCATTCCAACTAGCACAGCATCATCATACTCTAAAATAGCCAATGAAGGCACAACTGTGCTGCACGTAACGACTAGGGACTGTTAACCCTTCATATTCAGGAACAGTCTGCATAGTTTGTAATCAGGCTTAAGCTGAGACTATGGCCCCTGAGTCTCTGCATAACAACAATGCAATATTAGTACATCTGGCATTTCTTTGGCTTTTGCTGCCACTGTGACTGACTATTCAATAGTCTTTTTAACTCAGTACAGAACCTACAGACATTTATATGCATCAAAATACTACAACAAATCTATCACATTGAACATATGTGCTAAAAATAAGAACACATTATCATTTGTGCCACTGGTTTCCCACAAGCATAAGAGGCTGTTGGGCTAGTAACCATATAATCTTTCTATGTCTAGAAGTTTTTTTTTTTGTAATGAAAAACATCTACTTCCACCAAATAAAGCTGTTACACTTGTGAGACATTTAAAGTAACCTTGAGCTATATAATGGAAATATTTTTACATATTACAGTGTCATACAGCTTTGAGAAGCACACGTCAGGCTAATAAGTATGTCACATGCTTCTCTGCAGTCCTACTGCTGCTGCCATGTTAATAAAGATTGTGGCTGCATCCAGACCATTTCACCATCAAATCTGAAATGCTTTATTATAAATACTGAAGACATATTTGCATGGTAAGAGAATGAGAAATAGTGCTGACACCCCCAAAAATGTGACTTTTACAAAGATTTGGCAATGTACACCATGCAAGCAATCAATTAAAGGCATATTCTTTACCTGATGAAAATCTTTGTTGAGACGGATCACCATTAGATCATTAAAAGTATTTTGTTGTGCAAAACAGCAAATGCTGAAATAAAACAAGCACAAAAACAGAAAACAACTTTTAAAAACTGCATATTTATGAAATGATCACTTCAGTGAGTAAAATGACACCAAATGGGTGAATCCAAATAACACGTATTTTCAAATAAAACAAATTCCATGATGCAGAAAATAAGCTGAAAGTACTGAAAATCATGCAGGTAAAAGAGCCATTTTCCTTTGAAATTCAGTTAACATTTTGCTCTTTTTTGCAGCTTTAGAGCCTAATTGCCATCTTTGTTCATATACAGCTGGAAAAAACGACATGGCATCCCAATTACAATTTATTGCATCAGAACACCAGCATCATTACAACTACAAGGTAATTTGGCAGCAAACTAAAACTATGTTTGCTGAAATTTAGTATTTGCAATAATGCCTGTTATATTGCTGAAAAAAACAGGTAGAGCACACTCCTATCCTTTACCAAGTTGGAGTCAATGCCATTAATGTATTTATGTTTGATCTTCCTACAGCACAACAGATTAATTTGACTGCTATTAAATACATGTTTAGGCAGTGCTATAAACCCCAAACAACTATATATATATATATATATATATATATATATATATATATATATATATATAGGTCTACTGCTTTTGGTCGAATTACACTTGGTCGCAAATTATTTCAGGCAGTTCACTTCACTGAAAATACATTTCACTTAAAACCCATTTGGTCAAATTCCATTTGGTCCAAAATGGAATATAGCCCCTGCCCCACTGCAGTGCGACTCTGGAGTGAGAATATAAAATTGGGGGGGGGAGCACAACCTCCCACATTGGGGGGTGTGGGGGGCAAAGCTCCCCCACATAATTGCAGTGTATTCTCTATTATATACTTGTGTTTCCATTAAAAATACATTGAAACATATAACGTCAGTAAAAACTAGTTGCATAGCCCCTCACATAATTGCAGTGTATTCACTATTATATACTTGTGTATCCATTAAAAATACATTGAAACATATAATGTCAGTAAAAACTAGTTGCAAAATGTGGGGGGTTGCCCCTCACACCCACCCAATGTGGGGGGCTGTGCCCCCCACACCCCCCTAACTTTATATTCTCACTCCAGGGTCGCACTGCAGTGGGCAGGGGCTATATTCCATTTTCGACCAAATGGAATTCGACCAAATGTGCTTTCAATCAAATGAGCTTTCAGTGAAGTGGGCTGCCTAAAATCATTTTCAACCAAATGTAATTCGACCAAAAGCAGTAGACCCATATATATGTATATATCTATCTATCTATCTATATATATATATATATATATATATATATATATATATATATATATATATATATATGGGTCCACTTTGATACTTTGATTCTCTGAAAACTCATTTCACTGAATTTCAATTCAACCTCAAAAAATCGCTGAAAGCTCAAATCAATGAAAACTCATTTACTGAATCACATTTCACCGAATGTAAGTACTGTTGGGCAGATAAAATGTATATACCCTTTTCCTCGCTGTAGTGTGATCCTGGAGTTAGTATATATAATTAGGGGGGTGTGCTCCCCACCTACTTAGCTTTTATATTTATGAATCCCATTTTACTGAAAGCTAACAATATATTAAATCAAAAGTAGGTGGGGGGGCTACACCTCCCACGCCCCACTTAACTATATATACTAACTCCAGGATCGCACTACAGTGGGAAAAAGGGCATATACATTTTAATTGTCCAACAGTACTTGCATTCAGTGAAATGAGTTTTCAGTGATTTGAGCTTTCAACGATTTGGTGTGAGTGTTTTGAAGTTCAGTAAAATGAGTTTTTAGTGAATCAAAGTATATATATATATATATATATATATATATATATATATATATATATATATATATATATAAAATTAGCTTATTTATTTTAAATTTGTTTATTGGGAAAGCCTGACTGGGATAAGGCCTATTTTCAGCGGAGGCCTAGGGAGAAAAGCTCCACATACAGAGATTATACAAAACATACACAGGAAATTATACAAAACATATACAAGACATACAGTACACCGTAAATTACATTCTGTGCTATTATAGCTGACATTTGTATCATACAATCATCTGATATAATTCCGTACTGTAGTGTAGACATTGTAGTTTCTCTAAAGTAAGCTGATAAAGGGTTTGTAGGGGGGACACTGGATAGAAAATGATGAGGTTAGAGATAATCTAGACATGAGAGAGCATAGATTATGAGGTGGTCAGGAACGAAGCAAAAGTGTGACCAGAAGCTTTTAAAATAGTTAGCCTGGAGTAGTACAGTAACAAAGCCAGGTATCATTAAGATAATTTTTAAGAATCTTTTTGAATTGGTTGGCATATGTGGTGGTTCTGATTCTGTGAGGTAGTGAATTCCATGTTGTTGCTACATGATGAGGAAATAGAGAGTCCCCTGCCATATTAGTGGATTTGGACACGTGTAGTAGAGATTTATTTGTTGAGCGAAGACTTCGATTTGTGGTATGGGGTTGGAGAATATTTAGAAGGACAGGGTTTTTTCAGGTTGATATACTAGTTTGTGTGCTAAGGTTAATTGGTTATAAGATAGTTTTTTATCTAAGGAGTGACAGTGGTGGGTATGATGTGGGCAGTCAGTTGCAAATTTAGCTATTTTATTGTAACATGTTTCAGGTTTAATTAAATCTGTCTTTTTAAGGTTGGTGAGAATTAGGGAAGCATACAGAAGTGTTGATAGAAGATGGGTTCAAGCAATAGCAACCCTAGAGGTGTTAGCTAGATACTTTTTCTCTGTAAAGAGTAACCATTTTTTTGTGAACTTTCATGATTCTTTGTGCTATATGTAGGTCAAATCTTAGGTTGTTATCTATTAGTACTCCTAGTAGTTTTGTACGTGAATCAGCATTGATTTTAATATTATTCCTAACTGTAATTTAGAAGGTGCTGGGGGGGGGATCTAGTGGGTTGGAAGATCATGAGTTTTGTTTTATTGGGGTTGAGTATGAGTTGATGGTTAGAGAGCCATAGCTCGGTATCTGAGAATGATTTTTGGGTTATATCATAGAGGTGTTGCAGGTTATTATCAGAGTATATAAATGTTGCGTCATCTGCATATTGGATAATTGAAGCCAGTGGAGTAGTACTATGGAGGTTGTTTGTAAAAATAGTGAAGAGTAGTGGCCCAAGAAATGAGCCTTGAGGTACTTGTGGTGTGACAGGAAGAGGGGGGGGGTTCTGTAGATAGCTTCAGTACCATTGAAGTGCAGAGGGCATGAGGTTCAGTTTGGAGAGTGTATTTCATAGTTTGGGGTGGGAGATTGTATCAAAGGCCTTGGGCATGCCTAGAATGACTGCAGAGACTATTTTACCATTGTTCCTGAGTTGGTTGATGGTATTGGTGAAATTGAGGGGTGCAGTTGTGGTACTATGATTGGGCGTAAAACCATGTTGACACGTTGCTAGCATGTTGTTGAAGGTAAAATAATGAATCAGTTGGGAGTGGGTACATCTTTCAAGGAGTTTTGATACTGGAGAGAGAATAACGATTGGTCTGTAGTTGGTCAGCTCTGTGGAATTTCCACTTTTGTGTAAGGGAATACTGTGTGCAATTTTTCATATTTCTGGGACATGTTATTCTGCTATGGACCTGTGAATAAGGATCAACACTGATAAGATATGGCTTCAGCTGCTAGTTTTAAATATTCAGCTGGTAGTTTGTCAGCTGCTGTTGAAGAGGGTTTGAGTTTTTTGAGTAGTTTCTTAATGGTAGCTGTGAGAACAGGATGATGTGCCAATTCATTCTGTAGTTCATGTAGTACACAGCCCGGGATGTCATCTGGTCCCATGGATGCTGTATTCTTAGTTTTGGAGAGTGCGGTTTCTACCTGTGTGGCCGTGATTACCGGAATTTGACAATCTTTTGGTATTGAGATGGGCCCTTTAGGGGGTGAGAGGGGGTGAAGTTGGCACTAAATCGATCTGCCAGGATATTGGCAATATCCTTGGGATCAGTATATTTAATGCCATTCTGTTGTAGTTCAGAGCAGATCTGAGCATTGCCATTTAGATTCTTGACATAACTATAGAATGCCTTGTGGTTGTCTTTAGAATCTTTGGCAATTTTATTTTTGTAACTAGCTTTTGATGATTTTATGAGGGATCTCAACTTCTTACTGAGGCTGGTGAGGGAGTTTTTTGCATCCTGGGAATTTCCTCTTTTCTGCAACAGTTTCTTCCTTCTGTTGTATAGTTTGTTTATAGCAGGGGACCACCAGATTGTCTTCCTTTTTTTGGAGAAGAGCATCTTGGTTTTATTTAGGATGGCACGATTCATGCACGAGTGGATGTGCTCGTACAGTGTCTTAGTGTAGGATTCTGCAGTCGAACTTTCAGATCCTGTCTGCATGGGTGTCATGAAGTTTGTCACTTCTGACTTCAGTAGCATGAAATTGGCTTTGGAGAAGTTTTTTTAAGGAGGTTTCCTTACTGGGGGTGGGGGTGGGGTGAAATGTGGATGTCAAGGGTGATTTGCTTATGGTCAGACCTGACCAAAGAGGGGGTGACCACTGGTGTGGAGCATCTATCTCCCATGTTGGTAATGGCCACGTCTAGGATATTGGCGGGACAATGGATTAGCTGATCCAGGGCATTGGAATTTATGAATTCCAAGAACCATTGGGAAAAGGAGTTGGTACCAGAGCAGTTTTTCCAGTTAATGGCAGGGTAATTGAAATCACCCTGTATTAGGGTGTTTGGTTGTATCTTAATATTTTCCAGTATGTTTAGATAGGTGTAGTGAGAATCTTGGTGCATGGTGGGGGATCTGTAGCAAGCTACAATTTGGATTGCAGTCTTACCTAGTGTTAGTTGCACCTGGAGAATTTCAGATGCATTGTGTTGGGCATCTAGCCTGGAGGTGTGAATATCCTTGGTGAATATGGACACTCCTCCAACTTTAGTGTTTCGGTCTTGGTTTTGTGGCTGAAAAGTGTGGTAAGAGTTGTAGCCTGGTATTGCAGGGCTGCTCTCTGGAGCCTTGAACCAGGTCTCAGTTACTGCACAGATATCAATGTTCTCCATTTTTAGGAGTGCCTCGAGAGAGTGCATTTTGAGGTTTAGACTTCTAGCATTGAGTAGCATTACCTTCAGATTTTGCATGATTGTATCTGTTACGGTGGTGGTTTTATCCTTTGAACCTCGCCTAAAAAGGCACTATAGGGGTGGCAAGAGCTTTAGCCAGTAACCTGAATCCCAGGGGTGACAGGTGCAGACCACCTCTGGCAAAGCATCGTGGTTTGTCGATCATGTCTTCTCAGGCAGACAGATACTGGATCCCCTTTGAATGACACCAGAAGCTTAGCCAGTTGTTGAAGTTAATAATATTGTCCTTATACTGTGGTATCATTCTGGGCAAAGGCAGGATACTACTCAGGGCTAGGGTCATACCTGCCTGGGCCACATGGTCTGAGAGCTCTTCCATGTCTCTTTTCATGTAGTCCAGGGAGGTACATCTCAAGTCATTCACTCCAACATAGACAATGACAGAGTCGTATTTGTACTTGTTGTGAAGTGACTTGAGTGCATGCGTTATGTGGCAGATCCTGGCACCCAACAGGCAGCTGACTGTAACTTTTTCCTTGCTCAGCCTGGTGAGTGGGGCATCAGTGTGCCTGACTATCGAGTCACCTATGACTAAAGTGTTGGGTACATTGTCTTGCCTTAGGGACTGTTGCGTGGCACACTGGTGTTGTGAGCTATGTGTCACTTTGGTTGTGACTGGTGTTTCTTTGCGTTTCAGCTTCAGAGGTCCTTGTTGCTTTGCAGGTTAATGTTAAGGGCCTCCACATATGTGGGTTTAGTGTTGCTATGTGTGGGTGTTGATGGTTTGGGTTTTGAAGGGCTATGAGTTGCTTGAGGTGTAGTGCAGGTGTTAACCTTCTCCTCTTGACTGTCTAGCACAATCTTGGCCGGAGAAAGCTTTGCTTCCATTTTGGCTATGTAAGTGCATCTCTTGCAGATTGTAGTGTTGGGTGATAGGAGGAGAGGATTGTCTGTGTACATGAGGCAGTTGCCGCATTGCCCCAGTATGCCCAGATTCACTAGGTGGACAGGAGAAATCACCAGAAGCTGACCCTTGGACATGCCTGTTTAGGTGCTTTTTTTGTAAAGTATAAGAGCTGTTTTCCCTTACCTTTGGTATAATTTTGTTGTCAGTAATGTGTGCTTTTAATAAAGTTTCCATTAAAACAGCAATATCAGGGTTAAAATGGGATAGGGTGGCATAAAATACTTGAACTTTGTTGACTATGCTTCGCAGGTTTAGATTTACGATTAGTATTTCTGAGCTTTTTCATGATAGATTGGTTATATCTTGCATTTGAGGGGGTGGTGAAGAGATATTCTGGGACCCTGGGTTTGGGTTAATGTCACCTCTTATAATTTTATAAGTTTGGTAGCTATGCTTACTACTGTTTGGAAGAATGTTGATATATGTTTATGAAACTTAAAAGTGGTATTTTTGGGTTTGGTTTGCACTATTTTTCATCAAAAGGCAGGCGTGGCTATGGGTATTCCCATAACCAATGTGTATGCTAATATAGTAATTGGAGGCTGGGTAGAACAATATGTGTATAATGGCCCATCACAATATGAAGGAAATGTTATCTTTTACAAGTATTTTGTGGATGACATATTCCTGAATTAGAAAGGGGATAGGGTTGTTTTTGATAGCTTCATTGAATATCTTAATAGCAGCACAGACTTTCTGAGTTTTACTGCCTCTAGTTCCAGGGATGCCATAAGCTATTTGGATGTTAAAGTGGAGAGGCAAGATGATAAAATGACTACATCTAACTATAGGAAAATGATACAATCAGTATGCATGCTGGCCATGTGTTTAGGGGTCTAATGAAAAGTTAAATGTCATGTATTAGTAGACTGAATATGAATGATGATAGATGTAATGAGCTGATGGATTATATGATAGCGGACTTTAAAGAAAGGGGATATGAGGTTGATTTTTCTGGTGAAGTCAAAATTGGAGGTTATGGACAAAAGGGTAGGTAGAGGTAAACCTTTTTTCTCCAATAGGGTGGTGAATACACAAGTTACTGGGGGGAATGGTAAACCTGCACTGCTATGCTGTTTGACTACATACAATAGAAGGACTAGGGATGTCCAAAATATTATCCTTAAAAATTAGAGATTATTGTCAGCTGTATCTGAAACCGGGGATGTTATAGGTGGCAGACCAAGTTTCTCTTATAGAAATAGTAAACATTTGAAGAATCACGTATGTTATAAGGATTTGCAAGTTGTAGAAAATAAGTGTAGTAACACAATAGGGACTTTCCCATGCTTTAACTGTGTATGCTGCCCTGATATTCTTACAGATGCAGAATTTGTACATCCTAGAAATGGGAAGGTATATAATTTTAAAGTATTTGCTACATGCAACACTTATAATATAGTTTACCTTGCTACCTGCATAAATGTACAGCTTTTTATATAAAGAAAATATATCCACAAGGTCACAATAAAAACCACAAAACCAAAAAAGTGACCTTAGGTGAAGCAATAAAGCCCAATGGACGATCAACAGACTTAACAAATGGAATTATTAAACCAAGCAAAAACACTTCACATTAATGTCACATATATACGTTTTTGTTTCAACAAACTTCCTCAGATGTGGGATGACGATATTAAAACCAGTTTATATAACCTAGTTAATTGGATAACTGAACATTTCATTAAACACCTAAAAATTTTAAAGACAAATTGTCTGTTCCAAAGACATAAAGACATACTTTAAGACATTCTATAAAAATAAACACTTCATTACAAAAAATAGTAATAATGAAGGAATTCTACCCTAAATCTGTTAAAAAGTTATTAAAAAATCTTTTTATAATCAGTAAATAAAATAACCATCCAAATGCTAGTTATGTTTCTATTTTGTCGTGTTCTACCACCATCTTGTGGTCATTCCAAGAATGAATTTTCTTGTACAAAAGTTTAAAAGAAAAAAGTTGTAAACATATGTATAGAAACTAAATCATGAAAATATAAAAGATGCAATCTTAGAAAATATTAAAATTTATCAGGAATAAAAAAACACATCAAGAATGATAACTTATTATACATTTTGAACTACTGTTGAATTCAAGCACCAATGCCTTTCCAAAATTATTTTCCCCAGCATCATAACTCTTGGCCTAATGGTTAAGGTGGTGTTTTTACAAACACAAGGTGCAGGGTTTGAGTCTCACAAGGGCTAATTGGCTAAGCTTAAAATGGCTCGCAAGCACTGTTAGCTTAGTACTAACCTATAAATGAATACCCAAAATGGGTTTAAATCACTCACCCCTTCCATCTAAAACTTCTTTTTCAACCTTTTCTATTAACCATTCTGGATAGTTTCTCGCCTTAAACATTCACCTTAAGGGTGACATTTCAATTAAATAGTTGTTGTCATTGGAAGTCATTCTACTTCCGCTAATGTATTGACCGTTGACAATGTTTTTTTTATGCAAAAACGCACCACCAATAGGCAAAAACTCCTGTGGTGTAAACCAAATTAAATGTGAAAAGTATGTAAAACCCACAGAAGTTATCCATGGCACCAAAGTCCAAAAAACACAGCACAGTCAATGTGGAGCAAATAAATCCAAAGTCAGACAATATCGTTGTAAAAGATCACTGACGCGGACTTCAGCAAACAGTCCAAATTTATTAAAGTTAGCCCTTTCACCTCACAGGCTTCATCAGACATTAAAGATAGTTCTGACTATTCAATTTAAATAGTATACGAACATAATCTATAGGTTAATACAATGGTGACATCACAAGATACAATCAGTGACAAGTTCGCAATTACTAAAATCAATAAAACTCTCTAATATATATAAAAATAAAAAATCATCATAAAAACAAGTATATTTATACTAAAAAACATTCATAAAAATAAAAATGAAACATATTCAAAGTAACAAAGAACCTAACAATGTTCATAGTGCATAACATCAGTCCCTCTCCTGTTAACAGATAATTTCTTACCCTTAAGAACAGGCTTAAGTGGAACCTTATCAATAAGCCCAGGGGAGACATCTGCCCTGAGCCTAATGATTGACCTTAATTCACATTCTTCAGTGTAGTTGCTAATATCGCCTCCACGTGGATTGGACCTAATGTGTTGCAAGACAAGAAAAACAAAGGAATGCGTAGAGCCATTCAAATAACAATGTTTAGCTAAGGCATTGGATTCAAATCCAGTGCGTATTTGATATATATGCTCTCTTATGCGTTCACGCAGTTTCCTGCTGGTCTTGCCAACATAAAATGCCTCACATAATACACACCTAGCTAAATAAACTAAATTCTCACTCTGACAATTAGTATTCGTATAAAGTGTATATACCTTCCCTGTGACAGGGTGTGTAAAAACACAGCTAGCGTCAATAAAAACACACTGTCTACATTGGTGGCAGGGTTCTGTATTAACCCAAGCATCCATCCGGTCTACATTAATTCTATCTAGTGGACGATGACACAGAAGCCGTTTTAAATTCTTCTTATTCTTAAAAGAGTAACTAGGTTTAGGGCCTACTATTTCTGCTATCCGTTCATGTAAAAGTAGAGTATTCCAATGCTTCTCTACAATATGTCTAATCTCCGCTACGTCTGATGTAAAGAACACAGACATCCTCAAATATTGATTCTGCTGACTCAATGGCAGCAAATCAATAGTTAAATCTCTATCAGAAAAATATGGACTTGCTCTCGACGCTCTCAATGAATCAACCTCAACCATAGCTTTATCAATTTACCTCTGACTATACTGGTGATGCATAAGCATGTCCCTAAGACTACCTATTTCCTGTTGGTAACCTTCATCACTCGGATTTAATCTCGAGGCTCTCATACACTGACCCTTAACAACATTATCAAAAACAAAATGGGGGTGCATACTCTTACGATGCAACAAAGTGTTTCTATAGCAGGTTTTTCTGTGTACAGCAGTATTAAGTAACCCACTACCAAGTCTTTCAATCTGTACATCAAGGAAGGAAATACTAGATCTGGAGAAATTGACGGTAAACTCCAGAAAAGTAGTTAGCATATTAATAGATGATACAAATTCTAATAAACTGGACTCATCATCTCTCCAAATCAGGAAGAGGTCGTCTTACAAAACATCTGTAGAAACCAACAGACCATTTAAATGAATCCATAGTAAACAACATCTCCTCCTCCCAACTGACCATCACTATGTTGGCGTAGCTATTGGCACATGAAGTGCCCATAGCTACACCATCATTCTGTATATAAGTCACCCCATTAAACAGAAAAACATTGTTACAGAGAACAACCTCAAGAAACAAAGCTAACAAATCTATCCGTTTACTCCCCATGTCCGAGTGTCCAGACAGATAAGAATGGGTCATCATCACTCCTACATCATTCGGTATAACAGTAAACAGGCTCTTAACATCTAACGTAACAAGAATATAGGACTCCTCAACACTTACATCCTTTATATAGCTGTATAAATCCAAAAGGAACTGTTTAGTGTCCTGTAACATAACAGTATTGGAGTCCACAATAGGTCTCAGATGATACTCTAAATACAGCGAAAATGGTTCTGTTACACATCCATGTCCTGCGACGATGGGACGCAGGGGAGGACTTACCAAAGATTTATGAACTTTGGGGGGGCCCTGTATTATTGGTATCAACGGATTATCCACTTTTAAGAACTTAAAAAACTCAAGATCTATATCATGGCTTCTCAATAAATCATCAAGCATACAATAAATATCAAGTACTCTTTTAGTCACTTCATTCATATCGATCTGTGTATAATAACCTTCTTCTTGCAACATAACCTCCATGTTATGCATATATGCGGAACTATCCATTAAAACAATGGGTCCACCCTTGTCCGCTGGTCTAATTACCAATGAATCATCATTAATCAAATCTTGCAAGGCCTTCTTTTGCAAAAAGGTGAGATTATAATTTCTAGGGCGTGCTCTAACTCTATCATTCAAACTAATTATGTCATTCTCAACTAACTTAGAGAATGTATCCACAAGGGGATGCAAGACAGGAACATAAGTGCTTCGTGACTTAAATACCAAGGGACCCCTAAGACTCATATTACTACCAAAATCTAGTTTCAACTGAATATTGCGTGCAAATAGTTTAATATCTAATATAGAGTCAGTCAGACAACTGGCCACAGTGGGTATAAATGTAAGTCCCTTATTTAGGACTTGTTCCTCATAATGGCTTAAAGTCCTGCTAGATAGATTGACTATCAACGATTCTCTACTCGCTCCCATATTTTCTTCAAAGTGGGGCCTGAGTGGTCTCCCCCCAACCCCTTGCATTTCTGCCTCCCTCGGCTGAACGATCTTTGTCTCCTGTTCATATGTGACTGTTCTGTCCTATAGGAACTGCAGGGGTGTCAACTTTAGTAAACACCTTCCTTCTAACCACCTGGTCACTGTGGTTAGAAGAGAGAACATTCACTGAATTAGTTCTTGAGGTGGCGTCCTCAATAACTAAGGAGGTATCAATCATCTCATTACCTCCTGAGGAGAGAGAAGGAAGTGTAGTATTGTCTCTAACATTGTCTTCAAGACTATTAACAATAGTAGCACTTCTAATAACATTAACATCAATTCTATCATTCACAGTATTACTTAGAACATTATCAGATTGTCTAACATGACGAAAGTAATATTATCAACAGCTGCAGAGTTATTATTCCCCCTAGGCCAAGTAAAGACATTGCCCAGGCAAAGTCCTTGGCATCTCGGAAGATTTTATTCTTTTTTTGCTCAGTCAATTTTTTCTCGTACACTAATACATTGTCAAGCAGTCTGTCCATCTCTTTCTCAGTTTTACTAGTGGGGTATCTTGATAAAATATATTCTTGTTGTTTGACCACATGCTGTCTCAAACGCTCCTCTTCTGGACCAAAAAACTCGTTTAGTAATCGCATATACTTGAAATTCAAATCCAAATTGAGCTGTTGCCATTTGAACAACAGCTCAGGATATAAGTTTCCAGTCGTAGGCATCTTAAGAATACGCAAACCCCTTGGCACAATTTTTTTAGAGAGACATACCTCAAAATGCTGACGTTGTAACTGCATTCGCTTGAGTTTAAGAAAGTCAAGCTCCAACTTATTTAAATCTTCGGATAAACCCATCAAATCATTAAACCCTGCGACGCATTCACCGCCATCCAAAATAGGTTCAAACGACATCAAGGCATTATCCTTGCCGGAAACACAACTATGAAAATGATGCCACTTCCGGTTCTCAGTCTCAGCCCCCTGTATATTATATGGCAACTCAATGTCATTAACGGCTTCAGCTGTTCCTGCCATGTCCATATGGTGGTGCACAAAAAGAATAACGACAAGTAAAAATGCAAACACGCACCACCAATAGGCAAAAACTCCTGTGGTGTAAACCAAATTAAATGTGAAAAGTATGTAAAACCCACAGAAGTTAGCCACGGTACCAAAGTCCAAAAAACACAGCACAGTCAATGTGGAGCAAATAAATCCAAAGTCAGACAATATCGTTGTAAAAGATCACTGACGCGGACTTCAGCAAATAGTCCAAATTTATTAAAGTTAGTGCTTTCACCTCACAGGCTTCATCAGACATTAAAGATAGTTCTGACTATTCAATTTAAATAGTATACGAACATAAGAACCACCTCAAGAACTAATTCAGTGAATGTTCTCTTTTCTAACCACAGTGACCAGGTGGTTAGAAGGAAGGCGTTTACTAAAGTTGACAGCCCTGCAGTTCCTATAGGACAGAATAACAACATGTCTGTCCCTTTCCCTATAGAACAGTCACATATGAACAGCAGACAGAGATCGTTCAGCTGAGGGAGGCGGAAACACAAGGGGTCGGGGGGAGACCACTCCGGCCCCACCTTGAAGAAAATGTGGGAGCGAGTAAAGAATCGTTGATAGTCAATCTATCTAGCAGGACTTTAAGCCATTATGAGGAACAAGTCCTAAATAAGGGACTTACATTTATACCCACTGTGGTCAGTTGTCTGACTGACTCTATATTAGATATTAAACTATTTGCACGCAATATTCAGTTGAAACTAGATTTTGGTAGTAATATGAGTCTTAGGGGCCCCTTGATATTTAAGTCACGAAGCACTTATGTTCCTGTCTTGCATCCTCTTGTGGATACATTCTCTAAGTTAGTTGAGAATGACATACATAGTTTGAATGATAGAGTTAGAGCACGCCCTAGAAATTATAATCTCACCTTTTTGCAAAAGAAGGCCTTGCAAGATTTGATTAATGATGATTCATTGGTGGTTAGACCGTGCCGTGGCTATCTTCTGTAGGTTTTACATACTTTTCACAATGTTTTTTTTATAATGAAATGGGTGGGCACTATTAAAATGTAGGAAGGAGTTCGAGTGTGTACTTTTTCTAAATACCTTGGAATTAAATGTATTATTTTCTTTATAAATCTCTATACCCAAGTATTGCAACCTGTCTTGACTCAATTTATGGGTAAACATACTTTTATTCAAATAGTCAATAAAGGAATCAATTTTGTCCATCGATGCCACCCAAAAAACACATATGTCATCTAAAAATCTTTTATAAAGACTCCAGGAATGTTTATAAATTGAGTCCGATACTAACTTTTCTTTCCATTTTGCCAAGGCCAAATTTGCATATGTAGGGGCACAACCTGCCCCCATTGCTACACCTTTAACTTGGTAAAAATATTCACCTTTGAAAAAGATAAAGTTGTATTTTAGCACCAGGTCTATTAAATGCAGAACTGTAACACTTTCATTGTGACTTAGGGAGTTGTCTTCAAACACTATTTCCTCTAAAAGTTTCAACCCATCTTCATGGGGTATGCTGGAAAACAAATCCACAGTGTCTATAGTTAAAAATTTTGTATCCTGGTTCAATAATTCATGGTACACACTTCTTAGCAAATCCCAGGAATCCTTTTAAATATTGTTCCTCTTTACCCATAAATGTTTTAATTTGGCATCAACATACTTGGCCAGTGGTAGAGTTTTAGAACCCTTGCTAAAAATGTATAGGTCGTAGGGTCAATTAACCCATCTATACATAACTCCTCAGGTACCATATATATGCATCTATTTGTGTCTTTCGGCTTTTCCCGGTTAGGGGTCGCCACAGTGGAACTCCGGACCGCTAATGATTGGTAGTTGATTTTTACGTGCCGAGTTACCAGCCCTGATGCACAACCTTCATCTATATGCTATATTAATTTCTTCTATTGCTGATCTAATCAAGACCTTTCCCAACAATAACCCTCCACCCCCATCTGCTCAAGCTTCCTCCTCCTCCTCTCCTACACCCCCTACTTTTGAACTTAAACCTGTATCCACCTACCTTATAAAAAAGCTTCTCTCCAAACTTAAACCTTGCACCAATGCCCCCAATAACATTCCTTCCTCCTTCTTAAAAATTGCCTCCGACTGTATTGCTCTCCCTATCAGCATCCTGATAAATAGATCACTACTTGAGTCCTATGTACCCATACTATGGCGTTCTGCATTTATTCTACCACTCCACAAGGGTGGTAAAAACTGTAATGTTTCCAATTTCTGCCCTATAGCCATCCTCTCACCAATCTATAAACTTCTTGAAAAATGCATACACCTGCAGCTCATGCCATTCCTTACTGAACACCAGCTACTCTCTCCTACCCAACACGGCCTCTGCCCTGGACACAGTACCAACACAGCCCTTCTATCCTTCTTACATTCTGTCAATCTAGCTCGAGACTCTGGTAACATAGTTTCAGCTGTTCTACTAGATTTATTAAAAGCTTTTGATACCATCTCCCACACCCATCGATTAAATCATCTATCGAATCTCTACAGCTCCCAAAAACCTCTTTCCTGGTTCTCCAGCTATCTTTTTGACAGGTCCCAAGCTGTCAAATGGGGCCAGGCCTCCACCATTTTCCTCCCCATCCCTACAGAAGTACCCCAAGGTTCCATACTAGGCTGTTTGCTATTTAACATCTTTATTAACGATTTCTACAAAGCCATACCCAATACCAAAATTGTCCAATACGCAGATGATTCCACTTTGATCTGCTGCGCCTCTAACTGATCTGATCTTCAGTCTCTAACTCAAACTGCGTTCTCAACTATTGAAAACTGGATGCACCAAAACCACCTCTCACTAAACGCTAACAAAACTAAGATTCTTCTATTCACTCCCTCAAAATCCACTCCTATTGATAAAAACTCACTTCAAATTACCAGCCTTAACAATTCCATTATCAAAGTCATTCCCTCTGCCAAACTCCTGGGGATCACCATCGACGAACACTTAAAATTCAATACTCACATCCAACTTAACTTCATGAAAACCCACATAAAACTCAGCCTACTCTACAGAAACAACCACTTCCTCACTCCCTCCACCAGACAAACTTTGGCCACTACCTATCTCCTCCCTTCTCTTGTATGGCGCTCCTCTGCTTACCAATCTATTTTCCACCCTCACCTCCAAACTGGAAGTATGCTACAACAAAATCTCCAGATTTGCTACCAAGGCAAAATCCTTCTCCCATCATTGCACCTCCCTACACTCTTTAAATTGGCTTGAACTCCCTAATCAACTTGACTTCCTCCAAATCGTCACAGCCCACAAATTATTATTCCAACCTACTAGCTGCCCTGCATTATCTAATATCTTACAACCATATACCCCTCTTAGACCCCTTAGATCTACTCACCAAAATCTTATAATCGTCCAAAAACCCAAGTGCCCAGCAGGTCAGCTTCTACTCTCCTTTAGCCTAGACAAAAAATGGAATGTCCTGCCCTCTACTCTGAGGACCTGTGACAATACACACACCTTCAAAACACAACTTCATTCTTATCTGTTTCTTCATGGGAAATGTAACTGCACTCTTCAACTCATACCTCCTAAGCTCTGCTCCTCCTCCTTTCCTGGCTAACCTTCATACCTTCCTAATTTCTCTCATATACTTAGATTATAAATGTAACTAAACATTAACATCCAGCCACTATGCTGTATGCCTGTCTTTCTCTTGAAAAAAAATAATAGTTTTGCTGTCTTTACTGAATGATACCTGTTTTGACTGTAATACTATCTGCTGATTGTTATAACACCTGTTGATTGCAATGCAGATATTTTTCTTGTAATTCTCTATGTAATGTAACTTTATATTGTGGAGCTTTTCTCCCCGGGACTCCACTTGAAAATGGGCTCTCGAGCCCAGTGGACCTCCCTGGTCATCAAACTGGAATAAATAATAATAATAATAATAATAATAATAATAATAATAATAATAATAATAATAATATTTCTAGAGGTACAGGAGTATCTACTAGTATCTCTCAAAATATAATTCATCTTACTCTCATAGCTGAAACAATCCATTAGAACTATCCCCCCACCCTTGTCAGGTTTCATGACTCTTAGGTTTAGATCATTCCTGAGTTCATCCAAGGTGCTTTTTTCAAAAAAGTCCAAGTTACTCCTATATTTCACCTTGTTAAAATTATTCCTAATCTCATTTTCCACTAAGTTTTCAAAGTTTATTTGTGAGTGCATCGGGGGGTTGTAAATACTTTTCTTCCTTAATTTTGTTGATCCTTGGATATTATCATGATTACATATTACTTCCAAGTTTATCTTTCTAGTAAATAATTTAAAATCTAGAAGGGTTTTTGTAAGGTCCCCTTTCTTAAGGGAAATATATTTAATTCCCTTGCTTAATAACTTAAAATGCTCATTGTTTAAAATCACATGGCTAAAATTATAAATACTAAAATCATTTTTGATGAACCTAAAAGCGTTGCACTCATCCTGTGTTATATTATTAGTTTCTAAGTCGGGGTGGTTGGTACCTAAAATATTTAGTACCTCCCCCTCCCCTTGATCCTCTCCCCCAAAAATTTGAGTATTGTTACATCTCATAATTACCCCTACTTTTAAGTCTTTCAGATCTCCTCAAAGGGGGTAATTATTGAAATCATCCACTTCAGGGCATTGTTCAATCCCCCTATAACTTACATCCTCATCAATAAAAACTTCTTCATTAAACTTTTCTTTCTCCCAAAATCTATTACTACCCCTAGGTTTAGGGTAAGCAATGTCATTTTTATATGCTGCAATGTCTCTTTCTAATTTTTTTAATTTTCTTATTAACAAGCATTTCACAATGTTTGTCTATCTCATCCCTAATGTTGTTATATTTGTTATTTTCTACTGGAACAGTAAATATGAAATCATTTTTAAAGCTTTCATTAACAGTCTCTATTTCCTTCATCAAGACTTTTTTAATTCTTTTATTTTCTACAATCATACATTTTAAAACATCAATCCCACATCTATTAAAAATGTCCTTTAACTCCTTGTGGAATGTGCTTCCAGGCACAACATTGTTAGGAAATGTATACATCCTTAGCCCCTTTGGCACAATTCCTTCTGAAATACATTCAGTTAAATAATTGTTTTCTATGTCCAAAGTCTTGAATTTATATAACAATCTCTCAAAATTTTCTAACTGTTTTTTGTAAGTCATGATAGTCGGTCCAGGCTTAAATGTTTTGTTTTTAAAATCATTTGAAAAACTAACCTGAAGCCAGTCCTTCAATTCAGTAGTCTTACTTTAAGGTTGGGTTAAAGCTTTAGATCATTCCTATCCATGGGGAACATACCATGCTCCATTACTCGCTCCTTCATTCACGCCATCAACAGCTCTCAGAAGTCTAGGAGTGCCCCCAAAATCCATCTCTTTAATAAGGCCATTTGATAAGGCATTACAGTTGAAATTGCTCGTTTCGTTCACCCTAGCATTTTCATGCCGTCTTGTTCCTGTATTGTGAGTAACTTCCTGTTTCCTCCCCTCCGAAGCCTTGCTTACCAGCTCAATCATTGACTGGCTCAGTGGGATAAGCAGGTCTATGAGCTGCGAGTTGGCCAACCAGTTTCCTAGTCTGGCCCCTTTCATCTTTACTGTTTGTTCTGACCCCATCCAAGCTCGTTTTGTCCTCCATGGTCAAACCAACCGAGTAAACAAAATATATCCACAAGGTCACAAAAAAAACACCACGAAACCAAAAAAGTGACCTTAGGTGAAGCAATAAAGCCCAATGGACAATCAACAGACTTAACAAATGGAATTTATTAAACCAAGCAAAAACACTTCACATTAATGCCACATATATACGTTTTCATTTCAGCTTTTTATAAAGAAAACAGGTAAACTTAAAGAGCATATTGTTGAACATAATTCAGATGTTAGAAGAAGAGTAAGCATTGGTGCTCTTGAAAAGCATATTGATGAAATGGGTGATGAACACATTTTTAAGTTTAGGGTAATAAGTGTTGTAATAATAATAAGAGAAGAGGGGTGACAATAATAATATGGTAGAAATGAATGAGTATAAGTGGATAGTAATGCTTCAAGCACATATTAAACCTGTAATTAATATGGCTGCAAGCCTAAAACCTGTTTTGAAAAAGAAACAGACAATTTTATGGAAATTAATTTGTTTATGTGTGTTTAAAGGAGAACCGCACCCAAAGACTCAAAATAAATGTTTATTTCATCATGATTTGGTGTTTCTTACATTTTAACAACACTCTGGGACTATTTATAGGTTTTTAAATATTTTTATATGTAATTTCTGAGTCTGACCACATGGGGTATTGCATCTTGAAGTAATTCTGATTGTTTAGTCTGCCTCTAGGTATCCCAGAATGCAGTGCTCATCTGTAAAAAGTTACATCACTTCTTCCTAAAGCTCCTGTCACTGCATTGATTTTACATGCATACACTGCTGTCTTTCAGTCAGTTTTAAGTAACATTTCATACCATTCAATGACTACTTAAAACACAAACAGTGCAAATGCCACAGAACAGACTTTCAAAGTGCTTTTTTACAGCTGCTTCTTTTTAGAATGGCTAAACTGCATTTTTTGTGAAGCTTGATGTGAAGATATGTGAAGGCTGCCATTTGTAAATAATAATATAAGCCACAGGCATGTTCTCTTAAATGAAAGAAAATGGTGTTAAATGTTGAATGTCAAAATGTAACAACAGTGCACTCTGCTGGAAGAAAGTTGATAAGTCAAACCTTGATGACTGATCTCAAACCCAAAGCCGTGATGTCTAAACCAGCAGATGCTTTCTATTGTTTTGAGACCAGAGTTAATTGATAGATTTTACATATATATAATGTCCTTAATTACTGTGGTTTCCTCACCAGGTGCAAGATCAAAGCAATGTAAATGGAGAGATTCTGTTAGCCTGGAAAACCATAGAATTGTTGAGAATGATGTAATCTAAAATGAGTCAGTAGGATGTATTATCAATTTAAAGGACTTTCTCAGAGACAGAGAGAGAGAGAGAGAGAGAGAGCATTTTGCATTTGTCTTCAGAACTGACCACTCACCAGCACTTGCTTTGCCCTGTCTGTATGTAAGTAGGATCTTACACTTTAGTGTTTCTCTTAAGAAATAGCTAGAAAATAGTAAGTTTAGTCTAGCTGTTTTCTATATTGATGTTAGAACTATTCTACTGTATTATTTTCAGCATTTTTCTGTGATCTCTGAACTTTTGACTAGCACTGTGTAGTAAGAAGTATTGTCTTGTGTTTTTATTATTTATTATTAAATATTTTTAAACCTTTCAATTGTGGCTGTTTTGTGTAGAGATCATTTAAGCTCTAAAGTACATTGCATGCATATAGTGATATTGGTCAAACCAATCCATTAAGCCTTAAAAAGTTCTGGTCACACTTACTAACTGGATAATAATATTGCACAGTAATAATTGGACACCCTTTAGTAAGGGCCTTTTTAGTAACTGAAAAGTAAGGGTCCTGGTGTTAGTGATTACTACATTATAGCCTGGACAGAAGGGGCACAGCTAGTGAACCTGTGCCAGCCTTCCCCAGGAGTGTCTATGTGGTTGTATCTAAATCATATCTCAAACTGTGTGTGTGTGTGTGTGTGTGTGTGTGTGTGTGTGTGTGTGTGTGTGTGTGTGTGTGTGTGTGTGTGCATGTGTGTGTCAGCTACTTGGGCAGGGACACAAAGCACTGGTTGGACAGAGAGAGTGCTAGGAGGTCTTGGCTTGGATAAACAGAGACATTGGGGACTTACAGACACTTGATCCCACCCAGTTTGTCTTTGTAAAGGGCAGATCCTGCCTTTTGAACCTGGTTGACTTCTTTGAAACAGTCACTAGAGCCATTGACGAGGGCAAAGCAGTCCATACAGCCTACCTGGACTTGGCTAAAGCTTTCGACACAATACCCCACTCTGGCATCATAGACAAGCTCAACAGCTTAAATGTAAATCCATATGTCACAAGATGGGTGGCAAACTGGCTAAAGGATAGAACCCATAAAGTCAAAATTGTTGGAGCCATGTCAGACTCAAAGCCAGTCACAAGTGGTGTCCCACAGGGCTCTGTCCTGGGACCCCTCTTGTTCGGCATTTATTTCTCAGATGTGAAAGCAAACATGGGAGAGTTGTGGCTGACAAAGTTCGCAGATGACTGCAAACTAGGCGCAATAGTCGATACACCAGCTGACACATACATCCTACAGAAAGGCCTCACTGAAACGGACAACTGGTGCCGGAGTCATGGCCTTAAACTAAATGCCAAAAAATGTATAGTCATCCCCTTTGGGAAAAACAAAGTACCCACAAATTATCACATAGACAGTAACCCACTGAGTACAGAAAAAGTAATCAGAGACCTGGGGACCCAAGTCGATAGTGACCTCTCATTTGACACCCACATTGTTAAAGTGGTTAGAAAGAATTTCTACCTTGCCCACCTTATCATGAAGGGATTCACATCCAGATCAAACGAGGTCATTGTACCCCTATACTCCTCCCTTATCAGGCCCATGATTGAGTTCAATGCCCCATTTGGTATGTACCTCACCCGACACTTGCAACAAATAGAGAGACCTCAAAAGTACCTCACCAAGAGGATCAAGGATCTCCAACATATGTCATATGCTGCCAGACTAAAGAAACTCCAGCTCTATTCAGTAGCATACCGCCTGCTCAGAGGTGATCTGTGCCTGACGTACAAGGCCATGTCCAATCAGGAATTGATGGACATGCTCCACCTCAAAAAATCCAAATCCATCAGAACCACGAGAGCTAAAGATTTAAACCTCAGCACAAATATGAATAGGACATGCTGAAGGGACAGATTCATAACTCAGAGGATTCCCATACTCTGGAACAGAATCCCAGTTCATGTTAGGCAGAGCCCCTCACTGACTCTCTTCAAGAGAAATCTTGACGAGTGGATGGGAGATTGTAGGTTTACCCCAGGGGTCATCTCTGTGTCACTACTAGACAGAGGTACAGTAAATTAATTCTATTATGTAAGGGGGTCTTCACTGTGTCACTACTAGACAGAGGCACAGTATTCTAAATCTACTCTGTACACTTTTTTACCATTACATGGGGTGGCGAAAGCCACATCACTATGGCTAGGTTTATAAATGCCCCAGGGCAGATAGCCTAGTACTAAACTATGAAACTATGAAACTATGACCCTGGCTAAGGACCCCACTCTATAGCTGTGCCAATGGGGAATCTTATTGTGGATCTGGAGAGAAAGGAATAAATCAGCCCCAGACTGACTTTGATCTCTGTGTGCTCTTATGGGAAATTGTACTTTACTGTGTGTGTATTTGTTATCCTTCCCAATGTGGACGCCCCTCACTGGTGTTAGTTGTGAGGATTGAGGCTCTTTGATTACTGGGGCCAGTGCACAGGTGTCACACTTGAATTGTGCTACTTTGACTCGTCTCCCATTTCCTTCACAGCTAGCATCCCTAGCTGTCAATTTGAGCTGATAGCTGCTGTAATTGACAGCTCACAGCAGGAGACTTGACTCAAGTACTGTTTCTATGTTCTGGCCTTTAGTTTATGTATTGGCAGGGGAAGGACCAGGGAGCTGTGACATCACAGCATGGGTGGGTTTTTAGGACAGCCATGATGATGTCAGTTGGGGAGACAACTGGCTAGAAAACTACATTTATTCAGTGGCCTTGATGACATCAGTAAATTGGAGACTTTTTCAGGGTGGGATAAAAGTTTTTTGAAAGTGAAACCACCACAGTACAGTAAGGTACTGTTCTAGTGGAGAGGAATAGACAATTTAAAATATTTTAAATGCTGTGTTGTTGTTTATTCATAGCAGGGACTGTAAACAGGGAGAAAACGGACAGAGAAGTTGAGCATTTAATAATAGAATCCCGTTGTTGTCCTTTAAATGTATATTTTAGGTTTGGTCTATGTGGATGTTTGTATACCTATTAACTGTTTATGGACTTTTATTTTTCATGCATCTTTTGAAATATCTTAAGTTTTAGAGAAAATTGTGATTGCTGGCTGTGTCATGTGTTGCAATTAAGCTTCATTATAAAAGTAAAAGGAAGTACCTTGTTCTGTTTGCTCACACTGAGGAAGGACGCATGTCCAAAGGCTTTGTGTTTTATTAAAGAGGTTTTGTTGAATTCAAGCTACTATCAAGTGTTTCCTTACACTGGAATTTTTCAGTGTTTGTGGAGTGGCAAGCAAAATGACAAAGTGCTGGCGGTGTAGAAATGGAAGAGTTAGATGAGGATCTGGGCATCTGAGCATAATAATAATAATAATAATAATAATATCTGGGCATGTGCAAAATCAAAGTGAAGCTAAAATCTGTTAATATTAGAATAATTCTGTCAAGGTAAAGTTCAGTACTTCAAACCATATGGTAGCAACCAGATTCACTGTGAAAGTTAAGCATAATGAAATAGTCAAAATGAGAAATTTTGAGTTTAGCAACCACGATTTTGTTCATCATGTGGTTATCAGCATGGAAGCCATCTCTGCACTCATTGCAGAATGCAATGTTTGTGGTTTGTTAATTAAGTTATTTTTTTAATTTTTCAAAGGTAGGGAATGGAAAAAAGCAAAAATGTTTTGCAAGTGTTTGAGGCAGACTGTTGACTGCTTAGTCATTGACTTTACTAAGTCTCTGTCTGACTCATATAATTCTTCTACTCCATTAGCTTTGTTTGTTAGTACAGTTGTGCTCAGAAATGGTAATAACGTTTTTTTTTAATGGGCACAGAAACTCAGCAGTGTTGTCATCATAACAATCAATGAATAAATAAATAAATAAACAAACACAAGAACACTGGAATGAGAAATGGGGAAAGTCTCTCATTTATGCTTGATACCAGAGCAGAATTTTATATGGTGCATCACAATGCATTTAGGGAACTAAGTTTGAATGAGTAACTATCAGATTCTAAAGATCTAATACGGACGTATGCTGAGCTGGGAGTATAAAACAGAGAACAATTTATGGTTTCAAGTTGTATCAACACAACTGGCCAAATATATTGGGCATATAAGCTTGTCAACAGTTGAGCATGATTTAATGAATTCAGTGTCTAGGTGCAATCACAAAACACAACAGGTCACCATGCAGTCAGTCACAGTCATTCATAGACTTGCAGAAACCCATGATTCACATATCCACAAAGTCAATGATTTGCAGATTCACAAAGACCAAAATGTACATGATCAGGTGATTTGCAAGCTGACAAACGTTTATGTAGTACATGTTACACGCAAAATACAGTGTGCAGTGATACTTAGCAGGAGAATTCAAACACAAATAATAGCTCTAATACCTCATTTGATATTTCTGGACAAAATACTGACTTATTTATTGGTCCTGACAAGTAACTACAATAATTTATCCACAGTATTAAACACCGCATGGAACAACAAATATTAAAATATGGTACTGTCAAATAGGACAGATCTGAAGAAAAAGTTTCATCTCCCATTGAGAATGTACTAAATTTTCCATAATAAATTCATCTGTCACAAGGAGTGTTATTCAACTCCAGCAAAATGGTTGTGCGAAGCCAAGTACACAACAACATGCTGTAAGGAATCAGAGAAGTGCACTTGGACATGTTCAAAGCAAAGAAAGAGCACATGGAATTATGTTTTCACCTGACATGTCTCATCAGATAGAGCATATGGTTAATAACTGTCAAATCTGTAACCTGACATGTCTCATCGGATAGAGCATATGGTTAATGTCTCATCAGCTAGAGCATATGGTTAATAACTGTCAAATCTGTAACCTAACATGTCTCATCAGATAGAGAATATGGTTAATAACTGTCAAATCTGTAACCTGACATGTCTCATCAGATAGAGCATATGGTTAATGTCTCATCAGATAGAGCATATGGTTAATAACTGTCAAATTTGCAATATGTTTCGTAAGATATTAATGATACTATAATACCTCATGAAAAATAGGCCTTGGAGTAAAGTATCAGGTGATTTGTTCAAGTCTGAGGACATTCAGTATCTTCTCTGTTTTGACCATTATTCAAAGTATCTCGATATTATCAAGTTAGGAAATACATCTTTACAATCAGTCATTACATTGATTATTCAAAGTATCTAGCTATTATCAAGTTAGAAAATATGTCTTTATAATCGGTCATTACATTGATTATTCAAAGTATCTAGCTATTATCAAGTTAGGAAATACATCTTTATAATCAGTCATTACATTGATTATTCAAAGTATCTAGATATTATCAAGTTAGAAAATACGTCTTTATAATCGGTCATTACATTGATTATTTAAAGTATCTCAATATTATCAAGTTAGGAAATACATCTTTATAGTCAGTCATTACATTGATTATTTGAAGTATCTTGATATTATCAAGTTAGGAAATACATCTTTACAATCAGTCATTACATTGATTATTCAAAGTATCTCGATATTATCAAGTTAGGAAATACATATTTATAATCAGTCATTACACTGATTATTCAAAGTATCTAAATATTATCAAGTTAGGAAATATATCTTTATAATCAGTCATTACACTGATTATTCAAAGTATCTAAATATTATCAAGTTAGGAAATACATATTTATAATCAGTCATTACACTGATTATTCAAAGTATCTAAATATTATCAAGTTAGGAAATACAGCTTTATAATCAGTCATTACATTGATTATTCAAAGTATCTAGATATTATCAAGTTAGGAAATACATTGTTATAGTCAGTCATTACACTGATAAAAAAGATGTGGATGTATGTCATCTGATAGTAATAGACTTAAGATGAGAAGTTTGAGATATGTAAGGAAATTATGTTGGTGACATTTTTTTGCTTTCATTTTGAAGGGAATGTAATCAGGAAGAATATCTTAATTTTGTTCAAGATGCGGTTAGAATGAGGAAATAGAGATGGTTTTATAGAGAAGGTATGGATTGCAGAGGCAGAGTAGCTAGGGGGTACGTGGAAGTAGGTGTACAAATTCTGGGTGGGAGGGTATATTGATGAGAGGTGGTGGGATAGGTAATGCAGAGAGATGGAGGTAGAGAAGATAAGAAGTAAGCCGTTGGAAAAATATGGGTTTATGGCAAACATAGTGAGGTAGAGGTTCTCTAATATGGGTTTGAGTAGGTTCTAAGGTAAATAATTAGGATTAGTGGCTGGGAATGTGAGATACAGTCTTTAATATGATAGGTGGTAGAAGCATAGTGGAAGTGACTGTTGACTGGAGGATGTTACAGGAAGTTAGGAGGGAGGTGGTTAATGGGAATAGAGTATAAGTCAAATGAATGTGTTCCAGAAACTGGAAACAGTAGCAAAACAATCAGAGAAGAGGTGAGCATTTGGTTTGATAGTAAAGAAAGGAATGCAGCTTTAGGGTGTCAGAGAGAGTCAGGAAATAGTAGTCATTGAGTGGGGGGATCAAGGTTGCAGAGGGTGTAAAATAGTTAAAATCGTACAGTTAGTTTACTGGGGGGTACATAAATTCCTGACTTGGGTAACAGTAAGTGAGGTAAATATATCAGCCAAATATGCTTAAAGAGGGGGATGGGTTCAGAGGAGCAGACAGGGAGTAAAAGTAGGGGAATGCAAGCAGTAAAGAAATCGTATAATAAGGGCAGAAACGTTGAAAGAGTGGAGGGGAAGCAGCAGAGCGACTACGAATAGAGAGCGAAGAGCAGGTAGAAAAGTAAGTAGAAAAAGGGGGAAAAGAAATGTCAAGGAGTAAGGTGGAGGAGGAGAAGGGGCCAGTGGATGGAAATATGGACAGAGGGATGGCACAACTGACTCAGTGTGCTATAGCTGTAAAAGGGGGGGGGGTCACATTTGGTGGTGTGCTTAAAAACTAGAGGTGACGTACAAAACAGGAGTGGAGATACAAAGTTTCATTCAAAAGTGTAACATACATGAGACTGTTGAAGTATAAGCTTGAGGCACTGTTAGGCTAGGTAGAGGTGACTTTCAGGTATAGTCTGCCTAGAAAAGGAAATATTAACAGCAGATTAAACTAAGATAATAAACATATTAGAGTAGAAGAGGATTGCAGATGACAGGACAGGAGACATAAAGCATAGGAGGCATATACTATAAAGATAGAGGGCATAGAAGAAATAATAAGTGCAGTGAAAATCATCCTGGGAGAAAGAGATAAGATAAAATACATATGAATTAGGACAACAGAAAAGTAAAACAATATATGAAAAATAGTCAAGCAAGTAGGAAAGTATTGAGGAATATAGACAAAACTTTGGGAGCAAAGTATCAATATAAACTATCAGATGGTGGTATAACATACAGCTACTGCATTGAATGAAACAAGCAGAAATAACTAGCAATTGTAAATAACCACATCAGCTAATAACATAGACTGAATACAGCACTCTTACCCTTGCAGAGAGAAACTACAAACAACTATTAAGAACGGTAGGATACAAAAATAGCAATAAAGACTTATCAGAAGAAATACAGGCACAAATACAATTAAGCAGCAGCAACTTCTGCTAACAAAATTTATACATGCTCACCATTATGCCAGAGCAGCATTAATATAGTGTCCTTTAAAAGAAGTAAAAGTAACACACAGTATTTCTTAGGGATAGCAATGTACAGTAGTCATGGTACTAGAAACCCAAAAGAAAGTTAACTGATGCGTCTGTCCCCCTAAGAAATAAATGCAATGCTAAATTTAAAAATAAACTTTTATGGTGGAAGCCCAACATGAACAGGCTCTACAATAAAATTAAAAAAGTTAATTGCATTCACTAATAAATTTTACTCCCAAGATTCCAATAATGCTGTTGCTAAATTTAACACGGAACTCAGGATCCTGATCTAATCAACCAAAGCCAGATATGAGGTAAAAATAAGCAAAGGATAACCACAAAGCCTTCATTAACTATGTTAGAAATCTCAGAAACAATATTCAGTGCTATGCAGAGCTAATAGTAAAGGATATCACATACAGAAGTTTAGAGAACATAGCCAATAAAGCAGAAAACAAACTTAGTTTAAACCGCAACCATCTCCCCTCCTATATTCCCAGATGATGTACCTGTATCCAGAGCGCCCTTCAAATCTCTCAAGAGCAAGTCCTCAAGACACTATCCAAGGCAAAAACAATAATTATATGGGGCCAGATAATATATGGGATTGCCCACTGGTTAGCTTGAAACATGTGTCATCAGACCTCTTACAGAGGTTATTCAGTATCAGTCTGCAAACAGGCTTCATATCAGAATAATGGAGGACAACAACAGTAATCCTCTAGCACAGAGGTAGCGTGTCAATGGACTGAGGTAAGAGGTAGCCTGTCAATGGACTCAGGTAATTCTAACTCCATAAGCCTTACCAGCCCTGTCTCTAAGGCTATGGAAAGGGTCATTATGGAGTTAATAAATAAGTACGTAGAAAACCTGCAAACTCTCAACTCACACCAGTTTGGATTTGTCAAGGGCAGATCCAGCCTTCTTAACTTGGTCAACTTCTTTGAGAAGGTTACTAAAGCAATAGATGAGGATAAATTAGTACAAATCTTATACCTGGACCTCACAATGGTATTCAAGACCATCCCGCACACAAGTATCATAGATAAACTCCCCATTTAGATGTAAATACCTATGTTAGTCATTGGATATGAAATTGGCTCACAAATATAAACCAGGAAGTTAGGATGAACAGCTTTATCTCTTCTAAAACACCTGTTACTACTGGTGTACCTCAGGGGTTGATCCTTGGGCCACTCCACTTTGGAATTTACTTCTCAGAAGTCAAAGCAAATGATAAGCGTTTGTGGCTGACCAAGTTTACAGACAACTGTAAACATGGTGACATCATGAACTCCCTAGAGGATACCAAGATCCTCCAAGAGTGCCTTTCTCAGACTAATATCTGCTGGAAAAAACATGAACTAAAACTAAATGCTAAGAAATGTATCATCGTGTCCTTTGGCAATCATGACTTCCTTTGTAACTTATCACATTGACAACACACCCATGAAAGTTGATCCCATAGTCAAGGTTCTGTGCTCCTTTGTTAACAATGAACTGTCCTATGATCTCATCTCCACATATCCAGTACTGTAATGAGGTTTTTTGCATCACACAGCTTATATCTAAAGGCATGGCTTCCATGTCCTGGAATGTAATCATTCCACTAGACGTAGTTCTCATCAGGCTAATCATTGAATGCAATGCCCCATTTGACAATACAATTGTGTTGACGAACAATTATTATTATGTAATTTTAGCTATTGCTGGTTGAAAAAAAATACAATTTATCTCTGGATTTAAAATGATTTCTCAGTAATCAGAAAGAATGTTATTCTATAATTATATGAATGACCTCTTCTATAATTATATTATTATCACATTTGTTAACCGGGTATGTCCAACTGGGCTAGGGGCCCATTTTCAGAGGAGACCTGGGGAGAAAAGCTTCACGGTAGTACACAACAGCACAGAGGCAATAATATAATGCAATCAAATAGTACAATACAATCATAGTACAATAACAAGCAACAATATAATGCAAGCAGTAGTACAATGCAAGTAACAGGCATTTTATATACTAAAAACAAATTAAGATAAGGAAGATAGATGTTCTGATGAGAAAAGGTAATAGAAGTGGGAAAAATAATTATCCTGGAGAGTGGGAGGAGCACAGCCAATGACTGGTAAGGTGTTCCTTTAGGAGTGTTTTGAACTGATTGTGAATAGGGCTTTTTGCTATGGTCTCTGTAAGAGTGTTCCAGAGTTTGGCTATTCTGTGTGAATAGAGGGAGTCACCATGATAGTTGTGGGAGTTGGATACCTTTAGTAAAAGTTTGTTGGATGATCTGAGAGATCTAAGATTAGTACTAGGTTGAACTAGATAGGAGATGGCAGGGCAGTTGCTGGGATGATAGATAATTTTGTGGGCTAAGGTAGTTGATGAAGTGGTAAAAGGTTGGGGAACTCTAGCCAGTTTAATTGGGAAAGAGCTGAGCAGTGGTGAGATCTGTGTGAGTGATTAGTGGCAAATTTAGCGATCTCACTGTAACATGATTCTAGGTTGTTGAGGTCCGACTTTCGAAGGTTTGTGAATATGAGAGAGCCATACAGAAGGGTGGATAAAAGGTGTGTGTGAGCAGTGGCTAGTCTGGTGTTGGGAGTTAGGTATACTTTGGCCCTGAATAGGGTGTCTAGTTTGATGTGACTTTTTTGATAGTTTTGGCAACATGTATATCAAATGTGAGGTTATCATCTATGGTAACACCTAAGTGTTTAGTGTGGTTTGTGGGGACTATCTTGGTTCTGTTTGCAGAGAAGGTTGAGAGAGGGAGCTGAGAAGGTTTGGGTTTTTTGTTACCGAAGACTATAATTTTGGTTTTGCTGGGATTTAAAATGAGGTGGTGTTGGGAGAGGTATGTTTCAATGTCCTGAAGAGAAGATTGCATATTTAGTTGGAGTTCTTGGGGTGAGGGGGCGGAGCAGATGAGTGTAGTATCAGTGGCGTACTGTACTATGGAGGCTAGGTGAATTGTTGAACTAAGGTTGTTTGTGAATATGATAAAGAGAAGTGGACCAAGAATAGAACCTTGGGGTACACCCACAAAGATGGGGAGTAGGGGGGAAGAGAGTTTTCCCATTTTGCAGTCTGTTGTCGATTGGAAAGATAGCTATGGAACCAAGTTAGTGTTGATAGAATGAGGCCATAGAAAGACAGTTTATTATGTAGTAGCTGGTGGAATATGTTGTCAAAGGCTTTGGACATATCAAGAAAGATGGAGTAGACAAGCTGGCCTTCACTCATGAGGTGATGGACGGTGTTAGTAAAGGTTAAGAAGGCAGTGCTGGTACTATGTTTAGGTTGGAAGCCATGCTGAGAGCAGTAAAGCCAAAGGATATTGTAAATGAAGTAATTAATGACTTGGTTGTGGATGCATTTTTCTAAGATTTTAGCAAGGGGTGAAAGGATGGCTATGGGAGGATAGTTAGTTAGTTCTTTGGAGGGTTCACCTTTGTGGAGGGGTATAATGTGAGATATTTTCTGTAGGAGTGGAACATATTGTTCTCTAATAGAGTGATTAATCAAGATCAAAATGGAGTAGGCAATTGAAGGAGCTGCAAGTTTTAGAAATTCTTTAGGGAGTTTATCTGCAGCTGTGCAGCATGGTTTAAGTTTGGATAAGAGAGTCTTTATATAAGGGTCTATATTGTATTGTCGAAAGCTGACAATATCGAATCTGATATTGTCGGCATGACAATATCAAAAGTGAAGAATATCGGCCAGGTAAACGGAAATCTCCATAGGGGGAGATTTCCATTTACCTCAATGTAGTGCAGTCTCGGAGTTGGTATATTTAAGTAGCGAGTGGTGTGGGGGGTGCTTATGCCCTTTAAGTTTTTTTTTTGTTCTTTTTTGTTTTTTATACTCGTTTGATATTTTACTGCATCGATCAATCATGTTCGACATTTATTGCTTCGATGTAGTAAAATTTCGACGAGGTAATATAAAAGCTTATATAATTAGTTTGTATGGGTGTGAAGGAGAAAGGGCTGTCATTGTCTGTGGCAAGGGTGGGGACAGAAAGTGGCTGGGTTGGTTGGTTGTCTAGTAGGGAGATGATGGTGTTGATGAAGTGGGAGATGAACTGAGTTGAAATAGGGTCTAGGTTGTTTGTGGTAACAAGAGGATGGGTTGAGGTTCGACCCAGGTTGAGGAGCTGGTTGATGGATTGCTAGAATGTTTGGGGTTATTTTGTTTTTTTCTGTTGACAGGATAGGAAGTACATTTGTTTGTCTTTTTTTATTTGTTTTTTTTTGTTAAGTTTCTTAGTTGTTGGTAAGTAAAGCAGCCAGATTTGTCTTCAGATGTATGGTAAGCTGACCATGTTTTATCGCTATGCTTCATTAGTAGTTTGGTGTCTTTGGTTAGCCATGAGAGGGGTTTAGTTTTAGTGCGAACTTTTCTAGTGTGGGCTATATTATTAAGAACAGTAAGGAAGGTTTTACTGAAGTACAGAACAGCAGCATCTAACTGTAGGTGTTTAAGTGGGGTCCAGTTACATTGTTGGAATAGGAGGTTAAAAGTAGTGGTGAAGAAGTTTTTCTTGGTAGTGATGTATTTATAGAAGATGTTGCTTTGAGTATTCATGTGTTTCCTGTAAAGAAAGGTTGGATAGTGGTCACTGAGGGAGTCTGGTAGGCAACTGGCTAGGAAGCTTAGGTTAGGTTTGTTAGTTAAGATCCAGTTTAATGTTGACTGCTTGTTGGAGTATTTGCTTATACTAGTTGGGCAGTTTATTGTTTGGGTGAAGTTGAAGAGATTTACAAAGTTGGATGGGTTATTAGCTGTGCTCTCACCATAGCTCTCAACTCTTAGAACAAAAAACCTGGTCAAACAAAGCCAATAATGAGGGAATAAAAATTATGTTGTCCATAGCTCTCAACTCATAGCACATAAATCTGGGCAAAGCTGAGAAATGGTAGTGGCTAGGGACTTTAGGTTCTTTACAGGGTTTGAGCCTAAATACCTCTAGCCACCTGGTTACATTAGGGGCAGTCACACACACACACACACACACACACACACACACACACACACACACACACACACACACACACACACATACCCTACAGCATATCTTTTGCATGTGGAAGAAAACTGGAGTACCCAGGAAAATAGATCTCAATTTTAAGAAATGGATTTAGCCTTCTTTTTTTTAATTTAGCAAGGCATTACCAATAGATAACCAGATACTTTGATTCTTCTCTGCAAGCCACTTATCAGATCAATAACAAAGTCACATGTTTTTTAGTAAACAACTCTTCAACCTGCAGAGTTTGTAAGGGTATTATGACAACAAAATAAACGAGGCAAAGGAGTTAGGTCACAAATATCATTTAAATATCACATTTACTGTTTTGGGTAATTTACTTGTTATTTAGGAAAGGCTGTTATTTAGCCTTTTCAATTATATTTTGATTTATTCTATGATACACTTATGGCAAACATCAAGGCTGGCAATTTTCTTTTATTGCTAATTACTTGCACAAAAAGGAAAAGTTCCTTACCTAGGCAGCAAAGCCAGCAGTTCTTCTGTCCAGCAGCATTCTTCTCAGCAGTTCAGCAAAAGTCCCTCTCTCGGCAGCAAAGCCAGCCCAGCAGTTCTTCCATCTGGAAATGACAGCAAAAGCAAAGTCCGTCTCTAATGAAAACACTACATTCTCAAAAGCTAGCAGTGCCCAGCAGCCCAGCGCCTCTCAAAGTCCCTCTCTTGAGTCTCATTCTTTCATCTGAAAATGGCAGCATTCTCAAAAGCCAGCACCTCTCTCGGATTCGGCAGCATTCTCAAAAGCCAGCACCTCCCTCGGCAGCATATACAAAACCAGCCAGCCAGCATTCTTCTTTCTCGGCAGCAAAGCACAGAAACTGCCATTAGTGCTGCTGCTGTTAAATTCCCGCCTGCTCACAGCTAGCCGGAAATGATGACGTGAGCTCCTTGAGCTCAATTCCGACTGGCTGGTAGCGCTGATGGTGCTGATGTCATCACGCGAGTGATGATGTCGCTCCGACAACGCAAAAAATAAAAAAATTAAAAAAAAACGAAAGCAAAAAAAATCGGAAATGAAGGGTGCTACTAGGGAATCGTGCCACCCCTTCATTTGGACCCCAAAACTCAGTAAAAACTGAGTAATTCGGGACAGTTGGGAGGTATGCTGCAGATACTTTTGCAAGAGTCAGAGCTGGTGAACAACTAAATGTGACTAGTTATGTGATACTTGTAGCTTATGGAGGTGAAGAAATTCAAATCGAAGGCTCAGTAGTGCTTTCATGTTATGTGGCCAAGAACTATTATAGCCTATTGGTCTATGTGGTTTGAAGACCTTTGCAGTCATTACTGGGTCTCAGAGACAGTTTGAAAATGAATCTGCTTTCTTTTACCAAAGAAGTTCATCAGATAAGTACACGTCCTAGTTCCATCTTCACCAGTACTATTTGTTTAGATTATGTTGATATTTTCTATGACAGATTAGACAAACTTCCAGTTGTGTATTCTATGAAATTAAACACAGAAATCAGTCCAGTGTTCAGACCGGCAAGAAGAGTTCTGATAGCTATGCAGCATAAGGTCAAAGCTCAGTTGGACAAAATGGTGCAACAAGGTGTAATTTGTCCAGTTAAGGAACCTACCGAATAGGTGTCGTCCATGGTAACCCCTCATAAAAAAGGCTCAGATTACATCAGAATATGTATTGACCCAAGAGATTTGAACAAAGTGTTGAATAGACTGCATCATCCCATGCATACAGTTCAAGAGGTTGAAGCCCTGATACCGAATGCCACTGTTTTTTCTGTCTTGGATGCAAAGAAGAACAGAATATACTTCAATTATTTAATAATTAATTACTGTTTTAGTGGATTTTATTAAGTATTTTTTAACAAAGTTTATTATTAATCAGTTGTGTAATTATGTTATTTGATATGTGTTAATTGATTGTGTATTTAAATAGGTTGAAATGGATTTTGAGTATTTTCTGATGAAGTCGTATGATGAAAGCGTGTATTAAAGTGTGTTGTACGCTATTTTGACTAGAATACATCATTTTGGTGCTATCCATTTAAATTTTTCTTTTCACTTTGCCACTTTATACGAACTGGTGCTTTTGGTGGAGTTCGTTTGCTATTTTATTTGTTACTGTGTTGGTGTGGCATGGCGGAAGCAGTTGAGGAGTCTCTACTAAATATGTCTATACACCCGACGCCGTCGGCCATGGGTGAAAATGTCAATGCTATTTTATTAACTACTTTGCTGGATATCCAGGCTTCGTTAAAGATTCTCATCACTAAGTCTAATGGACAAGGCAGTGCGGAGAGGACGTCGAGCCCGATGACATCATTCCAGGAAGACGAGACGGTGGTTGATCTGGGAAGTCCCACAACGGAAAGTAATGGGCGAGGAGCAAGAAGGAAAGGTTTGCAATTTCCCGTCCGTAACACAGCCGAGAGATGCTGTGAACAGTTATTGTATGGAAGCGATAATCCGTTCCAGAGTTTCAGTCGTAACATAGGTGTTAACAATTTTGGGTCGGTTTCAACGCAACGGGAACAGTTACTGAGACTGTTAAAAAGGTACAAATCATTACAACTGGAAAACTGTTATTTCTTGAAATGTTTGGAACTTGGCATTGTTCCGAAAGGTTTACGGTTCTTCAAATGCCCCAATGGGGTTAATTTGGGGAATCCGATGTTTAAGACTTTGGTGACATTCTTTAACGAAGCCGGACTGAATTTTTTAAGACTTTTAAGTGACAACAACAAACAGAAAATGGACTTGTTGAGAACGGAAATTAATACTATTGAAAATAATATAAAAAGCAATTTATCTATTGAGAATTTTGAAACGTTGTTTAATGTTTTATCACGTGAAGTTAATGTACATGCTACAGAAGTGTTTAATAGAAAGCACTCTAAATTACTACGTGATATCGAGGTTTATAATAATAATGCTGCTTATAACAATTTTGCACCCAACAGTAGGGGGAATAATTTTTCTGAGAAGAAAAATGGTAATATTATAGTTGGGGATGGCAATGTTAATCAGCGCTCTTTCAGTGAAGTAGTTGGTGCTAATAACTTAGTAGACAGTGGGAATTTTTTAGACATTGATAAGGGCAATGACGGTGTGACTGTTAACACTACTGACAAAACAGTAAAGGTTAGTGTATCTAACGGTAGCAGCTCAAGCAGTGCGGATATTAGTAAGCCACAAAGGGTTGGGTTAAATAGGCCTTCACCGGCCAGGGGACAACAAAGTACTAATGTGAAACCAAAAACGGTGAATGAGGCCTTAATGGTAAAAAGGAACCAAGGTAATAAGTCAACAGTTTTGACAAGAAGTCGTACTTTTTTGGGGTCAAATTCGTCGGGGGACAAAGCATGATGGATGACATTGACTGTTTCAACATCATTAATTTAACAGAACATGTTTTTTCTGGTGATGAATTAAATTTATTAAAATATGGTTTTAATTTTGTGCCATATTATAAAGCTAATTATAGTAGCACAGTTGTCGATGTTAAGAAATTTGTTAGAAATTTAAATTTAGCATATTTGATGCATGATATACCTCAATCTAGTAAAGCTTTAATAAAACCATCAAGTTTTGTTCCTAGATTACAGCATACTATGGAAGTTTTTGAAAAAATATGTATTGAAGATATAAGAAAGGCATTAAAAAGTACTAAGAAAAATAATGATAATTTAAGTGAAGAAGAAAGAAAGGCTTTAGAACATCTAATAGCTTTAAAAAGTACCATACGTTTTATGAAAAGTGACAAAGGGTCTAATGTAGTAATAATGGAACAACAAGCATACAATAATAGTATGGTGGAAATTTTAGATAATCAAGAGGAATATGAGAAAGTTAAGCTGTTTGATATACATAAAAAGTTTAGATTCATTGAATCACAGTTATATGAAGCTTTAATGTCTGGTTATATTAATGTAGAATTGTATAATTTTTGTTCTGTACAACATCCTAAAATAGGGGTGATTTTTGGAATCCCCAAAATCCATAAGGATTCCAAAAAAACCCCTTTTAGACCCGTGGTGTCAAGTCCCCATTCTAGTACTGAGGGCATTTCATTAATCATAGATGCTGTTTTAGGACCTATTTTACAGGAAACTTCGTCTTATATTAAAGACTCCTGGCATTTTTTGGAAAAAGTTAGTAATTTTGCTAAAGAAAATGTTTTTGACCCCAAAAAACATATTATTTTTACTTTGGATGTTACATCACTGTATACGTGCATCCCACATTATAAAGGTATTGAAGCTGTACGTATTTATTTAACTAGGAACAAATTATTTTCAAATGATATAATTTCCACTATTTGTGGTTTTTTAGAAATTGTGTTGGAAAACAACTATTTTATTTTTGATAAACAGTATTATAGGCAAAGAAAGGGCATTGCTATGGGGTCACCAGCTGCCCCGTCATTTGCCAATATAGTCATGGCATGGTGGGAAATGGACATATTGTCTATTATAGGAAAGAAATTCAATGTTGTTTTTTATAAAAGGTTCATTGACGATTTATTTTTCATAATGGAAGGGAATGAAATGGTAGTAAAAAATTTTACCACGCAGATTAACAGTTGTTCTGAATTTTTAAAATTTACTATTGGGGATATAGGATTGACTGTGAACTTCTTAGATGTGTGTTTATGGTGGGACCTTATTGATAATAGGTTCCATAGTAAAATATATAGAAAAAAGACGTTTACAAATGGTTACCTGCATTATAAAAGTAATCATCCTAAACATATTATTAAAAACATCCCAAGAGGTCAATATATAAGAGCCAGTCGGATGACCAGTAAAAAGAAAAATTTAGTTGAAGAATTTCATTTTATAACTTCTTTGTTTATTGATAGAGGTTATGACATTAATGTTTTAATAAATAGTGGAAATGAAATTTTTGAGAAACATGAATCTTTATTTCCAGCAATATTGAATGAACCTTTGAATAACAATAGAACAAAAAATTGTAAAGCTAAGAACCCTAAAAAGGAATTTATATGTTCCTTGGAAATGAGTGGTGAAATGAATATAATTGCATCAGTTTTAACAAAAAATTGGAGAGTGATTCAAGGAAATTATGATGTTTCAAAGGTGTTAGGTAGTAGACCACACTTTGTTTTTAGGAATTCTCATAATATTAAAAACATGTTGGAATATCACAATACTGACTTTAGGAAAAATATTACTGATAAAAAAGGCATGTTTTGTTGTCATAATTGTAAAATCTGTCAGTTTATTTCTGTAGGTACTAGTATTTCAATAGTGAATAGTGACAGAATTTTTGAAGTCCCAGGCTATGTAGACTGTAATTCATGCGGGGTAGTTTATATTGGCATGTGTACGGCATGCCCAGCATTTTATGTAGGAATGACTACACGTAATTTAAGTACCCGCATAAAAGAACATCTATACAGCATAAAATGTAAAGACGACAAAAATGCCTTATATAAACATTCCATTAATTGTGAATTTTTTAAAAAATTTGTATTTTCAGTGTTGGAAATATGTGAACCTGACTGTAGAGCTGGTGATTTCAAGAATTTTTTGGAACAAAAGGAAACATTATGGCAGGTCAGGTTAAACTCAGATAAATTTCCTGGGTTAAATGAAGCAATAAATGTGAAATGTTTTTTAAAATATAGAAAGTTAGGTATAAATAAAGAACAGAATATACTTCAATTATTTAATAATTAATTACTGTTTTAGTGGATTTTATTAAGTATTTTTTAACAAAGTTTATTATTAATCAATTGTGTAATTATGTTATTTGATATGTGTTAATTGATTGTGTATTTAAATAGGTTGAAATGGATTTTGAGTATTTTCTGATGAAGTCGTATGATGAAAGCGTGTATTAAAGTGTGTTGTACGCTATTTTGACTAGAATACATCATTTTGGTGCTATCCATTTAAATTTTTCTTTTCACTTTGCCACTTTATACGAACTGGTGCTTTTGGTGGAGTTCGTTTGCTATTTTATTTGTTACTTGGATGCAAAGAGTTCATTTTGGCAAATGATGCTTGATCGCAAAGCTTCATTAATGACTACATTCAGTACCCCATATGGAAGATATAGATTCCTTAGAATGCCATTTGAAATAAATCCTGCAAGTGAAGTCTTTCAGCTTGCAATGGAGCAAATGTTTTTCAGGTTTACCTTGTGCCATAACAGTAGATGATATATTGGTTGGAGGCAATGGTGAGGCGGAGCATGACAAATCTTAAGAGAGTTCTAGACAGAGCACGTACGTGAACTTAAAGCACAATCCTCTGAAGTGCAAATTTAGACTACCAGAAGTTAGATATGTAGGGCAAAAGGTCTTAAAATTAATGTTCCTTCTTCCTTACAACAAGAATATATCAAGATTTTGCATTGTAGTCACCTGGGTTGTGAATCTATTAAGAGAAGAGAGAGAGGACTAGTATTTTGGACTTCTTTAGCAAAGGACAGTACTTTCTTCCTATTCAGTATGCAATTGTACTAAAGAACATTTGTAAAGAGAGTCACTTAAGTCAAATTCTTGATCTACCGTGGTCAATTGTAGCTAATGACATATTCGAGTGGAACAATCAACATTACTTAGTACTGGTAGACTCTTATTAAAACTGGTTTGAGATCGCTCTATTACCTAATCTAACTTATACTACAGTCATTACTAAGTCAAAATGCCATTTCTCAGTCCATGGCAGTCCACATCAATGAATCTCTGACAATGGTATGCAATTTACCAGTCAATTGTTTCAGAAATTTGCCAGAGAATGGGACTTGGTACATGTTACTAGTAGTCCAGATTATCCGCAATCGAATGGGCTTGCTAAACGTGCAGTACAGAATGTAAAACAATTACTTGAAAAGTCAAATCATGATAATACAGATGTTTTGTCGAATTTACTCCATCTCAGAAGGGTCTATATTATATTCTCAAAAGCTGACAATGTCGAATCTGACATTGTCGACACGAGAATATCGAACACTCAGAATCTCAAGCGTGTAAACAGAAATCTCCGTAAGGGGAGATTACCATTTACTGCAATGTAGTGCAGTCTCAGATTTGAGATATTTAAGTAGCGGGTGGTGGTGTGGGGGGCACAGCCCCCCACATGGAGGGGTGCAGGGAGGCTTGCTCCCCTGCTTAAACCCGTTAGGGTACTTTTTTCTTTTTTTTTTTTGTCTTTTTATAAGGTAGATGTTTGAAGACATCGACCATATGGTGTTGACCATATGTTGTTCGATGTTTTCAAATGTCAATCTTATAATATATACCCTCTCAGAAACATACCCCATGACGATATACTGTACTTGGCTCACCTGCTCAGAGATGTCTGTCTAGTCAAACCAGAACAACATTCCCTATCAGTTCTAGTTTATTGAGGCCTAAAGCTAAGAACAACTGAGCCATCAAAGCCCAGTTATCTAGAAAACGTTCTTTCCAAAAGTCCAGCTATGACAAATTGAGCAGATTTCTTCATCCATTGAAAAAAAGGAGGCAGTGAGGATACAAACAATGAAATGTTTCAACCGGATTGGTCAAGTAACGAGTATTTGTCCAGAGCTGAGAGCCTATTTTGTTAAATCTGAGGAAGTGGCATACAGGAGAAATTGCAGACATCTTTTTCCTATAGCAGAATTGATATTGCAGCATCATACCTGTGATAAAGACTCCAACTCTCAGAGCAATCCAGATGATATTCCTGTTCCAGAACATGTCTTGACTTCTGGTACTGTTTTGGCAGATTATTCCAGTATTCCTAAGATTGAGCAGTCAGTAGAGACAATCCTAGTTGCTGATCCAAATCCAAATTTTATGTCAAACTATATGGTCACGTTTCAAAGCCTAGTGTGAAATAAACAGCAACTTGGACATAGTTGTATGTATGTATCTAGCTTTTTATAATTGCATGTTGAAAATCATTTCTGTGTAAATTGCATACTCGTTACTATCTGTGACAATGCCTAACTTATTTTCTCAAAGAGGGAGGATGTAGAATAACAGGTGTGTTGTACCTGTAAGAAGCATTTCCAAGATCTGTGTGTGCATATAAATACCAAGCACGTGTTAGTTTCAGTGCCATTTTGAAGGTGCAGCCAGAGTGTTAACATCCATGTACATGATAGCTAGTTTGTTTATAAGTTAAAGTTACTTAACATCATTTATGATGTGTTTGCATGCAATAAAGCTGTTTGAATAAGAACCCATGATGTGCGCTTGTTTTACCTGACCTGGAGAGCGACAGAATGCAAGCTTGAGGTTTAAGCCAACCAGCTTGAAAGCATTACTGAGTCATTATTTAATGGAATATTATATGTCAGTATAATATGAAAATAACATTTCTTATGTCTGATATATTAGTGGTCATAATATTTTTAAATTATTATTTTAAAGTTTTGATGTCTGTACTGCTTTTTAGCTGCTGCAGTCTGCTCTGATTCTAAGTGTTTCAAATATGGAAATCTTGTTTTTCTGTACGCTGATATAGTTATCACAATTAAAACTTTGGAATTATATAAGGTCTTCCCTATGAATATTAAGAGAAGAAAATTAAGATTTTGTTATCTAACTGTTAATGGTACAATCTGAGTGGAAATCTATGTTTTAACTGCATCCCATTGTAAAATAAAAGAGGCTGATTGAACTTTGGTAACTCAAAGCCCTGTCATTTGCAAATTAATGTATTCTGCAGATTTAGTATGTTGTAACCAATATAATGGTCTATTTCTCTTCACAGGCAAGTACTAAGCTAACTGCCCTAACAGGACATTTTAAACCATGCCAGTTTCCCCTTTCAAAGGTGAGAATCATGCTCTCTACCTTGTTTTTCTGAGGTAAAGACATTAACCATTACAGAAACTCCTCAAACTTCTAATTCTAATTAAAGAATATAGATTGAGTAATTACTAGGTGGTCTCAACAAAATTAATAAATTAATTCAGACTCACAATACATATTTAAAAAATCAAATGAAACTAGAAAGAAATAATTTTGTGCACATATTTGAAATCTATTAAAAACGTGAGTAAATTCCTCATTTATTAGGTTTCAAATTCTCATTGTAGCATATAAATTAGATGAAGTCAGAAACTCATGCAGATATGCACTATGATTTTGAAGATATATGACAGAACAGGAATGATGTGCTCTATCTAATTAAGAGGATAACATCAGATTCCAGTTTCCACCAATGGTAACAAATACATTGCTCAATTTCTGTACATTAGTACTCGTATCATCCAAAAAATTAGAATAATTTGCAAAAGAAACATAATTCCTATCATAATTTGACTGTCACCTGGTTTTTACAGCAATTAACAGACCTCTTGCCTTTATTCTATACTTTGCATTTTTGTGTAATTTTTTCCTACTTGATCACCAATTAACATTTCTTTGTGATGGTTATTGCTTTCCTGCGTAAAGCAAATTATTAGGATTTACAGCCCTTAGTTTATATGTGAGTTTTATGTTCCGTCCCATTAACATGTGTTACACACCCAATATGCTAAGGGAGGTTACAGCTTAACCATCATCAACACTCCTTTCAGCTTTAGTCCCAAGAGGCAGCATTGATGATGCTATGGTTCCCTTCTCTAACTGCCTCCCTGCTTTGTTCAGCCTGCTGGTTGACCACCAGTATAGCTATAGGCTGTTAGCCTAAGCAAGGAGTAAGAAAGTGATTGGGAGTGTAGTGGTCACTGAGTTGGAAGAATAACTGATGGCAGATCTTTCACTGCCAAGAAGACATCCTTGAAGCACAACTACCCCTTGTAAAAAATGAGTGACTGGACATACAACCCCAACACACCTGGAAGGGAAGTGTTGCTGGTATCTGTCCTGGGATGAGCACATAAATACCTAAAAATGCAAAGTGTGTATGTTAAGCCAGTCAAATCAAAAAAATTGGTATGCACCCCAACACTGCATGAAGCTGGCATGGTGAAGAAACCTCAAGGCAATTATGACTCGTTGGCAACTTTAGTATTTTAAGTAACACAAAAACTCCAACAATTTTAATACTCCTCTGTAACTGCTCAGCAACAATGAAGATACAAATAATTCATTCTTAAGTGGAATTTTCACAATTAATCATAGAATACATAACAACTGACAACAGCTTAAAAACCTCAGCTTTGGCCGGCTAAGAACTTGCTATATTCAACTGGACGTATAAGATAATTTAAGTACCTTTATCTGCTCTTTTTTTTTCCAAAAAATACAGTATTTAAATTGATTTTAACTGTGTGGAAGGAATATTAGCTGAACTGGAAGTTAGTCAGTGTTTGCTGAATTTTGTTATTTGCTAGTAATTACAGGTGTGGCACATTCTTTGATTTCCTGTCCTTGCCTATTTAAGTGGTACAGTGTGAAATATTTTCTGCTTAAAAACCTCAGCTTTGGCCGGCTAAGAACTTGCTATATTCAACTGGACGTATAAGAGAATTTAAGTACCTTTATCTGCTCTTTTTTTTTTTTAAAAATACAGTATTTAAATTGATTTTAACTGTGTGGAAGGAATATTAACTGAACTGGAAGTTAGTCAGTGTTTGCTGAATTTTGTTATTTGCTAGTAATTACAGGTGTGGGGGTAGTCACATTCTTTGATTTCCTGTCCTTGCCTATTTAAGTGGTACAGTGTGAAATATTTTCTGCTTAAAAACCTCAGCTTTGGCTGGCTAAGAACTTGCTATATTCAACTGGACGTATAAGAGAATTTAAGTACCTTTATCTGCTCTTTTTTTCCAAAAAATACAGTATTTAAATTAATTTTAACTGTGTTGAAGGAATATTAACTGAACTGGAAGTTAGTCAGTGTTTGCTGAATTTTGTTATTTGCTAGTAATTACAGGTGTGGGGTAGCCACATTCTTTGATTTCATGTCCTTGCCTATTTAAGTGGTACAGTGTGAAATATTTTCTGCTTAAAACCTCAGCTTTGGCTGGCTAAGAACTTGCTGTATTCAACTGGACGTATAAGAGAATTTAAGTACCTTTATCTGCACTTTTTTTTTCAAAAAATACAGTATTTAAATTGATTTTAACTGTGTTGCAGGAATATTAACTGAACTGGAAGTTAGTCAGTGTTTGCTGAATTTTGTTATTTGCTAGTAATTACAGGTGTGGGGGTAGCCACATTCTTTGATTTCCTGTCCTTGCCTATTTAAGTGGTACAGTGTGAAATATTTTCTGCTTAAAACCTCAGCTTTGGCCGGCTAAGAACTTGCTGTATTCAACTGGACGTATAAGAGAATTTAAGTACCTTTATCTGCACTTTTTTTCAAAAAATACAGTATTTAAATTGATTTTAACTGTGTTGAAGGAATATTAACTGAACTGGAAGTTAGTCAGTGTTTGCTGAATTTTGTTATTTGCTAGTAATTACAGGTGTGGGGGTAGCCACATTCTTTGATTTCCTGTCCTTGCCTATTTAAGTGGTACAGTGTGAAATATTTTCTGCTTAAAATCCTCAGCTTTGGCCGGCTAAGAACTTGCTGTATTCAACTGGACGTATAAGAGAATTTAAGTACCTTTATCTGCACTTTTTTTTCAAAAAATACAGTATTTAAATTGATTTTAACTGTGTTGCAGGAATATTAACTGAACTGGAAGTTAGTCAGTGTTTGCTGAATTTTGTTATTTGCTAGTAATTACAGGTGTGGGGGTAGCCACATTCTTTGATTTCCTGTCCTTGCCTATTTAAGTGGTACAGTGTGAAATATTTTCTGCTTAAAAACCTCAGCTTTGGCCGGCTAAGAACTTGCTGTATTCAACTGGACGTATAAGAGAATTTAAGTACCTTTATCTGCACTTTTTTTTCAAAAAATACAGTATTTAAATTGATTTTAACTGTGTTGCAGGAATATTAACTGAACTGGAAGTTAGTCAGTGTTTGCTGAATTTTGTTATTTGCTAGTAATTACAGGTGTGGGGGTAGCCACATTCTTTGATTTCCTGTCCTTGCCTATTTAAGTGGTACAGTGTGAAATATTTTCTGCTTAAAAACCTCAGCTTTGGCCGGCTAAGAACTTGCTGTATTCAACTGGACGTATAAGAGAATTTAAGTACCTTTATCTGCACTTTTTTTCCAAAAAATACAGTATTTAAATTGATTTTAACTGTGTTGCAGGAATATTAACTGAACTGGAAGTTAGTCAGTGTTTGCTGAATTTTGTTATTTGCTAGTAATTACAGGTGTGGGGGTAGCCACATTCTTTGATTTCCTGTCCTTGCCTATTTAAGTGGTACAGTGTGAAATATTTTCTGCTTAAAACCTCAGCTTTGGCCGGCTAAGAACTTGCTGTATTCAACTGGACATATAAGAGAATTTAAGTACCTTTATCTGCACTTTTTTTTCAAAAAAATACAGTATTTAAATTGATTTTAACTGTGTTGCAGGAATATTAACTGAACTGGAAGTTAGTCAGTGTTTGCTGAATTTTGTTATTTGCTAGTAATTACAGGTGTGGGGGTAGCCACATTCTTTGATTTCCTGTCCTTGCCTATTTAAGTGGTACAGTGTGAAATATTTTCTGCTTAAAAACCTCAGCTTTGGCCGGCTAAGAACTTGCTGTATTCAACTGGACGTATAAGAGAATTTAAGTACCTTTATCTGCACTTTTTTCAAAAAATACAGTATTTAAATTGATTTTAACTGTGTTGCAGGAATATTAACTGAACTGGAAGTTAGTCAGTGTTTGCTGAATTTTGTTATTTGCTAGTAATTACAGGTGTGGGGTAGCCACATTCTTTGATTTCCTGTCCTTGCCTATTTAAGTGGTACAGTGTGAAATATTTTCTGCTTAAAAACCTCAGCTTTGGCTGGCTAAGAACTTGCTGTATTCAACTGGACGTATAAGAGAATTTAAGTACCTTTATCTGCACTTTTTTTTTCAAAAAATACAGTATTTAAATTGATTTTAACTGTGTTGCAGGAATATTAACTGAACTGGAAGTTAGTCAGTGTTTGCTGAATTTTGTTATTTGCTAGTAATTACAGGTGTGGGGGTAGCCACATTCTTTGATTTCCTGTCCTTGCCTATTTAAGTGGTACAGTGTGAAATATTTTCTGCTTAAAAACCTCAGCTTTGGCTGGCTAAGAACTTGCTGTATTCAACTGGACGTATAAGAGAATTTAAGTACCTTTATCTGCACTTTTTTTCAAAAAATACAGTATTTAAATTGATTTTAACTGTGTTGCAGGAATATTAACTGAACTGGAAGTTAGTCAGTGTTTGCTGAATTTTGTTATTTGCTAGTAATTACAGGTGTGGGGGTAGCCACATTCTTTGATTTCCTGTCCTTGCCTATTTAAGTGGTACAGTGTGAAATATTTTCTGCTTAAAAACCTCAGCTTTGGCCGGCTAAGAACTTGCTGTATTCAACTGGACGTATAAGAGAATTTAAGTACCTTTATCTGCACTTTTTTTTCAAAAAATACAGTATTTAAATTGATTTTAACTGTGTTGCAGGAATATTAACTGAACTGGAAGTTAGTCAGTGTTTGCTGAATTTTGTTATTTGCTAGTAATTACAGGTGTGGGGTAGCCACATTCTTTGATTGCCTGTCCTTGCCTATTTAAGTGGTACAGTGTGAAATATTTTCTGCTTAAAACCTCAGCTTTGGCCGGCTAAGAACTTGCTGTATTCAACTGGACGTATAAGAGAATTTAAGTACCTTTATCTGCACTTTTTTTTCAAAAAATACAGTATTTAAATTGATTTTAACTGTGTTGCAGGAATATTAACTGAACTGGAAGTTAGTCAGTGTTTGCTGAATTTTGTTATTTGCTAGTAATTACAGGTGTGGGGGTAGCCACATTCTTTGATTTCCTGTCCTTGCCTATTTAAGTGGTACAGTGTGAAATATTTTCTGCTTAAAAACCTCAGCTTTGGCGGCTAAGAACTTGCTGTATTCAACTGGACGTATAAGAGAATTTAAGTACCTTTATCTGCACTTTTTTTTTCAAAAAATACAGTATTTAAATTGATTTTAACTGTGTTGCAGGAATATTAACTGAACTGGAAGTTAGTCAGTGTTTGCTGAATTTTGTTATTTGCTAGTAATTACAGGTGTGGGGGTAGCCACATTCTTTGATTTCCTGTCCTTGCCTATTTAAGTGGTACAGTGTGAAATATTTTCTGCTTAAAACCTCAGCTATGCCCGGCTAAGAACTTGCTGTATTCAACTGGACATATAAGAGAATTTAAGTACCTTTATCTGCACTTCTTTTTCAAAAAATGCAGTATTTAAATTGATTTTAACTGTGTTGCAGGAATATTAACTGAACTGGAAGTTAGTCAGTGTTTGCTGAATTTTGTTATTTGCTAGTAATTACAGGTGTGTGGTAGACACATTCTTTGATTTCCTGTCCTTGCCTATTTAAGTGGTGCAGTGTGAAATATTTTCTGCTTAAAAATCTCAGCTTTGGCTGGCTAAGAACTTGCTGTATTCAACTGGACGTATAAGAGAATTTAAGTACCTTTATCTGCACTTTTTCAAAAAAATACAGTATTTAAATTGATTTTAACTGTGTTGCAGGAATATTAATTGAACTGGAAGTTAGTCAGTGTTTGCTGAATTTTGTTATTTGCTAGTAATTACAGGTGTGGGGTAGCCACATTCTTTGATTTCCTGTCCTTGCCTATTTAAGTGGTACAGTGTGAAATATTTTCTGCTTAAAACCTCAGCTTTGGCTGGCTAAGAACTTGCTGTATTCAACTGGACGTATAAGAGAATTTAAGTACCTTTATCTGCACTTTTTTTTCAAAAAATACAGTATTTAAATTGATTTTAACTGTGTTGCAGGAATATTAACTGAACTGGAAGTTAGTCAGTGTTTGCTGAATTTTGTTATTTGCTAGTAATTACAGGTGTGGGGGTAGCCACATTCTTTGATTTCCTGTCCTTGCCTATTTAAGTGGTACAGTGTGAAATATTTTCTGCTTAAAACCTCAGCTTTGGCCGGCTAAGAACTTGCTGTATTCAACTGGATGTATAAGAGAATTTAAGTACCTTTATCTGCACTTTTTTTTCAAAAAAATACAGTATTTAAATTGATTTTAACTGTGTTGCAGGAATATTAACTGAACTGGAAGTTAGTCAGTGTTTGCTGAATTTTGTTATTTGCTAGTAATTACAGGTGTGGGGGTAGCCACATTCTTTGATTTCCTGTCCTTGCCTATTTAAGTGGTACAGTGTGAAATATTTTCTGCTTAAAAACCTCAGCTTTGGCCGGCTAAGAACTTGCTGTATTCAACTGGACGTATAAGAGAATTTAAGTACCTTTATCTGCACTTTTTTTCAAAAAATACAGTATTTAAATTGATTTTAACTGTGTTGCAGGAATATTAACTGAACTGGAAGTTAGTCAGTGTTTGCTGAATTTTGTTATTTGCTAGTAATTACAGGTGTGGGGTAGCCACATTCTTTGATTTCCTGTCCTTGCCTATTTAAGTGGTACAGTGTGAAATATTTTCTGCTTTAAACCACAGCTTTGTCTGGCTAAGAACTTGCTGTATTCAACTGGACGTATAAGAGAATTTAAGTACCTTTATCTGCACTTTTTTTCCGAAAAAAAAATACAGTATTTAAATTGATTTTAACTGTGTTGCAGGAATATTAACTGAACTGGAAGTTAGTCAGTGTTTGCTGAATTTTGTTATTTGCTAGTAATTACAGGTGTGGGGGTAGCCACATTCTTTGATTTCCTGTCCTTGCCTATTTAAGTGGTACAGTGTGAAATATTTTCTGCTTAAAAACCTCAGCTTTGGCTGGCTAAGAACTTGCTGTATTCAACTGGACGTATAAGAGAATTTAAGTACCTTTATCTGCACTTTTTTTTCAAAAATACAGTATTTAAATTGATTTTAACTGTGTTGCAGGAATATTAACTGAACTGGAAGTTAGTCAGTGTTTGCTGAATTTTGTTATTTGCTAGTAATTACAGGTGTGGGGGTAGCCACATTCTTTGATTTCCTGTCCTTGCCTATTTAAGTGGTACAGTGTGAAATATTTTCTGCTTAAAAACCTCAGCTTTGGCCGGCTAAGAACTTGCTGTATTCAACTGGATGTATAAGAGAATTTAAGTACCTTTATCTGCACTTTTTTTCAAAAAAATACAGTATTTAAATTGATTTTAACTGTGTTGCAGGAATATTAACTGAACTGGAAGTTAGTCAGTGTTTGCTGAATTTTGTTATTTGCTAGTAATTACAGGTGTGGGGGTAGCCACATTCTTTGATTTCCTGTCCTTGCCTATTTAAGTGGTACAGTGTGAAATATTTTCTGCTTAAAAACCTCAGCTTTGGCCGGCTAAGAACTTGCTGTATTCAACTGGACGTATAAGAGAATTTAAGTACCTTTATCTGCACTTTTTTTCAAAAAATACAGTATTTAAATTGATTTTAACTGTGTTGCAGGAATATTAACTGAACTGGAAGTTAGTCAGTGTTTGCTGAATTTTGTTATTTGCTAGTAATTACAGGTGTGGGGGTAGCCACATTCTTTGATTTCCTGTCCTTGCCTATTTAAGTGGTACAGTGTGAAATATTTTCTGCTTAAAAACCCTCAGCTTTGGCCGGCTAAGAACTTGCTGTATTCAACTGGACGTATAAGAGAATTTAAGTACCTTTATCTGCACTTTTTTTTTCAAAAATACAGTATTTAAATTGATTTTAACTGTGTTGCAGGAATATTAACTGAACTGGAAGTTAGTCAGTGTTTGCTGAATTTTGTTATTTGCTAGTAATTACAGGTGTGGGGGTAGCCACATTCTTTGATTTCCTGTCCTTGCCTATTTAAGTGGTACAGTGTGAAATATTTTCTGCTTAAAACCTCAGCTTTGGCCGGCTAAGAACTTGCTGTATTCAACTGGACGTATAAGAGAATTTAAGTACCTTTATCTGCACTTTTTTTCAAAAAATACAGTATTTAAATTGATTTTAACTGTGTTGCAGGAATATTAACTGAACTGGAAGTTAGTCAGTGTTTGCTGAATTTTGTTATTTGCTAGTAATTACAGGTGTGGGGGTAGCCACATTCTTTGATTTCCTGTCCTTGCCTATTTAAGTGGTACAGTGTGAAATATTTTCTGCTTAAAACCTCAGCTTTGGCCGGCTAAGAACTTGCTGTATTCAACTGGACGTATAAGAGAATTTAAGTACCTTTATCTGCACTTTTTTTCAAAAAATACAGTATTTAAATTGATTTTAACTGTGTTGCAGGAATATTAACTGAACTGGAAGTTAGTCAGTGTTTGCTGAATTTTGTTATTTGCTAGTAATTACAGGTGTGGGGGTAGCCACATTCTTTGATTTCCTGTCCTTGCCTATTTAAGTGGTACAGTGTGAAATATTTTCTGCTTAAAAACCTCAGCTTTGGCTGGCTAAGAACTTGCTGTATTCAACTGGACATATAAGAGAATTTAAGTACCTTTATCTGCACTTTTTTTCAAAAAATACAGTATTTAAATTGATTTTAACTGTGTTGCAGGAATATTAACTGAACTGGAAGTTAGTCAGTGTTTGCTGAATTTTGTTATTTGCTAGTAATTACAGGTGTGGGGGTAGCCACATTCTTTGATTTCCTGTCCTTGCCTATTTAAGTGGTACAGTGTGAAATATTTTCTGCTTAAAAACTTCAGCTTTGGGCGGCTAAGAACTTGCTGTATTCAACGGGACATATAAGACAATTTAAGTACCTTTATCTGCACTTTTTTCAAAAAAATACAGTATTTAAATTGATTTTAACTGTGTTGCAGGAATATTAACTGAACTGGAAGTTAGTCAGTGTTTGCTGAATTTTGTTATTTGCTAGTAATTACAGGTGTGGGGGTAGCCACATTCTTTGATTTCCTGTCCTTGCCTATTTAAGTGGTACAGTGTGAAATATTTTCTGCTTAAAAACCTCAGCTTTGGCTGGCTAAGAACTTGCTGTATTCAACTGGACGTATAAGAGAATTTAAGTACCTTTATCTGCACTTTTTTTTCAAAAATACAGTATTTAAATTGATTTTAACTGTGTTGCAGGAATATTAACTGAACTGGAAGTTAGTCAGTGTTTGCTGAATTTTGTTATTTGCTAGTAATTACAGGTGTGGGGGTAGCCACATTCTTTGATTTCCTGTCCTTGCCTATTTAAGTGGTACAGTGTGAAATATTTTCTGCTTAAAAACCTCAGCTTTGGCCGGCTAAGAACTTGCTGTATTCAACTGGACGTATAAGAGAATTTAAGTACCTTTATCTGCACTTTTTTCAAAAAATACAGTATTTAAATTGATTTTAACTGTGTTGCAGGAATATTAACTGAACTGGAAGTTAGTCAGTGTTTGCTGAATTTTGTTATTTGCTAGTAATTACAGGTGTGGGGTAGCCACATTCTTTGATTTCCTGTCCTTGCCTATTTAAGTGGTACAGTGTGAAATATTTTCTGCTTAAAAACCTCAGCTTTGGCCGGCTAAGAACTTGCTGTATTCAACTGGACATATAAGAGAATTTAAGTACCTTTATCTGCACTTTTTTTTCAAAAAATACAGTATTTAAATTGATTTTAACTGTGTTGCAGGAATATTAACTGAACTGGAAGTTAGTCAGTGTTTGCTGAATTTTGTTATTTGCTAGTAATTACAGGTGTGGGGTAGCCACATTCTTTGATTTCCTGTCCTTGCCTATTTAAGTGGTACAGTGTGAAATATTTTCTGCTTAAAAACCTCAGCTTTGGCTGGCTAAGAACTTGCTGTATTCAACTGGACGTATAAGAGAATTTAAGTACCTTTATCTGCACTTTTTTTCAAAAAATACAGTATTTAAATTGATTTTAACTGTGTTGCAGGAATATTAACTGAACTGGAAGTTAGTCAGTGTTTGCTGAATTTTGTTATTTGCTAGTAATTACAGGTGTGGGGGTAGCCACATTCTTTGATTTCCTGTCCTTGCCTATTTAAGTGGTACAGTGTGAAATATTTTCTGCTTAAAACCTCAGCTTTGGCTGGCTAAGAACTTGCTGTATTCAACTGGACGTATAAGAGAATTTAAGTACCTTTATCTGCACTTTTTTTCAAAAAATACAGTATTTAAATTGATTTTAACTGTGTTGCAGGAATATTAACTGAACTGGAAGTTAGTCAGTGTTTGCTGAATTTTGTTATTTGCTAGTAATTACAGGTGTGGGGGTAGCCACATTCTTTGATTTCCTGTCCTTGCCTATTTAAGTGGTACAGTGTGAAATATTTTCTGCTTAAAAACCTCAGCTTTGGCCGGCTAAGAACTTGCTGTATTCAACTGGACGTATAAGAGAATTTAAGTACCTTTATCTGCACTTTTTTTCAAAAAATACAGTATTTAAATTGATTTTAACTGTGTTGCAGGAATATTAACTGAACTGGAAGTTAGTCAGTGTTTGCTGAATTTTGTTATTTGCTAGTAATTACAGGTGTGGGGGTAGCCACATTCTTTGATTTCCTGTCCTTGCCTATTTAAGTGGTACAGTGTGAAATATTTTCTGCTTAAAAACCTCAGCTTTGGCTGGCTAAGAACTTGCTGTATTCAACTGGATGTATAAGAGAATTTAAGTACCTTTATCTGCACGTTTTTCAAGCAAATACAGTATTTAAATTGATTTTAACTGTGTTGCAGGAATATTAACTGAACTGGAAGTTAGTCAGTGTTTGCTGAATTTTGTTATTTGCTAGTAATTACAGGTGTGGGGTAGCCACATTCTTTGATTTCCTGTCCTTGCCTATTTAAGTGGTACAGTGTGAAATATTTTCTGCTTAAAAACCTCAGCTTTGGCTGGCTAAGAACTTGCTGTATTCAACTGGATGTATAAGAGAATTTAAGTACCTTTATCTGCACTTTTTTTCAAAAAATACAGTATTTAAATTGATTTTAACTGTGTTGCAGGAATATTAACTGAACTGGAAGTTAGTCAGTGTTTGCTGAATTTTGTTATTTGCTAGTAATTACAGGTGTGGGGTAGCCACATTCTTTGATTTCCTGTCCTTGCCTATTTAAGTGGTACAGTGTGAAATATTTTCTGCTTAAAACCTCAGCTTTGGCCGGCTAAGAACTTGCTGTATTCAACTGGACGTATAAGAGAATTTAAGTACCTTTATCTGCACTTTTTTTCAAAAAATACAGTATTTAAATTGATTTTAACTGTGTTGCAGGAATATTAACTGAACTGGAAGTTAGTCAGTGTTTGCTGAATTTTGTTATTTGCTAGTAATTACAGGTGTGGGGGTAGCCACATTCTTTGATTTCCTGTCCTTGCCTATTTAAGTGGTACAGTGTGAAATATTTTCTGCTTAAAACCTCAGCTTTGGCCGGCTAAGAACTTGCTGTATTCAACTGGACGTATAAGAGAATTTAAGTACCTTTATCTGCACTTTTTTTTTAAAAATACAGTATTTAAATTGATTTTAACTGTGTTGCAGGAATATTAACTGAACTGGAAGTTAGTCAGTGTTTGCTGAATTTTGTTATTTGCTAGTAATTACAGGTGTGGGGGTAGCCACATTCTTTGATTTCCTGTCCTTGCCTATTTAAGTGGTACAGTGTGAAATATTTTCTGCTTAAAAACCTCAGCTTTGGCGGCTAAGAACTTGCTGTATTCAACTGGACGTATAAGAGAATTTAAGTACCTTTATCTGCACTTTTTTTCAAAAAAATACAGTATTTAAATTGATTTTAACTGTGTTGCAGGAATATTAACTGAACTGGAAGTTAGTCAGTGTTTGCTGAATTTTGTTATTTGCTAGTAATTACAGGTGTGGGGGTAGCCACATTCTTTGATTTCCTGTCCTTGCCTATTTAAGTGGTACAGTGTGAAATATTTTCTGCTTAAAACCTCAGCTTTGGCCGGCTAAGAACTTGCTGTATTCAACTGGACGTATAAGAGAATTTAAGTACCTTTATCTGCACTTTTTTTCCAAAAAATACAGTATTTAAATTGATTTTAACTGTGTTGCAGGAATATTAACTGAACTGGAAGTTAGTCAGTGTTTGCTGAATTTTGTTATTTGCTAGTAATTACAGGTGTGGGGGTAGCCACATTCTTTGATTTCCTGTCCTTGCCTATTTAAGTGGTACAGTGTGAAATATTTTCTGCTTAAAACCTCAGCTTTGGCCGGCTAAGAACTTGCTGTATTCAACTGGACGTATAAGAGAATTTAAGTACCTTTATCTGCACTTTTTTTTTCAAAAAATACAGTATTTAAATTGATTTTAACTGTGTTGCAGGAATATTAACTGAACTGGAAGTTAGTCAGTGTTTGCTGAATTTTGTTATTTGCTAGTAATTACAGGTGTGGGGTAGCCACATTCTTTGATTTCCTGTCCTTGCCTATTTAAGTGGTACAGTGTGAAATATTTTCTGCTTAAAAACCTCAGCTTTGGCCGGCTAAGAACTTGCTGTATTCAACTGGACGTATAAGAGAATTTAAGTACCTTTATCTGCACTTTTTTTTCAAAAAATACAGTATTTAAATTGATTTTAACTGTGTTGCAGGAATATTAACTGAACTGGAAGTTAGTCAGTGTTTGCTGAATTTTGTTATTTGCTAGTAATTACAGGTGTGGGGGTAGCCACATTCTTTGATTTCCTGTCCTTGCCTATTTAAGTGGTACAGTGTGAAATATTTTCTGCATAAAACCTCAGCTTTGGCCGGCTAAGAACTAGCTGTATTCAACTGGACATATAAGAGAATTTAAGTACCTTTATCTGCACTTTTTTTCCCACAAAAATACAGTATTTAAATTGGTTTTAACTGTGTTGCAGGAATATTCACTGAACTGGAAGTTAGTCAGTGTTTGCTGAATTTTATTATTTGCTAGTAATTACAGGTGTGGGGTAGCCACATTCTTTGATTTCCTGTCCTTGCCTATTTAAGTGGTACAGTGTGAAATATTTTCTGCTTAAAACCTCAGCTTTGGCTGGCTAAGAACTTGCTGTATTCAACTGGACGTATAAGAGAATTTAAGTACCTTTATCTGCACTTTTTTTTCAAAAAATACAGTATTTAAATTGATTTTAACTGTGTTGCAGGAATATTAACTGAACTGGAAGTTAGTCAGTGTTTGCTGAATTTTGTTATTTGCTAGTAATTACAGGTGTGGGGGTAGCCACATTCTTTGATTTCCTGTCCTTGCCTATTTAAGTGGTACAGTGTGAAATATTTTCTGCTTAAAACCTCAGCTT